>NC_090648.1:471262933-471598766 GCF_040937935.1 Hyperolius riggenbachi
AGAAGGACTTCAGTTTTGTCTGCATTTAGTTTCAGCCACTTGTCACTCACCCATTGCCATAGTTCGCTTAAGCAGGCGACCAACACACTGCCATCTACCGCTAACAGGCCAGCCAATGTGAAGGAATTCCCAGAATAAAGAGCTGTGTATGCCAGTCCTCCATCTCAGTGTGTCTGAACCAGTCATGCTGCTCTCTCTAGGCTGGATGGCATTGATGGTGGACCTCATAGTTTATGAGGGTTTCATTCCCGTATTAGCTCAGTGCTTGCAAGGAAAGGCAGGAACGTTTTGCCATCTCAGCAGCACTGCCTTTTAAAGCAGTATCCCTATTCCCAGTAATGCCATACACCTATTTTCCTGGAGGTTTGCCCTTAATGGGCACCTGAACTGAGAGGGATATGAAGGCTACCATATTTATTTCCTTTTTCCCAATGACAGTTGCCCCGCTTCCTCCTAATCTCTTTGGCTGCAGTAGTATCTGGATCACACACCTGAAAGAAGCATGTGGCTCATGCAGTAAAACTTCAGTCAGAGCATGACTGTCCCTCTTTGGGAGGGACTGTCCCTCTTTTGGAACCCAGTCCCACTGTGTCTCTTTCTTCCTAATTTGTCTGCAGCTTTAACAGCTCGCTGCAGAGCCATACAACTTAGCACACACATGAATTTTACTTCCTTTTATTGCCACCAACAGAGCTTTCTGTTGGTGGCTTCTGATTGCTGGTGCAACGTTTTTTTTAAAATTAATTTTATTTTTATTATTTTTTTAATTAAAAATAGTTTTTTTTTCTTTTAATTCCTCTTCCCAGCATCCCTCACTCTCCCCCCCAGGGAGCCAATCACTATGATTGCCTCTCATAGGCATCAGCCTATGAGAGGCGACCATCTTGTGAGCCACTCAGGGGGGGACAGCTCAGTGACAGAGCTGTTCCCCATACAGCGCTGCAGGAGAACGCAGCGCTGTACGTAGAAATAACGGCCCCTTATTCTTCCTAACAGCCTGCTAGGTGATCACGGAGCTCCGCCGCGTCATTCGGCAGGGAACAATTGCGCATGCGCGCGACCGTTTCCTGCTAATCTCCGCCCCCAGGACTTGACGCCAATCGGCGTTAGGCAGTGCGGCGTTAGGAGAGAGAGTGGTTAAAGGTGTCTCTCTCTGTTATCTCAAAATGTTGAGAGATATGACGATATGTAACTGTGGTCCCATCCTGGGCTGGGCTTCCTGTCAGGACTTCCCATGGTGCCTCAGGCACAGGGAGGAAGAGGAAGCGCAGGAGAGACCTTCCTGGTGAGGAGGGAGGCGGGGCCGTTACTGGTACACTATGAAGTGGTCATGCTGATTCATGGAAAGTGTGATTTGATTGACAGCTCCTTCTTTGCAGAGCATGGCTGCAGCGCTGTGAGGCGAGAGGTCCGCTGTGCGCAGAGCGGCCGGCCGGTGAGCGCCTCACAGCTGATGTTTCTGGCCAGTCAGCTCTGAGGTACCAGCTGCCGTTGGTGTTTCTTTCTTTTTTCTCTCCCTTTCTGGGGCAGACAAGCGTCTTCTGTGTGTGTCATGATGAGAAGCCGCAGGAGGAAACCAACCAAATGGAAAATCTTCAGTACTGACTTACAGAGTCCTCTTCACAGCGCCGCGCCTCCAGGCTCAGCTCCCCACTGAATAAGACCCAAAAATAATATTTGTACATAAACACATTCTCTTCCTTTTGCGCCCAGACCCCCCTCCCCCCCTCACAATCCACTGTGAAGGCTGAGATCACATTTCAATCGGGAGGCTGCAGCGTGCTGCGCAGACATCACAGATCGAAGCCGCAATCAGCTTATCCCAGAACCGATCGGCTTTTACTGTAAAGAACTCTGCCGCTGGGACGCATCTTTAGGCAGAATTATAGATTCAGGCAGGGGCCACACTTGCAAGAATTGCAAAATGCACGCAAAGCGATCACCAGTGAAGTCAAGGCCCTCTCGGGAACCAGAATTTTTTTTACATTAGTCTGCATCCTGTTTCCACTTTTTTTTTTTACTATGTTTTAACCACTTCAGGACCGTAGGCTATTTTTTACAATTTAGGCCACTGCAGCTTTAAGGCCTTGCTGCAGGGCCGTACAACTCAGCACACAAGTGATTCCCCCCTTTTCTGCCCACCAACAGAGCTCTCTGTTAGTGGGTGGGCTCTGATCGCTCCCAAAATGTTTATTTTTGGTATTTATTTGTGTTTTTTTTAAAATAAATGTATCTTTTTTTATATTTTTTTCTTATCCCCTCCCTCCCCCCGCCAGCCAATTACTGCAATCGTCTGTCATAGGAATCAGCCTGTAAAAGCCGATCGCTCTTGTGCCTCCAAAGGGGGACAGCCGTGTCACACGGCTTTCCCCAGTACAACGTGCTGTAAAATGTAAATAGACGCCGTCTAACAGTCTTCTAGCGGCGATCGTCGCTGGGAGACTGATGATGGAGCGGAGCTCTGTCATTCAAGCGGAGATGCGTGCGCAATCTCCTGCAAAACTCCGCCCCAGGACTTCACGCCAATTGGCGCTGAGCGGTCCCGGGGCTGCCGCAGCGTTCACTCCTATTGGTGTGGAGCGGTCGGCGAGTAGTTTAAATCAGACGCCTTGGTTTTTCATTTTTCAGACAAGTCTTGCGTTTCGCACAATGTATTTTGCTGCAATGCCAAAAATCACAAATAAACGTGGAAAATTGCAGACGGAACAATTTAAACGCGACCACAGAGTGCTGGACAACTCAAAATTGCACGGAAAAATGTGGAACAAGTGTTGCATCTAGGAAACTGGAAATTCCAATTGTATTAAAACAGTATCTATAACCAGGGCCAGATTTACCATAAGGCATTGTAGGCATGTGCCTATAGGCGCCTGATGATGGAAAGGCGGCTCAGTCCCCTCCCTTAGCGCCTCCCTCATTCCCTATGCAGAGTCTGGCTACCTAATGCTAAGGGGCATCTGTAGCTACCTATTATAGACAAGGGAAGTAAGGGGAGAGGTAATAGCTGGGCCAGTCAGCACACTTGCGGTGCGGTTCAGTGGGGGTTTGTAGGTCCATGGAGGGCGGAGTCTAGGGTGCCAGGACATGTGTGCCTATAGGCTCCTGCAAAGTAAATCTGGGCCTGGCTATAACTATAGATGAGCGCTGCACAAGATTTTTGTAATCCCGCAAAGCATTAATAAAAGAAGTTATGTTAGATATTGCAATTTCTTTTCAAACACGTTTTCTTTTCACTTATGATAAGGACGGTTTCACACTGAGGTGGTGCAGTGTGGTAAATTTACCGCACCCCACCGCAGCTTAATGAAAGTCTATGGGGGATTTCACACTCCCCACGTTGCAGTACGCTGCGCCGGAAGTGCCCTGTCTAGCGCGCAGCCATACCTACGTTACCGTGTGACTCCTGTGGCGATCTGTGTCGGAACGGAAGTCATGTAAGTCTATGGTAACATGCATGAAATTAAAAAAACAGCCGCAGTTTTCAGTTTTCGTATTTTAACGATACGCTTCCGTGCAGGTCATCAATTGCCCAACAGGAAATGAGCGTCACTTCCTGATTGGCCAGATACCAGACGGGCATTACCGCGTACTAACTCGGTAATCCCAGAAGACCTGTTTTTGGCGGTGCGGCCACCTCACCACACCGCCAATCTGCAGTGTGAAGCCGGCCTTAAAGGACACCCGAGGTGAAAATAAACTAATTATATAAACAATTGTATCTATCCTCCTTCTCCTAAAAAGGAATATTCCACAGTTTTATGTTATATTTCAATTTAAATTACTTTCTAAGTATTTACTGTTTTAGGCCTGGAACCCACTGCAAACCGCAAACGCTAAACGCAACCGCTAGCGTTTTGCCTGAGCGGTTTGCAAGCTGATTCATGCGAGTTTTCGGTCGCGTTTTGCAACAGTGTATTTTTTTCCTCAGCGGTTGTGTAGCGTTTTGCGTTTCGCGTTTTTATCCTGATTGGTCCTGTGAATAATTTTTAATTTTGTTACAGTGTGCTGAACCGCAAAACGCTAGCAGAACCGCTCAGTTTAGGTTTTGCTGAGCGTTTCCGCTAGCGGTTCAATACTTTACATTGAAGCGATAACGCTCCCAAAATGCTGCATGTCCTGCGTTTGCGTTTCTGAGAAACGCAAACGCTCCTGTGGAAGTTGCCCCATCCATTAACATTAGCCCAGCATTTTGGCAAACTGCTAGCGTATCGCAGTGCTGCCAAAACGCTGCCAAAAGCGCTCCTGTGGGTTCCAGCCCTTATTGTTTTTTCTAAAAGACACATTCATTGAAGTATGCCAGAGCTAACATCTATGAATTATTGACCCCTTTTATCTCTTTCCTGCTCTCAGAAGCCATTTTCTGCTAGGAAAGTGTTTTATAGTTGTAATTTCTTATCAGTAGTCTGACCCAGTCCTGACTCAGATAGGAACTGCCACTTACATACCTGATGACACGGCAAAGCAGGCGCAGTGGTTTTCAGACTTTCAAGTCTGAAATTCCAGAAGTGAACCAGAGGTGGGGCCGGAGCATTGGTGAGTGGCTGCGTGGGCACAGGACGTCTGTGGGGGACTATTAGAAGCCCCGGTTAAGTTCAACTCATTTTTCCCCGACCCCCTACAGTATTCCTTTAATTTACCAGTGTGTTTTAGGTTCTGGGAGGAATCTGGGGTGCCTGGGGGAAACCCATGTAAGCACCTGGAGGATATGCAATCTATGTACAGATTGTGTTCAGGTTGGGAATTGAACCTGGAAAACCAGCGCTGCTACACCTCTGTGTACTTTGGCACTGTGTTTTACCTCAGTGTAAAGTGTCTACATTTATACTGCAGCCTTCTCTGATCTCTCCAAACTGACAGAAAATTTTCTTGTCTGGCAAGCTCGGCAACTGTACGCTGTTTGATGTATGGGATTGATCCTCTTCCTGTTCCCATAATCAACCATCTGGTTTTCTGAGGCATTTTCTCAGAGCGTGAGGTAAAAAGCGAGCATTTACAACTGTAAGCTGTCCTTAAAGCAAACCTGTATAAAACCTTCACTCGATCTAATCTCTGCCATTGTGAGAGATCAGGAAAACTTATAGGCGCGTATAGCTTCCTGGAGATAAAATACACAAGGTAGACCAACCTTTTATAGTATAGTATATCAGCAACAAAGTGACACAATGCATATTATAATCTATATATATAAAATCGGATGTGTGTATGTGTGTGTGTGTGTGTGTGTGTATGTATGTGCCGCGATCACGCGAAAACGCCTTGACCGATTTGAACGAAACTTGGTATACAGATCCCGCACTACCTGGGATGATATGTTCTGGGGGTCTCGTGGCCCCCCTGCACACGTGGGCGGAGCTACAAACAGCCAATCAGATTTCACCCATTCAAGTCAATGGAAAAAATGGAAAAGGCTGCCATTCTCACAGTAATCAAGCCAGAGTCCCCACACTTGGCACAGTTGGTCACTTGGTGACCGAGGTTATGAATCCAGGAAAAGTGGGAGGAGCATAACACAGCCAATCAAATTTCAGCCATTCATTTTAAATGGGAAAATGTAAACTGCAGCCATTCTTAGACTGTTAATCGCAGGGTTCTCAAACTTGCCACATTTGATCACAGGGTGAATGCGATTAAGTGGGAGGAGCCTACAACAGCCAATCAAATTTCACCTATTGATTTTCAAGGGGAATATTTAAACTGCTGCTATTCTTACACTGTTAATGGCAGAGGCTTCAAACCTGCTACAGTTGGTCATTGGGTGACTGGGGTCCAAATTCACTAAAAGGGCGGGGCCACCTACAGCCAATCAGATTTCCTTGGTGGATAAACTGCTTCCATTCACACATTTTTGATGCCAGGAACCTGAAAGCTCACAAACTTGGTCACTGGGTGACTGTGTGTCAAGGTTACAAAAAGTGGGCGGAGCTAAAAACTAATTTCACTGGAAAATATAAACTGCAGCCATTCTTACACTGTTAGTGGCAGGGCTCTCAAACGTTGCACAGTTGGTCACTGGGTGAATGAGATTAAGATTTTGGAAGGTGGGTGGAGTCTACAACAGCCAATAATAATTCACCTTTTGATTTTCAACAGAAATATTTAAGCTGCTACCATTCTTATACTGTTAATAGCAAATGCCTCAAACCTGATACAGTCAGTCATTGGGTGACTAGGGTTCAAATTCAGAAAGGGGGCGGAGCCACAAACAGCCATATTTGTTTATTTTTCAATGGGAATATACAAAGTATTGATACCAAGGACCTCAAAGCTGATAAATTTGATAACTGAGATACTGTATGTCAAGGTTAGAAAAAGTAGCCGGTGCCAACAACTACATTTTTCGCATGGCAGGGTTCCCAAACTTTACACAATTAGCCACTGGGTGACTGGGATGAATATTCAGAAATGTGGGTGGAGCCTACAGCGCCAATCAAAATTGACCTATTGATTTTCAAGGGGAATATTTACATTGCTACCATTCTTACACTGTTAATGGCAGAGGCCTCAAACCTGATACAGTCAGTCATTGGGTGACTGGTATCCAAATTCACTAAAGCCACAAACAGCCAATCAGATTTGTTAGATTGATTTCAGCCGGTCTCTTATTGGCAGGGTTCTCAAACGTGACACAGTTGGCCACTATGTGACTGGGACTAATATTCAGGAAAGTGGGTGGAGCCTACAGCAGCCAATCAAAATTCACCTTTTGATTTTCAAGGGGAATATTTACATTGCTGCCATTCATACACTCTTAATGGCAGAGGCCTCAAATCTGGTACAGTCAGTCACTGGGAGACTGGAGTTTAAATTCTGAAGGGAGCGGGCCAAATACAGCCAATCGGATTTGTTTAATTTCAATGGTAAAATGCAACTTATTTATGCCAAGGACCCCAAAGCTCATAAACTTGGTCATTGAGTGACTGTATGTTAACCACTTGCCGACCGCGCACTCATAACGCGCGTCGGCAAAGTGGTAGCTGCAGGACCAGCGACGCACATCTGCGTCGCCGGCTGCAGGTCAATTATTCAGGAAGCAGCCGCTCGCACGAGTGGCTGCTTCCTGTCAATTCACGGCGGGGGGCTCCGTGAATAGCCTGTGGGCCGCGGATCACGGCTCGCAGGCTAAATGTAAACACAAGCGGAAATAATCCGCTTTGTTTACATTTGTACAACGCTGCTAACAGTAGCAGCGTTGTACCAGATCAGCGATCCCCGGCCAATCTGCGGCCAGGGATCGCTGTCACATGACAGGCAGGAGCCTGTTAGAGGCTGCACAGGACAGATCCGTTCCTGTGCAGCCTCCGATCTCCGGGGCAGGGAGGGAGGAGAGGGAGAGGGGGAATCCTGCGGTGGACGGGGCTTTGAGGTGCCCCCCCCGCCAGCCACACGCAGGCAGGAGCGATCAGACCCCCCCCTGCACATCATCCCCCTAGTGGGGAAAAAAGGGGGGCGATCTGGTCGCTCTGCCTAACGGTTGATCTGTGCTGGGGGCTGTAGAGCCCACCCAGCACAGATCTCTGTAAACAGCGCTGGTCCTAAAGGGGGGGTAAAGGCTCGGTCCTCAAGTGGTTAAGGTTAGAAATAGTGGGTGGAGCCAAAAACAACTAACTTTTTACATTGGAAAATATAAACAGCAGCTTTTCTTACACTGTTAATGGCAGGGTTCTCAAACTTCACACAGTTGGTCAATGGGGGACTGGGATTAATATTCGGAAAAGTAGGTGGAGCCTACAAGAGCCAATCAAAATTCCCCTATTGATTTTCAAGGGGAATATTGAAATCTGCAGCAATTCTTACACTGTTAATGGCAGAGGCCTCAAACCTGCTACAGTCGGTCATTAAGTGTCTGGGGTTCAAATTCAGTAAAGGGGCGGAGCCAAACACTGCCAATCAGATTTCTTTGCTGGATAAACTGCTTCCATTAGCAGAATTTTGATGCCAGGAACCCAAAAGCTCACAAACTTGATCATTGAGTGACTGTGTGTCAAGGTTACAAAAACTGGGTGGAGTCAATCAAAAATCACTTATCGCTTTTCAAGGAGAATATTAAAATTGCTGCCATTCTTGCACTGTTAATGGCACAAGCCTCAAACCTGGTACAGTTGGTCATTGGGTCACTGGGGTTCAAATTCAGAAAAGGGGACACAGCCACAGTCAATCAGATTTGTTTCATTTCATGGGAAAGTACACATTATCGATGCCAAGAACCCCAAAGCTCACAAAATTGGTAATTGAGTGACTGTGTGAGTGACTTACACTGTTAATGGCAGGGTTCTCAAACTTTGCCCAGATGGTCACTGGGTGACTGAGATTAATATTCAGGGAAGTGGGTGGAGCCTATAATAGCCAATAAAAATTCACCTGTTGATTTTCAAGGGGAATATTTAAATTGCTGCCATTTTTACACTGCCAATAGCAGATGCTTCAAACCTGCTACAGTTGATCATTGGGTGACTGGTACAGTTGGTCATTGGGTGACTGGGGTTCAAATTCAGAAAAGGGGGTGGAGCCACAAACAGCCAATCAGATTTTTTTAATTTCAATGCAAATTATTGATACCAAAGACCGCAAAGCTCACAAACTTGGTCATTGAGTAATTGTGTGTTAGGGCTAGAAAAAATGGGCGGAGCCAACACCAGCCAAATACATACCCGGGCAACGCCGGGCAATCAGCTAGTTACTACTAAAGCTAAAGAGTCTCTAAAAAAAAGTATTTTTACTTGAAAAAATATGTTTATCATGGTATCCCTAACTAAACCGCCGCATCCCCGCCACTATAAACTATCTAAATCCCCCCAAACTCCCCGGGGCACACTACGGGCAATGCTTCCGTGTGAGGCAGGGCTATGAGCCGCAGCCTTGCCTCACGCGTGTGAGGCAGGGCTGCAGCTCAGAGCCCTGCCTCACACGGAAGCGTACAGGGCAGCGAAATCCACGACCAAGAAAGTCGTGGATTTTCCGGAGGAGAGGTAGGGGGGAGTTAGGGGGGATTTAGAGCGGCGGGAATGCGGCGGTTTAGTTAGGGATAACATATTAAACATATTTATGAAATAAAAATACTTTTTTTAGAGACTTCAGAGTCTCTTTTAAAGCAAAGCTAAAAGCAAAAAAAAGCAAAAACGTAAACGTATGAGATATTGAATTGTATGTGTAGTACAGCTAAGAAATAGAGCATTAGTAACAAAGAAAATAGTTTCATATTGTTTTCCAGTACATGAAGAGTTAAAACACTTCAGTTATCTATGCAAAAGAGCTTTTCTGAGCTCTCTGACCCAACTCGAGTTGAATACAGTCCTGTTTTCTTAAGCCCACTCAAACAACCAAGTAATAGTGAGAAACAGCTTGCAATAAGGTTCAAAGGGTCTGCTTTGTTTTATAGATTAAAAGACAGAGTGTGGTTTTAAAAGTGCAGATGTGACAGTATGATGCAACATTATAAAAAAAGCTCTATAACTGAAAATAAAAATATGAAACTCATGTCTTTGCTACTTATGTGCGATTCATTATCTGAACTACACATACAATTTATTATACTGTATCATAAAGTTTGTGTTTTTTCTTTGGCTTCACATTTGCTTTAAAGAGACACTGTAGTAATATATAGTGGAATGCAGTAAATTATTCAGGATACCCACTTTTATGGTAATTTTCCTTGTTTCAGCATCATATTATGTATGACGCTTCATCATTGTTTCTAATACCACGCACAATGCGTATCATGGGTCTGCCCCACTTCTTCGGGTATTATTGATGGTTCCTCCCTGATTCAATGGAATGTTTTCTGGGATCACTGCATCTGCCTTCATGGAGTTTGTATGCTCTCCTTATGTTTTCATGGGTTTCCTCAGTGGTGTAGCTAAGGAGCTATGGGCCCCGGTGCAAGTTTTACTTGGGGCCCCCCAAGCACTCTATACATAACAATTGATATGGCGCACCAAAACCTGCCAATACTTTCCACAGTGTCAGAGGCACTAGAAGTGGAGGAGAAACAGTTTGTTAATTATTAACCAAGGACCAATAGAGAGGACCAATAGAGAGCTAATATTGTGGTTGAGGTAGGGCCCCAATGCGGTCACAGCCTCTGCATCCCCTATTGCTACGCCACTGGGTTTCCTCCTACATCTTAAAAACATACTGGCAAGATCATTGGATCCCCAAAATGGGGCCTTAAAGAGACTCCGTAACAAAAATTGCATCCTGTTTTTTATCATCCTTTTTTTATCATCCTACAAGTCCCAAAAGCTATTCTAATCTGTTCTGGCTTACTTCAGCACTTTCTGCTCTGGCTTACTTCAGCACTTTCTGCTATCACAGTCTCTGTAATAAATCAATGTATCTTTCCCCTGTCAGACTTGTCGGCCTGTGTCTGGAAGGCTGCCAAGTTCTTCAGTGTTGTGGTTCTGCTATGAACTCCCCCTTCCAGGCCCCTCTATGCACACTGCCTGTGTATTATTTAGATTAGGGCAGCTTCTCTCTTATCTTTTACAAGCTGGATAAATGGTCCTCTGAGCTGGCTTGGCTTTCACATACTTAGGAATTACATACAGGCAGAGCTGTTTGCAGGAAGAAAAGAGCAGCCTGAAACTTCAGTGCATAAGAACAGGGGGAAAGAAACACACAAATGATCTCTTGAGATTGAAAAGGAAGGCTGTATACAGCTTGCTTGTGTATGGATGTATTTTCTATGTGTGGACATACTGTACATCAACCTACTTCCTGTTTTGGTAGCCATTTTGTTTGTTTATAAACAAACTTTTTAAAACTGTTTTTAACCACTTTTAATGCGGCGAGGAGCGGCGAAATTGTGTCAGAGGGTAATAGGAGATGTCCCCTAACGCACTGGTATGTTTACTTTTGTGCGATTTTA
The DNA here is from genome assembly GCF_040937935.1 of Hyperolius riggenbachi. Taxonomy (NCBI): domain Eukaryota; kingdom Metazoa; phylum Chordata; class Amphibia; order Anura; family Hyperoliidae; genus Hyperolius; species Hyperolius riggenbachi. The sequence continues at coordinate 471,273,798 of NC_090648.1, forward strand.
AAAAATACAGATTCTCTTTAAGGTGCACACGGCACAATCAAATACTTTAATTCTCAAATTTACTCCACCAAAACGATCAAATAGGTAAGCGCTGGTGGTGGTGGTGGTGGTGGGGGTCATGAATTGTAGTTATGTCACTGCTTATGAAAAAATTAATTAATTAATCATTTATGGCCATTAGATTATATTGTGAGCTCCTCTAAGGGTAGGACCACACTAGGCACAATCACATTTGCGTTTTCCATAGCACATAGTAGAAAACTCATATGCGATTGTGCCTAGTGTATTCCTACCCTCAAGCTCAGTCACTGTTAGTTGTGAGGATGCTAAGGTTGCTGACTGACAAGTGGGACTGCTGCTGGTGTTGAATGGATTGCATAATCAATTTGGCACAGTTTGCTGAATGCTTTTGATGACGGTGATGTTCGCCGTGCCGGCCAAGTCCATGCAGACTGTTCCAATGGCTTTCCTCCTGCCTGTTGGTATGCAATTTATATCAGTGATTTGCATGTGAAGATTACACACATGCCATTCAGGACTGTGCAATCAGAACATTACAGCTGCAGAGCTTATCAATGCTGCTCCATGTGCTTGCCTCTATGCATTTTCCACCAGGCCGCTGTCTTTTGTGTCCAGCAGTATTCATTGAGGATCCTTGACCACAATTGCCACGATCTGCGTGCTGATATACAGAAACTGTACCATGTTTTTTTTTTTTTGTTTTTTTTTTTGTGTATGTGCATTGAACAGTGCTAGTTCTTAACAAACTGTATCCTTAAAGGACTCACAAGGTGACATGTGGCATAATGAGATAGACATGGGTATGTACAGTGCCTAGCACACAAATAACTATGCAGTGTTCCTTTTTTTTTCTTCCTCTGCCTGAAAGAGTTACAGATCAGGCATGTAAGTGGCAGTTCCTGACCAGGCCGGGACCGGGTCGGACTCTAGCGTAACCCTCACTGATGAGGAATTGCAGCCTTAAAACACTTTTGTGGCAGTAAATGGCTTCTGAGAGCAGGAAAGAGATAAAAAAGGTCAATAGTTCATATATTTTAGCCCTGGCATACTTTAATTAATGCGTCATTGAGAAAAGGCCATGAAACAGTAAAAGCTTAAAAAGTTGATTTAAATATAAAATAAAACTGCGGGATTGTTTATCTCAGTTTTTTTTTTCCGCCTCGGATGTCCTTTAAGGAGGCCACTAATGGTCCAACTTCTAGCGAAAAATCGTTTGAGCGATCAGAAATTCTGAGCGGAAGAAAAATCATTCATTACACCATCAACAAATCAATCTTTACTTCCTATCTATCACAACCAACAAGAGAATCCAAATTTTGGTTTGACAAAAATCCAATTGGACGACTATATTTATAATCGTTCATAATCGTTTGTGCCCATCAACCGAGATTATTTACAACCAATCTGATCGGAATTTCTGATCGTTCAAACGATTTTTTGCTAGAAATTGGACCGTTAGTGGCCACCTTTACTCTGATTACACCTCTCAGACACTGCAGCTGTTCTTGGTAGGTTTTTGGGCTCTACATAGTAGATATAAGACTCGCACTGGGGCGCAGTCACTTTACAAACACTTTTTAATATCTGCCCAGCACCGTGGCAACGCTCCGCAACACCAAATCCAAGATTCATATGATCCTGCGGCAGAGTGTGCCGTCAGGGCATATGCATAGCGCTGACCCTGCCCCCCCCCCCCCCCCGCACGTCCCTCGCCCAGTGACGTACTCTCTGCTGGACAGGAAGTACGTGTCTGGGATTTGCTGCCTTCCCTGTCGTGTTTGCGTAGTTACTCACCTGCACGCTGCACCGCCGCCGCCAAGGAATTTCGGATTTCTGCACGCATTCACTTTAATGCATTGCGCTGCCACTGCATCGGCGCCGAAGTCGCACGGTACCGTGCTGTTGACTTTGCGGCCGGTAGACAGCGATACTTCGCAACGCAATTATGTACTGGGCCCCACACACTTTCTTTGCTGTTGCGTTACCCTGTGTGCAGTAAGGGAACGGTAACTTAAAAAAAGTGTAGAATTGCAAACGGGGCCTAATTGTCAAACATCCCCCCGCACTAATTCCCTCCCCCTGTGGCAAGGTCACATGACGATGCCTCACCTCACACATTTTATAAATACATTTTTCATTTATTTTCGGCAGGGATTGTATCCATTACCATCCCCCTCCCCTCCCTTCCCCATTGCATTGTCTGGCATTTTATTCAGGAAATAAATAAACGCAGATTTCTATATCCCTCGGACATGTGTTAATAATATCTGATCATTGCTGTTGCCGTATTTTACTACAGATGTCTCGGTCATTGGCTGGTTATCGAGATGTTTTGCAGCGGCGGGGCAGAATACGTCCTCTGTGTTTGCCCGCACCTCAGTTCCGCCGTTTGGTCAATCTGCCCCTCGCGGGGGTAATAGCATGGCAAGCGCACCTCCTGACCCAGGCACATAAAAAAAACTTTACTAAAAAAAAACAATCACCAGCAAAGTATAAGAAAGGGAAAAAAGACGGTAAATTCATGCGTTGGGAGATTGGCGCTGTGCGGGGTTCCTGGCGTTGGACCGGTGCATCTTTTAGCTACATACACATGAGGCACGGATGTCTGCAGTTGCATGGAGACAAGCAACAGTTGAAAGTCTCCAGCAACGACAGTTGTATACAAGCAACGATTGTATACACGCGGCAACAACCTGTCTGCAACATAGCGGAAACTGTTGCTCGGCAACTTCTGTCGCAGGTTCAATGAACTGTCGGACTCACAAGAGTTGCTAGAGACTAGCATACACACGACCACACCGACTTGAGACTAGGGACGGTTGCTGCAACAGCTGTTGCCGGGGATTGAATGGCCCATACTCACGGGCTACAATTGTCGCCGCAACACGCGGCGCGCGTGTGTTGCGGCGACAGGTCGCCCGTGAGTATGGGCCGTCGCACGGGCGTGCACCCCGAACTGTCACCCGTCGCTGATGTCGCCAGGCGATTGAAAGGTTCAATCGCCTGGCGACAGTCACCGCCGCACCTCCGCCGCAACTGTCGCTAGTCCGCGTGAGTACGCGGACTAGCGACAGCAACCTCCATTGAGGTATGCGGAGCTTCCGGCGGGGGGAGGAGGAACGTCGGCGACAGCTTCTGTCGCGCCGCTGGTCCCTCTTCCGCGTGTGTACGCGGAGGGACCTGGCGAGGAGCTGTCGCCGGCCTGTCGCCCACACGCTCACGTGTGCTGGCGACAGGCCACTTTTGCTGCCCGTGAGTATGGGCCAGAACAAGTCAATCGCCTGGAGACAGCTCTGATTAGCAACAGTTGCTTGCGCGCGCCTCATACACATGGAGGACCTGTTGCCGCAACATGCGCGCGCCATGTGTTTCCAGCAACAGTTGTAGCCCGTGTGTATGGGCCTTTATAGCTAAGTACTCACGGGGGGACAATTGTAGCTGTCGCTAGCACACGGGAGCGTGTGCGCGACATCTCGGCGACAGCTCGTCGCCAAGTCCCTCTGCATCCACACGGCAGCAGAGGGATTAGCGATGCGGCGGAAGCTGTCGCCGAGGTTCCTCCCCCCCGCCGGAAGCTCCGTGTGCCGTGTGTGGGTAGCTGTCGCTAGCCCGCATACACATGCGGGACTAGTGACAGTTCCGGCGAGGTTGCGGCGACAGCTGTAGCCGGCGATTGAACATGTCAATCGCCTGGCGACAGCTCCGACGGGCGACGGTTCGGGGCGCGCGTCATACACACGGGCGAACCGTCGCCGCAACACGCGCGTGCCACGTGGTTGCGGCGACGGCCGTACCCCGTGTGTATGAGCCTTAACCACTTGAGGACCCACCCTTTACCCCCCCTTAAGGACCAGCGCTAGTTTGATTGATCTGTGCTGGGTGGGCTCTGCAGCCCCCAGCACAGATCAGGGTGCAGGCAGGGAGATCAGATTGCCCCCCTTTTTTCCCCCCTATGGGGATGATGTGCTGGGGGGGTCTGATCTCTGCTGCCTGCGAGTGGCTGGCGGGGGGGGCACCTCAAAGCCCCCCTCCGCGGCGAAATGCTCCCCCTCCCTCTCCTACCTGGCCCCCTTTGGTAAGCCGGGCTGCACAGGACGCTATCCGTCCTGTGCAGCCAGTGACAGGCTGTCTCCTGTCACATGGCGGCGATCCCCGGCCGCTGATTGGCCGGGGATCGCCGATCTGCCTTACGGCGCTGCTGCGCAGCAGCGCCGTACAAATGTAAACAAAGCGGATTATTTCCGCTTGTGTTTACATCTAGCCTGCGAGCCGCCATCGGCGGCCCGCAGGCTATTCACGGAGCCCCCCGCCGTGATTTGACAGGAAGCAGCCGCTGGTACGAGCGGCTGCTTCCTGATTAATTAGGCTGCAGCTGGCGACGCAGTACTGCGTCGCTGGTCCTGCAGCTGCCACTTTGCCGACGCACGTTATGAGTGTGCGGTCGGCAAGTGGTTAAAGCAAACCTGAAATAAAGGTCAAAATAAACATACACATGTCATTCTTGCCTCCTGTGTAGTCTGCTCATCAGTTTCTTTCTCCTCTCTTGCATCCTGTTTGTCCACTGTGATTGATGGAATTCTCTGTCCTCCATTTTGAAATGGCTGTTTCCCCCATAACCGCTTTATTGAGCCATAGGGAAACATGGACATTTCCCTGCTCATCAGTTGTCCTTTCAGTTATAACTGATAGAAACTGATATATACTGTAACTGACAGCATCTGATATAGTTCAGTTCTGACAAGATCTTGTCGGAACTGGAAGGAATCGCTGTTAGAAGAAAATGGTGAGATTCTGAGAGGAACTGAGGGCGAGGTAAGTATGTAATATTCATTTCCAGGTACATAATGTATTTATTTTAAAGGCAGGGTGCACACATAACGTAACATTAAAGGCTGCGTTTTATGTCATGTTTCCATTTTATGTTGTGTCCGTTTTTACCGCGGTTTTGGTGCATTCGCGTTTTGTTTATAGCAGATGCGTTTTTCAAGCGTTTAGAGTGCGTTTTAATGCATTTGCAGTTCGCATATATAAAAAACATATGCATTTTGTATGCGTTTTTATATTTCCATTTATGCAAATCACTAGGGAGACAACAGGAAGCGGAAATACATCACAAAACAATTTTTGGGGTAAAAAACGCATGAAAAACGCATACCATTGCATTCCCTTTGCGTTTCATTATGTGCATTTTTGATGTGTTTTTGCATAATATGCAAAAAATTCAGCGTTTTTGAAAACGCATGCATATAAAGCGCATATGCATTTTTGATATGCATTTATTACTGTGGCTCATAGACTTCCATTAGCGGGAGAAATGCAGCGTTTAATGCAACGCTAGCGTTTCTGCTATGTGTGCATGCATCTAGCCAAATATAAGAGTGAACAGAGGCGCCAGCAGGATAAAAGGTACTAAAAAGTTTAAAATTCCTCAGGACGTGGTGGTGGACTCGCCTCCTTGAAGTAGACAAGATACTGTCAGCTTTTTAACAACAACAGGTTTATTTATATACTCCAGACAACCGTGCAACGCGTTTCACAGGTATATTCTTGCTTCCTCAGGCAATAACAAAGAGGAGTACACGCAGTACAGTCTCAAGGTCACGATAAGCACCTCTGTCAAGACAGAGAGCGACTTTTAGGGCTGGTGCACACCGAGCGGCTTTTTGGGCGTTTTCAGATCCGCTTGCGGCTGCGGATCTGCTTGGTCAATGTATCTCAATGGGGTGGTGCACACCAGAGCGGCAGGGTTTTGCAGAAACGAAAAATGCCTGGGTGAGGCATTTTTTGGATTTCGGATGCGTTTCTGCCTCAATGTTAAGTATAGGAAAAACGCAAACCGCTCTGAAAAACGGCACTTCAGAGCGGTTTTGCAGGCGTTTTTGTTACAGAAGCTGTTCAGTAACAGCTTTACTGTAACAATATATGAAATCTACTATACTGAAAACCGCAGCAGCAATCCGCAAAACGCTAGCAAAACGCCTCATAAAAATAAAAAAAAGCGTTTAAAAATATGCTAGCATTTTGCGGATCTGCTAGCGGGTTTTGGTGTGCACCAGCCCTTAGTCCTGAGTGAGGACAGGTCTAATCTCCTCACCTGCCTGTACAGTGGTTACCTAGGAGGTAACCCACTTTTGTGAGTATATACACTATATACTTTTTAATTCCAACCTATTGTTTTGCTTACTACACTATGGCCCAGTGCACACCGAGCGGTTTTTGGAGCGATCCGCCGGCCGCATCCGCCTATAAAAACGCTTGTCTAATGTATTGCAATGGGATGGTGCACACCGGCGGTTTGCGGTTTTTACCAAGCCGCAAACGCGCCTCTTGCTGCGCGTTTGCGGTTTTCGGAAGCGTTTCGTCCTCAATGTAAAGTATAGGAAAAACGCAAACCGCTCTGAAAAACGCTAGTTCAGAGCGGTTTGCCAGGCGTTTTTGTTACAGTAGCTGGTCAGTAACAGCTTTTACTGTAACAATATGTGTAATCTGCTACACAAAAACGCACGCTAAACCGCTAGGTATGTTTAGAAAACCTCTCTAAACATACCTAGAATCGCTCTGAAATCAGCTCCCAAAACCGCTAGCGTATTGTGGATCTGCTAGCGGTTTTGGTGTGCACCGGGCCATAGGCCTGGTGCACACCAGAGGAGTTTTTCTGAGCGTTTCGAGTTTTTAAATCTGCTGCTAATGTTATCCTATGTGTCTGTGCACACTGGAGCAATGAGGTTTTGTAAAAAACCCTATAGCATTACATTGGGAAGAGCTTTTAGAGGTTTCAAAAGCTCTTCCCAATGTAATGCTATGGTTTTTTTTTACAAAACCTCATTGCTCCAGTGTGCACAGACACATAGGATAACATTAGCAGCAGATTTAAAAACTCAAAACGCTCAGAAAAACTCCTCTGGTGTGCACCAGGCCTATGGCCCAGTGCACACCAAAACCGTTAGCAGATCCGCAATACGCTAGCGGTTTTGGGAGCTGATTTCAGAGCGATTCTAGGTATGTTTAGAGCGCTTTTCTAAACATACCTAGCGGTTTTGCGTGCGTTTTTGTGTAGCAGATTACACATATTGTTACAGTAAAGCGGTTACTGAACAGCTACTGTAACAAGAACGCCTGGCAAACCGCTCTGAACTAGCGTTTTTCAGAGCGGTTTGCGTTTTTCCTATACTTTACATTGAGGACGAAACGCTTCCGAAAACCGCAAACGCGCAGCAGGAGGCGCGTTTGCGGCTTGGTAAAAACAGCAAACCGCCGGTGTGCACCATCCCATTGCAATACATTAGACAAGCGTTTTTATAGGCGGATGCGGCCGGCGGATCGCTCCAAAAACCGCTCGTTTATCTAGCCAAATAGCTTTATTCGGTTCAGGTTCCCTTTAACCGTTGAACATAAACAGGAGGGGATTTGGCTGAAGAGCTCAGCTTTTACTTCAAGACGTGTTCGAATAATTACCCAGCCATGAACGTCATTGTGTGTGTGTGCGGCCGGACCAGAGATGTGTCTTTGGGGGGTAATTGGTGGTTTTTATTCTGCTTGGAAGTAAGACTCACAAAGGAGGAGGAATTAAAGGGAAGGAGTCAAGAAGCGGCATTTAAACAAATTGTCAAAAAAAAAATGGCATTTGGCTGGGGAGTTCCTCCAGAGAAGGGACCACTGTCAAGGCAGCAACTGTAAGGAGTTCACAGCCCAGCACTGTTCTCTTTACTTTACTAAGTGCAACTTTCTAGTGGTTAGTTAGATGCAGTTTAGGCACTGATTATGTGTAAGTAGCCCCAGAACCTGCATAACTTAGATGTGTCAGTATTTAAAAAGGACAGGAACTCTTGCATGGGGCAGAAGGAAAACAGAGAAATGCACCCTGTATGTATTTAGAGAGTTTAGTCTGTCTAATTCCCCCTCATCTGTGACTAATCTCAAGTTGTAATTTGATCCCTCAGCTGTGTCAGCTGATTGCCACCGCAGAGCAGCCGATTTGTAAACACAGGATGTTAACAATATGTCTGCTTCCATGAAAGCAGGAAGTAGACACACTGCAGATTTATTGCAGGATTTGTTTCAGCTGTAACAAAGATGTTTTTTATTATGCTGTTGCTTATCATTTATAGCAGAGAGGGAGTTCTGAGTTCAGGTCCACAGGTTTCGGCCCTCAGTAATAAACGTGGTGTCTCTGAGCTCAATCAATGCCGGGCACTCCCAGGAGTTGCTAAAGCAGAGGCATTAAAGTTTCATGCGTGTTACGTAAGGTGGAGGGTGGGGGAAGGGCTGCGGAGAGATAGCGGGTAGGGGAATGCCTCTGGGTGACATTCACCAGCCGTTATCGCTTCTACTCATATTAATTATCAGCAGCAGATAGGGCCGCACGAGTGTGTAGGCAATGATGGTTGATACGGCAGGAAGCACATTGTGCGCAGTGAATGAGGTTCCCTCTGGACGTGCCTCCTGCATAATTTAAGCGCAGTGAGCTGCAGTTGCTGCTATGGAGGACTCGGTGGAAAGTGCTGACCTCCGCAGCTTTCCCCGTACAACAGCGCCCTTGTCTCTGGCTGCGGAGGGAGTATTAATAGAGGGACAGGATTGTTAGAGGACAACTGTAGGGAGAAGGATATGGAGGCTGCCATATTTATTTCCTTTTAAACAATATCAGTTGCCTGGCTGTCCTGCTGGTCTTCTTCTCCTAATATGTTTAGCCATAGCCCCTGAACAAGCATGCAGCAGATCAGGTGTTTCTGATATTATTGGCAGATCTGACAAGATTAGCTGCATGCTGGTTTCTGGTGTGATCCAGACACTACTGCAGCCAAATACATCAGCAGGGATGCCAGGCAACTGGTATTGTAACAGGAAATAAAGATGGCAGCCTCCATATCCCTCTCATTTCAGTTGTCCTTTAAATTAAGCTGCCACCAAAATACATTTTGTAGATTGCTTCCTGGGGAACAACAACTACCAGAATGCCTTGTTATAACTTGTAGAGGGGCTGGTAACTACAACTCCCAGCATGGCCTGGTGTGACCTTTAAAGGGAACCCGAGGTGAGAGACATATGGAGGCATATGGTGATATTTATTGCTTTTTAAACTATGCAGATTGCCTGGCTGTCCTGCTGATCCTCTGCCTCTAATACGTTTAGCCATAGACCCTGAACAAGCATGCAGCAGAACAGATGTTTCTGACAAATATCTGACTTGATAAGCTGCATGCTTGTTTCAGGTGTGTGAATCAGACACACCTGACCAGAAAGTTTAGCCGGGCTGCCAAGCAACTGGTATTGTTTAAAAGGAAATAAATATGGCATCCTCCCTATACCTCTCGCCTTGGGTACTTTTTGAAGGGTCCATTTACTAGTACAATTTTCATAGACAATAAACTTTACGATTAAATAATAGAGATCGCATTGGTTGAAATCAGAGGGTGTTGATGCTGCTTATCGACAAATAACAATTGTATTATCAATTGGTTTTCCTGCCAGTGGTCCCAATAATCCAGTGGATTAATGTCACCTGAACCGATCGGATTGGTTATAATTTTTCATCCCATTTATGACTACAATCAGTTATTTGTGATCTTTTCCTTTTGATCGCTATTATTGGATCGGAAAGTTGATTAGGAATACTGTACTGTTAATAGGCACCTTAGAGTGATCATATTGCGTGTGCATGGGAGCTAAATCCCAGTATGACCTGATGCAACCTGTCAAGGGATGATACTGTGTTATGCTGGCGAACTACAACTCTCAGCAAAACCTGATGAAACCTACAACTCCTAGCATGACCTTGTAGAGAGATCATAGTATCTGAGGTCAAGGGAACTACAACTCCCAGCATGACCTTGTGGAGGATTCATAGTATCTGAGGTCCAGGGAACTACAACTCCCAGCATGACCTTGTGGAGGATTCATAGTATCTGAGGTCCAGAGAACTACAACTCCCAGCATGACCTTGTAAAGTGTTTATAGTATCTTAAGTCGGGGAACTACAACTCCCAGCATGACCTTGTAGAGAGACCATAGTATCTGAGGTCATGGAACCACCACTCCTAGCATGAACTTGTAGAGGGATCATAATATCTGAGTTCAGGGAACAACTCCCAACATGACTTCGTAGAGGCATTATAGTACCTGATGTCAGGAAACTACAACTCCCAGCATGACCTTGTAGAGGCATAATAGTACCCGAGGTCAAGGAACTACAACTCCCAGCATAACCTTGTAGAGGGATTAAAGTACCTGAGGTCAGGGAGCTACAACTCTCAGCATGACCTTGTAGAGGGATCATAGTACCTGGGGTCAGGGAACTACAACTACTAGCATGGACTTGTAGAGCTTTCATAGTGTCTGAGGTCAGGAAACTACAACTCCCAGCATGGCCTTGTAGAGGGTTCATAGCATCTGAGGTCAGAGAACTACAACTCACAGCATGACCTTGTAGAGGGTTCATAGTATCTGAGGTCAGGGAACTACTACTCCCAGCATGACATTGTAGAGGGTTCATAGTATCTGAGGTCAAGGAACTACAACTCCCAGCATGACCTTGTAGAGGATTCGTAGTATCTGAGGTCAGGGAACTACAACTCTCAGCATGGCCTTGTAGAGGGTTCATAGCATCTGAGGTCAGAGAACTACAACTCCCAGCATGACCTTGTAGAGGGTTCATAGTATCTGAGGTCAGGGAACTACAACTCCCAGCATGACCTTGTAGAGGGTTTATAGTATCTGAGGTCAGGGAACTACAACTCCCAGCATGACCTTGTAGAGGGTTCATAGTATCTGAGGTCAGGGAACTACAACTCCCAGCATGACCTTGTAGAGGGTTCATAGTATCTTAGGTCAGGGAACTACAACTCCCAGCATGATCTCATAAAGGGATCACACTACCTGAGGTCAGGATAACTGCAACTCCCAGCATTGCCTGATGTAACCTTCAAGAAGATTATACGGCTTAAGGTCAGAGAACTACAATTCTCAGCCTGACCTGAACTATATAAATTATGAACACACACCAGTAAGGGCTCTTTCACAAGGGCAACCTATACAGTGTCGCTACCTATACTGAGGGCTATCTAATACTGGAGTTATCTCTAACTCCCTATACTGGGGGGGCTACCTGAGGCCCAAAGGAACCTACAAATATTTTTTGTAGTGGTGGGTCAAATTGTTGCTATGGGGCTCCATGGTTTTTAGCTCTGCCCCTGGGTGTGTGACAGTCAGGGCCGGTTCTCTCATAAAGCAAGGTGAAACACTTGCATCAGGAGCAGAAATTACAGGAGCAGCATGTTTGTACTATGTTTACACTAACAGCATGCATTCAGAGTAGGAGAAGCAAGAGGAGAGCAAGCAAGGTGAAGAGGTCATCATTGGGGAAAAGCAGCTTGTTGTGCTGTGTGAGGAGTCTGACAGTGAGGAGGGGAGTGGCAGGAGAGCAGCAGTGTTTCATTTGACTTGCACAGCAGAAGGGAGGAGGTGGCACTGCTGTCCTGACTGGGGAGGAATGGCGTGGCTGAGGTTAAGCAGTTTGTTTGTCACAGTGTGCTATTGTGTTGAGCTGCAGCATGTCATGTGGGAACATTAAATGAAGCAGAGTCAATTGTTGGGTGCTGTGCGATCATTCCAAATAGAGGATGGGGGTGCATCCTCACAAGTTTGCCTCAGGCAGCAAAAATTCAAGAACCGGCCCTGGTGACAATGCAGTGTACGTTCCCCCAGTGCAGAGAGTGTGTCACGTATAATATGTATGAGAATGTCTGTCCTCATCCCTGCAGAAGCATGTTAGTGTTCTCAGTTGCTTGCTGGCGGGCTGTTTGTTCTGGACGCAGGTCCGCTGGTCGCACTAACATTCACCTCTCAGGCTTCGCGATACAGAAGTAAAACATTGGCACGTCTGTCACCGTGTCATAAACAGGCTCGGCCTGGAACAATATTGCAGAATCGCTCCTCCAGTGACATTTCCTGACGGTTGGGCCAGCTTTCGCTAGACGGTGACGCTATACCTCACTGGCACATCCTGAGATAACTCTGCACAATAAGGCAGTTAATATCTACACTCCATCGGTCTTTCCTCTGCTCTGCAGGAATTGGCGGTAATGACCGAGAGAACTCGGCATAATGAGATCACTTCATAATAAGCATCTGATGACATCTCTGAATGCTCTCAATTAACATCTGATCTGCATGCTTGTTCGGAGGCTATGGTTAAAAGTATTAGAGGCAGAGGATCAGCAGGACAGCCAGGCAACTGGTATTGTTTAAAAGGAAATAAATATGTCAGCCTCCGTATCCCTTTCACCTTGGATTCACTTTAAAGTGACACTGAAGCAAAAAACCTCATGATATTATTAATTTGTTGTGTAATACAGATAATTATTAATAGAACGTTAGTAGCATAGTGTCATATTTTTATTTTCACATATATAGCTTTTTTCATAACATTGCATCATCCTCTAAGGGCTTATTTCCACTATAGCGAATCCGCATGCGTTGTCCGCATGCGGATTCGCACAGCCAATACAAGTTAATGGGCCTGTTTTCACTTGTGCATTGTGCGGAGCGTTTTTGTGTGCGGGGAAAATCTGCACGGCAGAGCTGTCAGAATTCGCTCCCCGCACACCGCTAAGTGAATCGCATACAATGTATCTAATAGGGAAATCGCATGCGGTTTTGGCATGCGTTTTTCCCCGCGATTTCGCATGCGATTTCGCATAGGAGGTAATGTTAATTTACACACGCAGTGACATGGTTAAAATCGCCCACCTATTAACCTATGCGAAATCGCATGCGAAATCGCGGGAAAAAAACGCATGCAAAATCGCACCCGCATGCGATTTCGTCGGCGGTGATTTCCCGGCGATTCCGCACCGCACAAGTGGAAATGCAGCCTAATTATTGCAGTTTCCACAATACACTCAGTATTTTAAATGATTTCACAGAGCAGGCTAGTGACTCTTTGAACTTTTCTCTGCAGAAAAAAACATAAACAAAAGAAAGAGACAGTTGAGATAAGAGCTTCAAAAGACAGTGCTGTCCACTACTTTATAAAGTCACAGAGCTCAGAGAAGCTTGTACAGATAACAACTGAAGTTCCTTAACTCTTCCTGTACTGGAAACAATATGAGACTTATATCTGTACTAATAATATTTTATTTCTAAACAGTACTACACATACAAATCATTATATCATAAATTTATTTTCACTTCAGATTCCCTTTAAGCTAAGATACACACATGTGATTATTGTCACCCATCGGGGTCCAGGAAACCATCAGACAGTGCTGTACAGATGCATCACTAGCCTTCAGTCTAGCAATGCATTCTGTTGTCATGAAGGGGGTGGAGGGAAGACGATCGATGCAAGACAGAGGGGGATAGTGAAATGCAATCGGTCTTACTCAGGTGTCATTAAGGATTTGACTGACAATTATCGTATTTGTATACTCGTACCATAAAGAGGAAACATAGTGAAAATAACAATGAAAACAAGTGCTTATTTTTTCAATAATTATTTATAAATGATTTAGTCAGTGGTTGCCCATTATAAATTCTTTCCTCTCCCTGCTTTACATTCTGACATTTATCACAGGTGGTGACATAATTAGTTCTGCCGGGTGATCCGAACGGAATGTTCACTACTGAGAGTTCTATGGACAAAAGGATCCTGAGGCTTCCCTCTCTTTAGGAAAGTACCTAATTTTGTGTACCCGAGATTTGGCTCGGGTACACTTTAAAGTGAACCAGAGACGAAGCACCCTTATGTATTTTACCATATATATCAGTGGGAACATTAGAGAAAACACCTACCCTGCTCTCTGTTTCATTCTTCATTGTTCAGCTTGCTTCTTACCAGCCCTGATAAAATTCCATTCAGTCTGGCTTTGCTCAGGAATCATTATAGCTGAGTCATTATAGCAAAGCCAGACTGAATGCTCAGTTGGGAATTTTATCAGGGCTGATAAGAAGTAAGCTGAACAGTGAAGAATGAAACAGAGAGCAGGGTAGTTTTCTCTAATGTTTCCACTGATATATCTGGTAAAATACATGAGGGTGCTCCGTCTCTGGTTCACTTTAAAGAGGAACTGTAGTGAAAATAACATAATGAATAAAGTTACTTTTTTTTTTTTTTTTTTTAACAACATTCATTTATTGGTTATTTAGTCAGCGTTTTCCCATACATCTTTCCTCTCCCTGATTTACTTTCTGAGATTTATCATAGGTTGTGACATTTAATTCTGCCAGGTGATCTGTACGGATTGTTCGTTACTGAGGGTTCTATGCACAGAGGGAGATATTGCTTGCTTAGCAGTTGGAAAAAGCTGTTATTTCTCTCAGTGCAATGAGGTTCACAGACAGCAGACTGTCAGGACCTTGGTCATGACATCACACTGTGGGAGGGGTTTCACCACAATATCAGCCTTACAGACCCCCTTGATGATCTATTAAAGAAAAAGTAAAGATCTCCTGCGGGTAAAGGGGTATCAGCTACTGATTGGAATGAAGTTCAATCGGACCGCAGTCTTAAACCCCACTAAAGACCAGGCCATTTTTCATGAAATAGGCCACTGCAGCTTTAAGGCCTAGCTGCAGGGCCTTGCATTTCAGGACACAAGTGATTACCCCCCCCCCCCCCTTTCTCCCCACCAACAGAGCTTTCTGTTGGTGGGGCCTGTTTGCTCCCCAGTTGTGTATTTATTTTGTTATAAATATTTATTTCCTTTTTTTAAATTACATTTTTGTATTTTTTCCCTCTCTCCCTCCCCCCCCCCTCCCTGTCAGCCAATTACAGCGATTGGCTGTGATAGGCTTCAGCCTAAAATTATGCAAACAATCTAAACTAAGAGCCCTTCGATGATTAAACAAAAATAATTTTTCATTGCTTTGTTGCATTTGCTGCTTTCCACACTGGTTCCCAGGACAACCGCCTGTCCAGCCAGGAGGGACCAAAGATTGTCCTGTGTCATGTGATCAACAACAAAGAAGCCAATCACATTGCGATACTCATTCCTCTACATCATGTGATGCAAAGTAACTAATGACAGAGGAAGAGAGTCCCCCAGGGATTTCAATCTAAAGTAAGTCGATTCATCGCTGGGGGTGTATGGATTTGATGTCATTTTATTGGCTGGAGGACATTACTGGCTGCAGCAGGAAGAATTGGGTGAGAAGCTGAAGCCAAAATGGAACAGAAGAAAAGTGAGCGGTGATAGGTGAAGGTTAGTTTTGGGAATGGGGTTCAGAGGCTTATCCAAGGGTCCAAGTCTCCCAAGTACTACATTAGCATACTTCCCAACTTTTTGATATAAGAATGAGGGACACTTCAAGACACGCCCCCTGCCGTGCCTCTAGCCACACCCAGCCTCACCCCTCACCATGCATATCACAAAAAAGTCAAAATCAAAAGATTTGTTTGTTTTTCTTCATTTTAACATTTGAAAATTATAAATATATCAACTTAATTTGTGGGAGGGTCAGTTAAACACATTTTTCAGTAGAAAAATAAATAAATCTACTTGCACAGATCTGTACATGAGTCCTGAATGAGGGACAAATGAGGGAGAAAGAGGGACAGGGTTCCCGAAGAGGGACTGTCCCTACAAAAGAGAGACAGTTGGGAGCTATGCACAGGGCCGGCATAAAAAATTTTGGGCCCCCTCACACATCATCAACTTTGCCCCCCCCCTCCCTGGGCCCACCCACTGGTTGCTGTGCCCACCCCCATGTCCATGCGCGAAGTGCGCTGCAGCGAAAAAATGTGCATGGCTCTGACACTGAAGAAAGCGGCATGCACAACGTGATGCGGCAAAAAGTGGGCTTGGACGTGGCATGGTGTGGGTGGAGCCAAATACTAGCAAAATACAGGTAGTCCCCAGTTAACAAATTAGATAGGGACTTATAGGTCCATTCTTATCCTTTGTCCGTTCTCTTTTGTCCCCCTCTTTTCTTCCTGGTGTCCCCAGTATAGGTATCCAGGTATAGGTTCCCCAGAATAGTATAGTAGCAAGCTCACTTATCCGCTCCCCACGTTTAAGCGCTGATGTCACTCTTCTGTAAGTGCTGGAACACGGTGTGCTGGATAGTGAGTCATAGAGGCCCGCAGCCAGCAAATGCGGCCCTTCCGGTGATTTGGGGGGGCAGGGCCCCCAGAAGCCCTGGGCCCCTCACTGCAATGTCAGTTGTCCCCCCCCTGATGGCTGCCCTTGTTATGCATTAGATATTACATTTCCTCACTGACACTGCCTCACAAGAACCCTGTGCCCCGTTCTCCCCACCAGCTAGCCAGTATGTGAAGATGAAAACAGTGTCCTTACTGACTGGATGTGGAAATCAGAAGACGGGACCCAGGGGACAGGCAGAGGCCGAAGCAGGCAATTTTGGCGCCCGCTAACGCCAGAAGTTTGGATGAGGTGGAGAAATATTGGACACCAATCTGCTAATCTGCCTGTACAAGACAGAAAGACGATTATCAGCATTTATAACAGATGGAAACATTTTGTACAGACACGGGAATTTCACAATAGCAGTTTGGAGTTTGGTTTGGAGGAAGTGTGTGCGGTGGGACGCATGGGCAAAACAGGTGGTTTTGGCACATGACAAATTTTCTGGAAAGGTGTGTGTGTGTGTGTATGGGGGGGGGGCGCTGTATGGCTGTTATTGTGGTGAAACCCCTCCCACCGTGTGATGTCATGACCATGGTCCAGACAGTTTGCTGTCTGTGAACCTCGCTGCATTGTGGGGAATATACTTTTATGCCCCTGATTATGGGCCACCTGCACTGTAGAACATCTAGCTTGTTGCCCTTTCCCCTGCATCGCACACTTTGCATCTTGGGAACAATGCAGAGTAAACTTTGTAGTCTTAACTAGTTGCCGCCCGCATCATGCCGATGGGCGTCGCCGCGGCGGCAGCCCCAGGACTGCCTAACGCCAATCGGTGTAAAGTCCTGAAGCTCTGTTTTGCAGGAGATCGCCTCCTGCTTGTTGAGCAGAACGGAGCTCCGCCTTCAGTCTCCGAGCTGCGATAGATGGCGAAACCGCTATCTAATTAGCATGCACAGCACTGCGATCTGCAGCAGACAGAACAGCACACAGGCCAATCAGTGCCAGGCAGCGCTGAGGGGCGGTTCGGGATTCCCTGTGACGTCGGTGACGTCATCCCGCCCCGTCGCCATGGCGACCGGGGAAGCCCTGCAGGAAATCCCGTTCTCAACGGGATTTCCTCTATACTCTGATCGCCGAAGCCGATCGGAGTGGGTGGGGGGATGCCGCCGCTCAGCAGCTATCATGTAGCGAGCCCTGGGCTCGCTACATGATTTAAAAAAAAAAAAAGGAAAAAAAAGTGCGGCGCTGCCCCCTTGCCGGATTTTTTAGACTGGCAAGGAGGTTAAAGGGAAGGTCCAAGCAAAATAAAAAATATGAGTTTCACTTACCTGGGGCTTCTACCAGCCCCATGCAGCCATCCTGTGCCCTCGTAGTCCCTCACTGCTGCTCCAGTCCCCCGCTGGCAGCTTGCCGACCTCGGAGGTCGGCGGGCCGCATTGCATACGTTTTTACGCATTCCTGCTAGTGCAAGAACATGAACACATACATTTTTACGCATTACTGGTTCAATGCGTACTTTTTACGCATTGAACCAGTAATGCGTAAAAATGTATGTGTTAATGTTCCTGCACTAGTGGGAATGCGTAAAAACGTACGCAATGTGGCCCGCCGACCTCCGAGGTCGTAAAGCTGCCAGCGGGGGACTGGAGCAGCGGTGAGGGACTACGAGGGCACAGGATGGCTGCATGGGGCTGGTAGAAGCCTCAGGTAAGTGAAACTCATATTTTTTATTTTGCTTGGACCTTCCCTTTAAACAATGCACATTGCCTAGCTGTCCTGCTGATCCTCTGCCTCTAATACTTTTAGCCATAGACGCTGTCTTGGCCATCGACACCACATGCAGAGCAGATGTATCTGACTCAAGTCTGACTGGATTAGCTGCATGCTTGTTTCAGGTGTGTGATTCAGACAACCAGAAAGATGAACAGGACTGCCAGGCAGCTGGTATTGTAATAAATATGGCAACCTCCATATGTCTCTCACCTCAGAATCCTTTGAATGAAAAGTACTCTTCAGCGCCCCTCTTGTTTAACCCTTAGGTCCCATTAAAACTAGCAGGTTAAACCCATGTTGCATAACCCTATTTTCCTGCAAAAGCAATAAAAAGTCTATGGAGACCTTCACACGTATAGTGGTCCTTTGCGGTGCGCCAGAAGTATCTGATTTGATAAAGGGCAGCAGCGCATTACCGCAAGCAGCGCGCTTAATGCATGGTGTTTGGGTAACGGAAGTTCATGGGTCAGGCACTACGTGTAAACGACAGAATGTGGTGCGTAGCGCTGACGGGAATCCCAGTGACTGACTTCCTACCCCACAGGGAGAATGCCACTGAGCGGAGGGCGGGGCTATGCATATGACCCTGTCAGAGCACTCTGCCACAGCGTCATATGTTTGTCATTGTTTGCGTTGCGGTGGATGCAGTAGGAGCATTGCATCCCCACCACAACGCAAAAAAAAAAAAAATAGGTGTAAAACCAGCTTCAAAGTTAAAGGATACCAGATGCGAAATATGCTAGAGAAACAGGGGGAGCAGGCATATACTGTCACCTGTCCTAGTGCCTGTTGCTCCACTCATTCTGCTTTCTGCCCCCGCATTATATCTAAATGCCCCTCCGGCAGCCTCTTCTAGCTCGCTGACGTTGGGCACTGCAGGCCCGGAGGCTGGCTGGGCTGCGCGCGTCCTACAGCACGTGCCTGTGACTAGGAGCGCTTTGCTCATGTGCATGACGTCACTGCGTCATGCACCTGATGTCATACACCAGCGCAGTGCGCTCCCGGCCAGCGACAACATCAGGACAGTTGACATGCCTGCTCCACCACCCCCTTTCCTCTAGTATGTTTTGCATCTGGTATACTTTAAAATTTGTGGCCTTCCCTCCTTAGATCCTGCGATGGAGTTCTGTCTGCCTTCCCGCTATGGCAGCCCTGTAAAGTGAGGACACACAGTCCCCGTGTGTGTGTGTGTGCATGTGCAGGGCCGAGGCGTAGGCGAGAGAGGCTCCAGCCTCAGGGCGCAGTGTAGGAGGGGACGCACAACTCACTCAGCTATCATTCCCCTATTGTGTTTGAAGCATAGAGAAATAAGAAGAGGCAGAGCCGGGACAAGGTCCTCCAGCACCCAAGGCTGAGACACCAAAGTGCGCCCCTCCATCCCTCCCACCCCAGCCATCACACAGATTGCTATTAGACCTGAGAGGCGCCACAGGGCCCACAACCTCCCCAACACCTTAATATCTAGTTATATGGCTTGCAGTCACTGCCATGTATCCCATTTTCTTATTTCTTTCTGCTTCAAACACAATTAGGAATGACAGCTGAATGAATTCTACGCCCCCTCCTACACTGCACCCTGAGGCTGGAGCCTCTCCAGCCTATGCCTCGGCCCGGCCCTGAGAAGAGGGGATACATGGCAGTGACTGCAAGCCAGATAACTAGAGAGTAAGGTGTTGCGGGGGTTTGGGCGCCTCTTAGTCTAATAGTAATCAGTGTGTGACGGCTGGGGTGGGAGGGTTGGAGGGGCACACTTTGGTGTCTCGGCCTTGGGTGCTGGAGAACCTTGTCCCGGCTTTGTGTGTGTGTTCACAACTCATTTCTGTGCTATGTGTCTCCTTCCCAGGTTTGTTGTGTTTGTGCGGCCAGGTGGTGGCCATATTGCACCAGGTCGAGTTGTCATGTAGTCAGGACTGGCCCAGATGGTATAGGGGACGTCTCATCTTGCATTAGGATAACAGGAATCTTATATTTCATTCACCCAACACAGGCCTCAGCACAATAAACAGAGTGCAGACCTCAGCAGACCCTGGATGCGGCTTCTAGCAGCGTACAATGAGGCGTGTGTCCCGGCCGCTCTCTGGGGGCTCCATCCAAAGTCCACGTCTTCTAGAAAGCAAAACTCAGCTGCAGCTCCAGTCGTCAAGTGAGACTTACAGCTCAAAACTTCAACTATGAGCTTATCCTGATAGTTGCGCTCTGGACACTGCTGGCTAACAGGAAGTGAGTGGAGCAGAACATTTTATTTTATTTTTTATACTTTTTATTATTTTTATCGTTGAATACTAACTATACACTGGAAACTTTCGATGTGATCATATGTGGGTCAGGAAGGGGTTAATTTTAAGTTAAAAAAAGTACCCTGTAGGGAGAAATCCTACATTTTCATTTCCCAAATAGACTCTTTCTAATAGCCATGTCTTTCTTATTTCTGGGTCCTCTCATCATACCTCCTCAGGAAGTCTCCCACTGATCCACTGTCCTTCTATCATACTTCCCTCCCAGAAAGTCTCCAATGGTCCTCAGTCCTTCCATCCTACTTACCTCCCCAGGAAGTCTCCCACTGGCCCCCAGCCCTTCCATCATACTTACCTCCCTAGGAAGGCTCCCACTGGCCCAGAGCCCTTCCATCATACTTACCTCCCTAGGAAGGCTCCCACTGGCCCCCAGCCCTTCCATCATACTTACCTTCCTAGGAAGGCTTCCACTGGCCCCCAGCCCTTCTATCATACTTAAAGTGAACCTCCGGACTAAAAATCTACTCAGCAGAACTGAAAAGGCTTGGTGTTTCTTTAACAGTTTCACAGTATCAGAACTTTGTTTTTCTTACCAAAGCATTATTTTTAGCTGCATTTTTAGCTAAGCTCCACGCATCAAAGAAAACTGCCCGGGCTTTTTTTCCCTGATGCTGTGCAAAGCATGATGGGCTTTCCTATGTTGTTATTCACGTTGCCTAGCAACTGGGAGGGGTGATCAGCACACAGGACAGTTGGAACTGTGTCTCATGCTCCCTGTCACCTCCTTTCAACCAAAAACATGGCTGCCCTCATGAAATCAAACATTTGCCTGTTCTTTTAAAACAGGGTGGGTAAGAGATTATATTACCTATCTATTTTAATTAACATAATTAATGCAACTTAATGACAGTATGTTTGTTTAGGCTGAAGTTCCTCTTTAAAAGACCACTATTGCGAAAAAAGTAGGCAGTTAAAATCTGACAGAACCGACAGGTTTTGGGCCAGTCCATCTCCTCACAGGGAATTCTCAGTGTTTTCTTTGTTTTCAACAGAATTTCCTAAACAGCAATTAAACTGCCAAAGTAGTAAGATACCAGCCAGCTTCCCTAATCACTTGCACACTATTTTGTCAGTTTGCAACGGCTGTTCTGGAAATGCTGTTGAAAACAAAGAAAACCCTGAGAATCCCCCATGAAGAGATGGACTGGCCCAAAACCTGTCGGTTCTGTCAGATTTTAACTGCCCACTTTTTTTTCGCGATAGTGGTCCTTTAAAATACATTAAGTGTAAAATGGCCCTAAGACTTTCAGCTTCCTCAGAGACAAGTCTGACTAGATCTAGTCGGAACTGGAAAGAGTTGTTATTAGAAGAAAATGATGATCTTCTGAGAGGAACGGACAGCGAGGTGAGTATGCAATATTCATTTCCAAGTACATCACATGTTTATTTTAAAAGCTTTTACTCAGTTTGGGTTCACTTTAAGCTTGGCGGCCATGCAGGATGGTTGTGCGGCCCTGTCATTCCCAGTCACTGAGTCATTTTCAAGCAATGTTTTTTTTTTCATTTACTGGATAATTGGCGGCACCTGAGCGTGGCTATCGGCATGACGGCAATACGCTCCATGGCATCTAGCAACAAACAGGAGCCATGTGCTGTGCTGATGATTAACAGGTTGGAATTGCGGCGGGTGCTGACCATTGCATGGCTTAACAAGTGTCCTCTGTGTGTGATCGTCAGCCACTCGTATCGCGCCTTCCTTTACGTCTCTTACCCAACATCCTTCTGATTTCCTGAAAATTCTGCCCTAACATCCCGGATCTCCACACTGTGACGCACACACACACGTCACACACCTTCACCACAAACACACACTTACCTCACACACACACCACAGACATGCTGCAGACTCACACATTTAGGCACCTCGTCAGAGACAAGACAAATAACATTTATATTGCGCTTTTCTCCTGGCGGACTCAAAGCGCCAGAGCTGCAGCCACTAGGAAGCGCTCTATAGGCAGCAGCAGTGTTAGGGAGACTTGCCTAAGGTCTCCTACTGAATAGGTGCTGGCTTACTGAACAGGAAGAACCGGGATTCGAAACCTGATCTCCTGTGTCAGAGGCAGAGCGGATCCGAGATGAAAAACTAACTATAGCAAGTAACTTGTCTGTAAATCTTATCTACAGTTTAGATAGTTTACACAGCATATCTAGTTGAAAACACCTTCAAAAGTTTATGATTATTTATACCTGTGATACAATGAGGGCAGCCATGTTCTGTTGGTCACATTGACACAGGCTGAGGGATGGAGATGCTATCACCTTGCCTGTGTGTAAATTCAGTCCCCTTTCCTCCTCCCTCTTCCCCTCTGCCTCTGAAATCTCTGGCTAGTAACCTCCTCCTTCCCAGACTGAGCTCCCATAAGCCCTTGCTACAGTGCCAAGGCACAAAAGGAGCTGTGGGTGAGGGTTGTATAGTTTATAGGGACTTAGAGTATTAAAGCAAAACAAAAAGAGTATTTGGCTTGAAGAATGCCCTATAAAATAACCTCCACACTAACCCTTCTTATTGTAAAGTTCTGATACCGTTCTATATACTGTAATGGCTGGAGAATAAACTTAACGTTACGAAAGCTTGCAATAAACCATGTACAGTTAGTCATTAACCTCCTTGCCGGTTATCCCGAACATAGTTCGGGGTAACCTGCGCAGGAGGATTTCTCAGGCCCCGCTGGGCCGATTTGCATAATTTTTTTTTCCTACACGCAGCTAGCACTTTGCTAGCTGCGTGTAGTACGTGATCGCCGCTGCTCGCCGCCGATTCGCCGCTACCCGCCGCGCCGAGCCGCCCCCCCCCCCCCGCCCCAGACCCCTGCGGAGCCTGGCCAATCAGTGCCAGGCAGCGCTAAGGGGCGGATCGGGATTCCCTCTAATGTCACGACGTCCATGACGTCGGTGACGTCATCCCGCCCGGTCGCCATGGCGACCGGGGAAGCCCTGCAGGAAATCCCGTTCTCAACAGGATTTCCTGCATACTCTGATCGCCGAAGGCGATCGGAGTGGGTGGGGGGATGCCGCCGCTCAGCGGCTATCATGTAGCGAGCCCTGGGCTCGCTACATGATTTTAAAAATAAATAAATAAAAAGTGCAGCGCTGCCTCCTTGCCGGATTTTTTATAACGGCAAGGAGGTTAAGGCGGAAATGTCTCGAAAATCTTAAAATTGAATACACATACAAATAAAAAGTACATTTCTTCCAGAGTAAAAAGAGCCATAAATTACTTTTCTCCTATGTTGCTGTCACTTACAGCAGGTAGTAGAAATCTGACATTACCGACAGATTTTGGGCTAGTCCATCTCTCCATAGGGGATTCTCAGCTTGGCCTTTATTCTTAAAGACATTCCCGGAAAAAGATTTATACAAAGATGCTGGCCAGCCTCCCTGCTTGCTGCACACTTTTTTTGGCAGTTGGACGGAGCAACTGCCATTCACTAAGTGCTTTTAAGAATAAAGAAAACCCTGAGAACCCCCTATGAGAAGATGGGCTAGTCCAAAATCTATGGTAATGTCAGATTTCTACTACTTACTGTAAGTGACAGCAACATAGGAGAAAAGTAATTCATGGCTCATTTTACTCTGGAAGAAACATACTTTTTATTTGTATATGTTTACATGTATTTTAAATTTTAAGATCTTCACGACAGAGGTCCTTTAAATCTATTATTGGAATCAATGTTTGTTGGCTTGATTGGCATTTCTGCTCTTCGACTTACCCCGGACCACACCTCACTTGCTTCAGGGAGGACTACCCATTACACTGGTGCAGATACACACAAACACATTAATGTGCACTGCAGACAATTCTACTAGTAGCATTTATGTTCTGATTCTGATCGCTTGGGGATCACAGAACACTTGCCACTGAAAAACCAATACAAACCACAGCAAACGTTTCCATGGATGTGATGCATTTGCAATTAGATTTTTCCTGATTGCAATCGTGCCTGCTGCATTTTTCTTGCAGGATAATGGCATAGTAATCACATCTCTGTTTTTTCACTTTTTTTTCCTGCCATCCGGCATTTCAAAATATTTTCCTGCCCATTTTTTTCCCCCCATCACCAGGCATGGTCGGAAGAGCCAATTTCCGATTCCGCGGTAATTCCGCATACCGCCACTACCGAAATTCCGCTTCCGCTACATTCCGGTGGAATTCCGCTACATTCCGCGGAATTCCGCGGTATTCCGCCACGTGCACTTTCCGTATTTTTAAACGGACTTCCGTAATTTTTATACGGATTTCCGTAAATTTAGGAGGAAACACTCAATCGCTCATTTGAAATATCTATTGTTAATAAAGTTGATTTGTATTTTGTAAATTTGGATAAAAAAAATGTTGAAACCGTTATTTTAGCGCAGTAACTCTCCGCTGATTATGATTGGTCAACTCATTCCGCATCTCCTGATTGGTCAATTCATTCCGATTCCGATTTTGCCGGAATTCCGAATTCCGGATTGCAAATTCCGAATTCCGGATTGCAAATTCCGAATTCCGCGGAACCATGCGGAAACCCCAATTCCGGCGGAATTTCGGAATTTTAGCTTCCGCGGAATTCGGAAGCCCATGCCTGCCCATCACATATTGAAAGTGCACCACAATCGTACCCCTTAGAGCAGTGATGGCTAACCTTGGCACTCCAGCTGTGACAAAACTACAAATCCCATCATGCCTCTGCCTCCCAAAGTTATGCTTAGAGCTGTCAGAGTATTGCAATGCCTCATGGGACTTGTAGTTCCACCACAGCTGGAGTGCCAAGGTTAGCCATCACTGCCTTAGAGCCACTGGAATCATTGCAGTAGCAATACGAACACAATCGTAGCGGTACTGACACTGCAATCATGTTACTCAGTAGAAAAAGGCCCTTACACTACATTACAGACACCACAGCTGGAAGTCTCGATAATCGAAGGGGGAGGGGGGATCTGAGGCAGGGGGGGTATCTGGGCAATATAGAGCCTATGGCAAGCACTGACTGAAATTGCACCTCCCCAGTCAGAGCCCCCTTTCCCCTCTAAAAACAGCATCCTTTCTTGCGTATATTTCTTATGGTTGCCTGTGTTTTTTGACTCGTGATATTGCTGAAGTTACTTTATTGCTGAAGTTACTTTTTTTATTCCCACTCTGTCCTCTTTTCTAACAGTAAGCCAAGTGCGCCCTACATACATGTTCCCCAGATAACAGAATTCATCGAATCTGAGGTCTGAGTGACAGGGAAGCATGGGGGCAGTCATGGCACAGCAGCACAGGGGCAGGCATGAAGGCGCGCAGCAAAGAGGCAGGCATGGCGCCCATAGTGTTGTGGTGCCCATGGCATGAGCCATACCTACACCCCTCTAGATACGCCTCTGGTCTGAGGTGGATTGAAACTTTGGCAAATATCTGAAAAATGTATTCTTGTTGAACGTCTTTTGCCTTTTTTCAGTGGTGGTTGAGCTCCTCTGAGGAACCATCGTGACATAAATTATTCAGCATGTAAAGTACTGCGGAAAATGTTATCTTCAGTAAATACATAAAAATAATAACAATAATGTAAATAAATGATAATAAAGTCATAGAATTGAAAAAAGTGCTCAGAGTGAACTGAAACAAACGAAAAAAACAATAACCATTGGATGAATAGTGGTTTGAGGGCTCTGTAACACCATTCAGTCATTGAAGCAGCAAATGTTACTCAGTTTCTGTAGGATATAGTATAGGGAAGGAGACAAGCGGCACCTTTATACTGTCCTTAAGGGCCCTTTTCCACTAGCAATCGCTAGCGTTCGCGCTAAACGCTAGCGATTGCTGAATCTCAAGTGCAGGAAACTTCCCGGCGATTGCGTTCACGATTTTGCTATGCAATGCACTGCATAGCAAAATCGCGGCAAAGATCGCTCCGCGGTGCGATCGCGTTTGAGTCAAAAACGAATCGCGGTAGTGGAAATTACCTACCGCGATTCCTATGTTAAAAAGCAAACCGTAGCGATTTCAAAATCACTAGCGGTTTGCGATTTTGCGATTCAGCATCGCAAACGCCGCTAGTGGAAAAGGGCCCTTACTGCTGACCCATACATGCGTGCAACTTTCTCGGGGTTCCCATTGCATGGGCCCCGTATGTAAGTTTTGTTTTTATGCTATTTTTAAGATATTTTTATTATGAAAACTCTATATTAAACAGTTTACACTTAGAGTTGCCATTTGTTAGTTTTTTTATGATGTTTACTGGTATCCATTTGTGAGATGAATCATTGCTGAATTGGTGGATCCTGGTCAGACTGTTGCTTTCTGATGTCCAGGGCCGGCCCGCTCATGAGGCGGGGTGAAACTTTTGCCTCAGGCGGCAAACTTCTAGGGGCGGCGTGGGTGCGGGGGGAGCAGCGGCCGCTGAGCTGGAGGGGTAGCGGGCAGGACGGGGGTATTGGGCCTAGCGGTGGGGAGGGGGGTCGGACCTCCCCCCTCCCTCGCCTGGGTCCCCCGATCTGCGCTCCCCTCCAGCTTTAAATAGCGAGTAAGCAGCCGCCCAGCCGACAGTAATAGGCACGGGCGGGGAATCACTCACCTCTTCCTCGTTCCAACGTGCGCTCCACTGACGTCACTTCCTGCAACGCCGCCCACTGTATTGTACGTGGCCGGCGTTGCAGGAAGTGACGTCAGTGGAGCGCACATTGGAACGAGGAAGAGGTGAGTGATTCCCCGCCTGTGCCTCTTACTGTGAGCGGGAGGGGGCGACAATTTTTTCTAAATTTGCCTCAGGCGGCAAAAAGTCCAGGGCCGGCCCTGCTGATGTCCTACCAAAGCCTTGATATAACCTTATAATGTGGGTTGTCACCAGCTGGTAAGCCTCTTTCCTTTTTTTGGGTATGCATGATTGCAGAGCTGTGCCGTGAACCCAATATTTATTGTGGTGGAGATTTACCTGCTCTTATTCTTTGTTTAAGACTCGTCTTTTGTTTTTGGACTCTGCGCTGATCATATATAATTTACCTGTTTGTGAACTCTGGACATTGTTCTTTTCTCAGCAGCGGCCACTTTGTTACCTTGGCGCTGATACACATATGCAATATAGTATATTGAATAGGAATATTTGAACAGCATTACATCGTAATACTGAGTATACATTATATCAAAAATATGTTGAAAATATCAAGCGATGTCAAAACCTGAGATGGTTAACAAATCAATAAGCATAACTTTTTAATGGAAATGGAAAACTGTGGTTATTCAGGGGAACCACTTTTTAACAGTAAGTGAAATATCTCAAAAGATTTACTGAAAGCATTAAAGAGCACCTCCAGCCAAAAAAAGGTCTGAATGGCAATACATAAATGCAGTCTAGGCACTGTGCACAGTTGGATAAACATATAAAGTTCACATCTGGTACATCATAGTGGATAGAATAGACTCACATTTATATCTGTAGCAACACTTTGTGTCCTCCCCTTCAGACTGGTTAACTCCCCTGCTCCTCCCTCCCCTGCTCTCTGCCTGCCTGGATCAAATTACTTCTCTTTTCACAGTGTGTAGGAGAGAAAAGAGACAGCAAAACTGCTGCAGTCTGTCTTATCATGACATGAGCGGTGGAGCTATGACATCAATTCTCCAGCATCCTTTACACCTATGGTATAGAAAGAAAAAGAATGCCAGGGCCCAATTTCACACTGGGGGCGGGGATTTCAAGACTACATGTGGAATACGGACCATGGGGGTGAGAAAATCACATTTTATTATGTGTGATTTTATATATCTTGACAACTTATTAAGTTTAAAGCCAACTCTAATGTATAATTTAGGTACTCTTTAATCAAATTTAAGTATAGAGAGTCTTGTAGTAGAACCTTATATCTAATCTATGATTTAGTCATGGAGGATGTTTGTTGATAGGTTTCCATTATGTCTCGGAATTGAAGAGAATGGTTATACCTTATCAATTTCTGCCAAATATGTTCATATGTGGTTAATGATTTGAGTTTGCAATGGATCAGGTATGTCCATGGTTCTGGTTTTCTCAACCCTCGAGAACTACATTTTACGGTTAGGGATGCTATTATTTATTTATTGTATTTATAAAGCGCCAACATATTATGCAGCTCTGGACATTAGTTAAGGTTACAGACAATATTTAGGGGTAACATACAGCAATAGGACAATACAAGAATACATACAAACCAGATCCCACAGCACAGCATGAGTACAAGGTAATGCTTAGTCACTGGATGGGAGCATGGAGATTAGGCAACTTGAGCTCACTCAGATCCATAGGATGGGTGTAGGGTAATGGAGGTGCGTGAACAGGAAAAAGACATAAAGAGGAGGGCCCTGCCCAAAGGCTTACAGTCTAGAGGGAGAGTTAGGGACACGAAAGGTAGGGGACCAGAGTTCAGCTGTGGGTTTAGAGTACTAGTGAGGGAGGTTAGGCCAGAGTGAAAAGGTGAATTTTGAGGTCCTTCTTGAAGATGTTGAAGGAGAGGGGAAACCTAAAAGGGGGGAAGTAGGAAGTTCCATAGTGTTGGAGCAGCTCTTGAGAAGTCGTGGGATTGGTTGATGCTGGGGGCAGTCAAGCGAAGTTTGTTTGTTTTCCACAGGGCAGGTATCAAAGCTCGAGCTGAGCTTACTAAATGAGGCAAAATTGAATTACCGTATTGTATTCTTTATGAGTGGAAATAGCATTGTGTAATAAGAAGAGATCGGTTTGTAATGTGTGAGCCTCCTCAAGAATCTGTTGGGAGTAGATGTGTACCTCATGTTAGAATGGTCTAAAGGGCAGGACCAGGTTAAGTGTAATGAGTATCCAACATCGTTTACGCATCACCAACACTGTTTTGGGATATCTGGGTTGAATTTATTGAGGATATCAGGGGCTTTGTACCATAGGGTTATGAATTTGAAGTTTTGCTCTTGAGCCCAAGAACTTCCCGAGGTTTTATGTGTGTTAACCACCCTGGCGTTCTAATTCCCGTGGTCATGGGGCCGCGGGTGGATTTTTTTCAATATTTTTTTTTTCTGTCATCTAGCTAGCCTAGTGCTAGCTACATGACTTCCCCCATTGGATCGGCTCCCCCGTCTACCTTTTTTTTTCCCCGGCGATACTTACACGTCCGTGATCCCGCAATGAACGTGATTTCCTGTGTGGGCTTCTGTCGTCCCCATGGCGACGATCTGACATGACAGCATGACGGCGGCGATCGGATACAACATGTAGCTAGCAAAGTGCTAGCTACATGTTTTTTTTTTATTATTTAAATTGTTAAAAAAGACCGCTCCTAGCCGGAGCTATGCACTCCAGCGTTCATGGACGAGCTGAGCTCGTCTGTAATGCTAGGGTGGTTAAGAAGTAAGGAAACTCATTGCTGTTTAGAAATGTTTTTGCCTAACATATCATTCCATTTTTTTTATAGCTTAATAGTTCTGTAGTCTTATTGAGTAATAAAGCGTAGGCCCAGGATAAGGGGTGTTTTTTTTAGTTTTTTGGAGGTCAGTTTTTCTTCAAAAAGAGTCCTTGTTTTTGTCAGTAGTTTTTTACTTTATAGGGAGTTGTAGTGTCTGATTTGATAGTAACGTTACTCAGGTTCAGTCAGATTTGCATGCAGAGAACGGTGTGAGGTAACCTTGCCCCCGAGGAATACCATCACACTGTGGACAGTATGAATCATAGCGATTAGTTTATGGCCACCATAACTGAGACCATCTGCAAAAGGCAGCGGCTTTACTAAGAACAGTTATCCAAAATGACCCTTCTGCCTAATGGGGGATAACGGGGGTCAGGGGTTGCTGGCGGAATGTGTAAGATAATTGCTTTGTAAGGTAACAGTCAGTCGTTTGTCAAAGTTTTAATTTTGGGGTAGCAAAATTTTGGTCAGAGTTCAATTGCTGCCAACGGTGAGATTTACCCTCAATTCCTCACATGATCCATCCGATAGGTTACAAATCTTCCCACTGGCTGTAGTGTTCAGTGTTTCACATGTCTCCTTTTGGTGTCTCCTACTGGTAGTAGTGTTCAGTGTTGTACAGCAGCTCCTACTGGTAGTCACTTTCAGTGTTGTACAGCAGCTCCTACTGGTAGTAGCTTTTAGTGTTGTACAGCAGCTCCTACCAGTAGTACCTTTCAACGTTGTACAGCAGCTCCTACTGGTAGTAACTTTCAGCGTTGTACAGTAGCTCCTACTGGTAGTAGCTTTTAGTGTTGTACAGCAGCTCCTACCAGTAGTACCTTTCAGCGTTGTACAGCAGCTCCTACTGGTAGTAACTTTCAGCATTGTACAGCAGCTCCTATTGGTAGTAGCTTTTAGTGTTGTACAGCAGCTCCTACTGGTAGTAGCTTTCAGTGTTGTACAGCGGCTCCTACTGGTAGTAGCTTTCAGTGTTGTACAGCAGCTTCTACTGGTAGTAGCTTTCAGTGTTGTACAGCAGCTCCTACTGGTAGTAGCTTTCAGTGTTGTACAGCAGCTCCTACTGGTAGTAGCTTTCAGCGTTGTACAGCGGCTCCTACTGGTAGTAGCTTTCAGTGTTGTACAGCTGCTCCTACTGGTAGTAGCTTTCAGTGTTGTACAGCGGCTCCTACTGGTAGTAGCTTTCAGTGTTGTACAGCAGCTCCTACTGGTAGTAGCTTTCAGTGTTGTACAGCAGCTCCTACTGGTAGTAGCTTTCAGTGTTGTTCAGCGGCTCATACTGGTAGTAGCTTTCAGTGTTGTACAGCAGCTCCTACTGGTAGTAGCTTTCAGTGTTGTACAGCAGCTCCTACTGGTAGTAGCTTTCAGTGTTGTACCGCAGCTCCTACTGGTAGTAGCTTTCAGTGTTGTACAGCAGCTCCTACTGGTAGTAGCTTTCAGTGTTGTACAGCAGCTCCTACTGGTAGTAGCTTTCAGTGTTGTACCGCAGCTCCAACTGGTAGTAGCTTTTTAGTTTTGTACAGCAGCTCCTACTGGTAGTAGCTTTCAGTGTTGTACCGCAGCTCCTAGTGGTAGTAGCTTTCATTTTTGTACAGCAGCTCCTACTGGTAGTTGCTTTCAGTGTTGTACAGCAGCTCCTACTGGTAGTAGTGTTCAGCATTGTGCATCAGCTCTTACTAGTAGTAGTATTCAGCTCACTGCACCTTTAACCACTTAAGGACCGGGGCTGTTATTACAGATCTGCGCTGCGTGGGCTCTCCAGCCCGCAGCGCAGATCGTGTGCACGGCAGGGCAATCAGACTTCCCCCCTTTTTTCCCCACTAGGGGGATGAGCTGCTGGGGGGGTCTGATCACCGCCGCTCCATGTGGTCGAGCGGGGGGGCTCTTCAAAGCCCCCCACCGCAGCGTTTTCGGCGCTCCCTCCTTCCCCTTACCTCCCTCTCCCTCATTCAGCTGCGCAGGACGGATATCCGTCCTGCGCATTGTAGGATAGGCTTCAGCCTATCAAATGACGGCGATCCCCGGCCAATCAGAGGCCGGGGATCGCCGATCTGCCTTACGGCGCTGCTGGACAGCAGCGCCGTATTGATGTAAACAGCGGGGATTTCTTCCCCGCGTGTTTACATTAGGCGTGCGAGCATTGTAGGATAGGCTTCAGCCTATCAAATGACGGCGATCCCCGGCCAATCAGAGGCCGGGGATCGCCGATCTGCCTACGGCGCTGCTGGGCAGCAGCGCCGTATTGATGTAAACAGCGGGGATTTCTTCCCCGCGTGTTTACATTAGGTGTGCGAACCGCGATCGGCGGCTCGCACACTGTTCACGGAGACAGTCTCCGTTAACTGACATGGAAAGGCCGCTCGAACGAGCGGCCGTTTCCATGTAATAACCACTTAAACCCGCCGCTGCCTATCGGCGTTAGGCGGTCCTTAAGTGGTTCAATATTGATGGCCCACATATAGAATAGCAGTGCTGGCACCACCCATCCACATACTGTAGAAGCCAGCGAGCAGCCATTTGCTGGCTTCCAATCCAATTCTGCATCAGGTGATACTGCTGTCCAGTTGAACAGTAGGTTGTCACCTGGGTATGCTTCACTGTCTGGTACACTAAGACGTTCTTTGTGCGCCGCATGACTGAAAGGCTGCTGCTGGGAGTCCTCCTCCGGCCATTATTGGGGGGAATCAATACCTAGAATCCATGTAATGTTTTTCAACATCATTTTATGCATGTTTCGGCCCCCCAGCAGTCTGAAGTATGTTGACCCGGCCCTTGACCATAAAAGTTTGGGGACCCCTGGTGTACAGTGTCTCCTGTTGGTAGTGTTGCTCAGTATTTAAAAGTACCAAACAGTCCCCGTACTGCTTGTGCTGTTGAGCATTGTACAGCACCTCCTATTGTAAGTAAAATTCAGCACTGCACAGTACTTCCCACTGGAATAGCCCTTACGGTTGTATTCCGTGCCGTACAAACAGGGGAGGACTGGGACCTTTTGGCCTGGAGGGAAAACACAAACTAGAGGCCGTTTTCACGGCAGCCCAGACATCACACACGTGCTGCATGTGCTAAATGCCAGTAGTCATGTGGGAAATACAGCAAGAACACTCAGAGATAGGGTGACAGGTATAGTATAAATGCACTGGCACCAGGGGGCATGTAATACATTTTGAGTTACAACGGCCGGGGTTTCCATTGCATTCATCGTTCCTCTACCAGCAGTGGAGTCTAGAGACTGTTTGCAAGCAGCTCTTCTGGAGTCTAGGGACTGTCGAAAACTTTTCAACCTAGACAATACCTTATGTAGCTGTGCACATGTAGTCATTTTAACAATGGTGAAAGACCAGACAGATTTTTTTCCCATGGACCCTGCAGGCAAGCCTCTGCTCTGCATCATGCTGTGTATATTTACCAGCTTTCCCGCCCTCTAATTGCTCTGTAATTGGGGGTTTATTTCCCTCAGCCAGCCTAGTGGTTCACCTTATACAAAAATATGAATGCACCAGGCAATGTACCAGCCCTAAATCAATAATTGTGAGGAAATCTCCCCCCTTCCCCCCTGGCCAGTCCTCCCATGCGTACAAATGCCTCCTCCTGGTAGCAGTATTCAGTGTTGTACAGTCTCTCTGCCTCCCTGTCTCGTTTCCTTGGTTGTTGCTGTTCATTCCACAGACTGTGGATTTCATGCATCTTCAAAACATCTGGGAACATTTTCCTTTCTATTGGAGAACTTTCCCACACAAAAACTTCCTGCTGAACTCATCCAGTGCGTCTACCAGGAGGGACTAGACAGCGCATCGCCCATCACACAGCCTCTGAGCCGGTGAGCCAGAACCTTGTGTGCCTAACAGGGTTCTTCTGCCAGCCTGATATGTAGGGGGGGGGGGGGGGGCTGTTTATTCACTGTAATGTCCCAATTAAAATTCACAATTCAGATGTGGGCAGATGTGCAGAATTGAGAGTTTGAGTGCCAAGAAATGAATAAAAGTACAGGGGGTGGTGGGCCTGAGGTAAGGTCATACCTCCTGGGGGTTGGCTTGGAAAAGTGCAGGCGATCATTCCAAAGCCCTGAGTCCAGTATTATGAGACCGCATCATTCTCTTTCTCAATTTTTTTATTTTATATGCTTTTAATAATTTGCCAATATAGACAGACCCCTGCTTACAACTGAATCAGGTTACAATGTTTCAGAGATACAAACAGCGTTGTCTTCATCATGTACATAATATATCACTTTTTGTTATTACATATTTTTGTTGCTAAATATTACAGTATCGTATAAACTGTTATAAGAAGTTTAAAACACTTCCTTTAAAAGCACATTGAAGACAACCCCCCAAAAATGGTGACATGGTGACATTTTTACTGTTGCCAAGTGATGTCAGTGGAAGTAGCTGCTGCTTGCTTTTTTGGCAGTTGGAAACAGCTT
Source organism: Hyperolius riggenbachi (assembly GCF_040937935.1). NCBI lineage: Eukaryota > Metazoa > Chordata > Amphibia > Anura > Hyperoliidae > Hyperolius > Hyperolius riggenbachi. The sequence goes on from NC_090648.1 coordinate 471,307,763, forward strand.
TTATTTCCCACAATGCAACAAGGCTCCCACAGTGTGATGTCAGGACCAAGGTCCTGACATCACACTGTGGGAGGGGTTTCACCACAATATCAGCCATACAGAGCCCTCTGATGATCCATTTGAGAAAGTAATAGATTTCTCATGGGAAAGGGGGTATCTGCTACTGATTAGGATGACGTTCAATTCTTGGTTACGGTTTCTCTTTAACCACTTCCTGCCCCATGACGTGAAAATAAGTCTCTGCACCTCCCTCCCTAAAAAATGCTAGATAACACTGTTTATTTATCTCTGAGCTGATAACAATGCTACACAGTTGTATAGAAATGACAGCAAACCCCTCTCTTACCAGGGAATTCAATGGCAGGATTAATGTGTAAACAAGTGTAAAAACAAACATTCCAGGAGCATACAGATAGCAAGAGAGTAGGGTATATACAATGTGTTACTAATACATATTACAACAAATGAACTGTTCAAATAAACAGGACAGATAGACAAATAAAATGTGTGGGTTTAATGTACAATAGATTTATTTATTGTATTTATTGTATTTATAAAGCGCCAACATATTACGCAGTGCTGATGCTATTTATATAAAAGCTATAATGTTTGAAACAAATATCAGCCACAAAAAGCTTAATTTGTCCTGAATAAAACAATATATAGATCATTTAATTGTGATAATTATTTATAAAGTTATTGCCAAAGCAACCAGAACTGAGCAGAGCTGTGAAAAGGACCAGGGTAGGGAAGTGGCTCAAGTCACATAGCGGCTGGCGGGATATGCTGAACCATATGTGTCTCATCACAGGGCCGCCCTTGTTTGCTGTTTCAAATAACTACGAGAATTGTGATTCGGAGAGATGTACGACTCCCAAAACATTGTCACCCAGATGAGCGGAGCTGAAATCTTTACGGGAGAGAATGTTTAGCAGAATTAAAGCGTATGAAATGTCAGGCGAAGCCGTGCAGCCTGTTAATGAGATATTTTAAGTGCTCTCTGTGGCTTGGCGTCATACGTCAGCAGACAAGATCCAGATCCATGTGTCACCCCCTCCCCCCCCCCCACGGCTAGGCCTCAGCTCTGGAGCCAGACGAGCCAAACTTTCCACCTCTCCTGACCCAATCCCAGCTCAGCCCAAGAGCCTCATTACCATATAGTACTGATTATACGCTGTCTGAGGTATAGTGCTGTACGGCCAATGCTGGGGCATTCCCATCAGTCTCTGCACCAGAGGAGCTTACACTCTACTGTACTCACCACAAACACACACTGCTATGATTATTACACATTTATATAGCTGTGACGTATTCCACAGCGCTGTACAATCATTCACACCGGGCTCTGGACCAGAGGAGCTTACATCCTAATGTCCTCACCACAGTCACACACTGTTATTATTTTTATTATTTATCATGCATTTATATAGTTCTGACATATTCCACAGTGCTGTACAGAAATCGCTGATCCATTCCCATCAGTCTCTGCAACAGAGGAGCTTATACTCTAATGTCCCCGCCACAGGTACACACTGGATTATTATACATTTAATAGCTCTGACATTCCACAGCACTGTACAGGGATCACATCCATTCCCATCAGTCTCTGCACCGGAGGAGCTTACACTCCAATGTCATCACCGCTGTCAGGCAGGGGCGTCTCACCCACCAGGCAAGTATAGGCGGTTGCCTGGTGCGCCATGAGGTGGTGAGGCGCATTTCCCCGCCGCTGCTACTGTGACCATGTTTTTTTTTTATATTATATTACCTCCCGACTCAGTCCCCGGTGCTCGGCACGCTACCATGTGCTCAGCAGTGCCTCCACCTCCACTTCTCCCAAGCCAATACAGCAATCAATACTGCTCTTCTCTGCCAGGCTCCTTCTTTAAAGCCGTGCCCCTTCTTCTCAGTAGCCACACAGGTAAAGTGTTTATTCCGTGTGGCCCAGCCTTTAACTCCGCCCCACGCCAGTCAAACCAGGAGCCAGCGGCCAGCCAGCTTATGCCCCCGACCTGTGTCACTGGCTGCACACAGACACTGGAGCGAGACAGCCAGGGGACAGATGCAGTCACAGAGAGAAGAATGTGATGTGTCCGTGTTGGAGCCCCGCCCCCGCACAAGACAGCAACACAGCCCGGGAGAAGGGAAGTTTCTGCTCCAGAGTAGTGATGGGAATTCCGGCTCTTTTCAGAGAATCGACTCTTCTGAATAGGCTCCCATTAAAGAGCCAGCTCTTACGGCTCTGAATCAGCTCTTCATTAAATATCACTAAACACCACTCAGAATCGGAGTAAAAGCCCCGCCCCCATCTCCATGACAATTCCAGACTGCTTCTCTGACTGGGGCAATCCCTCCTGCTACTGCTCTGCCCCATACACCCAAGATGGTGCACCACCACATAAGTGGTCAGAAACGTGTAAATAACTCATGAAAGAATAAAGTTATGTTAAAACCAAGCACACCATTGTTTTTCTTGTGAAATTCCCAATAATTTTGATGTCACATGACCCTCTTCCTATTTAAAAAACAAAAGTTGGATTCAAAATGGGCGACTTCAAAATGGCCGCCCATCTTGAAAAGTTTCCCCCTCACATATACTAATGTGCCACAAACAGGAAGTTAATATCACCAACCATTCCCATTTTATTAAGGTGTATCCATATAAATGGCCCACCCTGTAGTTTTGACATATTCCGCAGTGCTGTACAGAGATGTCTGATTCATTCTCCTCAGTCTCTGTGCCAGAGGAGCTTACACTCTAATGTCCTCCCCACAGTCTAACATTGTTGTTATATTTATTATTATTGATATAACTATTATTCCAAGCAGTTCTAGGAAGTTGTGAACCTTCCATCAGAGTTGTTTCTCAGGATCTCTCGACTCTACATCTTGTTTTGGGTATCACAATCGAGTTTATTTTCATTAGGATAAACAATTGGCTCTTTGTGTCATGACTGTCCGCGTTGATCTTGTGCAACTTTGTAACTTGTCGTCCTTGTTTGGCATTGCACACGCTCACTCCCCCATCCTCCCTTCCTGGCAGAGGAGCGCTCAGTAGATAAACACGAAGGTTGGAATATCGAAGCTCTGATGCCTCTCTCTGTGTCACGGGCGCTGGTGTGATGTCACTGGACGGTGACACTGACAATGGTCGGTTTGCCCTGTGTGGGTTCACTATCAGCAAAATTAGACAACTCATCCTCCAGCTGGTAGTGTCAGGATTGTCTTCAACAAATTTAGTCCCAATTACTTAAAGGACAACTGAAGTGAAAATAAACTTCTGAGATAATGAATTGTATGTGTGGTACAGCTAAGAAATAGAACATTAACAGCAAAGAAAAGAGTCTCATATTGTTTTCCAGAACCGGAAGAGTTATGTTAAGAACAGACTTTAGACTACTATTGTTCGTAACAACAGGTAATTAGCAGACAAACGACCATTCGCCGACTGCAAGGCTAAGTTCTTAATTGAACTACCTTGACAACTGACTTTATGTTCAAACGACCGATCATGAACGATTGTTGCGCGTGCATTCGAAAGTGACATCAAAGTTTGTTGGTTGATGGATTCTGCACATGCACAAACGATCGTTATCTAACGACATCTATACACACTTTTGTTTTGTAAAGATCGTTGTTCAATTTATCCCGTTTCAACTCAAAATTTCCACTTACCGATATCGTTCGTTCGTCGTTAGTTATATTTAATGATCATATTTGTACGAACTAGTATAGCGCTCAACACCTGTCAGTGATCAGTAAACAGAGTACAGACAAAAAACAGAAGCAATTCAAATCCAAATCAAAACAGTCCGACATAAAAAGTCCACAATGCTCGTGTATCTCCTGATTCAATCCTGAGAGATAATACAAGGTACCCTCACCAGATCCAAATGCTATTGGTTACGATCAGCAGAAAAGAAACTGGATTATGCTATGTGTACCCCCTTATGTCTTTTTTGAGCTACTATTAGGAAGAAGCATCAGAGATCGTGAGGATTACATGTGCTTTCAAGCTGTTTCTGCTGATCGTAACCAGTCAGCATTTGGATCTGGTGAGGGTACCTTGTATTATCTCTCAGGATTGAATCAGGAGATACACTAGCATTGTGGACTTTTTATGTCGGACTGTTTTGATTCGGATTTGAATTGCTTCTGTTTTTTGTCTGTACTCTGTTTACTGATCACTGACAGGTGTTGAGCGCTATACTAGTTCGTACAAATATAATTATTAAATATAACTAACGACGAACGAACGATATCTGTAAGTGGAAATTTTGAGTTGAAACTGGATAAATTGAACAACGATCTTTACAAAACAAAAGTGTGTATAGATGTCGTTAGATAACGATCGTTTGTGCATGTGCAGAATCCATCACCCAACAAACTTTGATGTCACTTTCGAATGCACGCGCAACAATCGTTCATGATCGGTCGTTTGAACATAAAGTCAGTTGTCAAGGTAGTTCAATTAAGAACTTAGCCTTGCAGTCGGCGAATGGTCGTTTGTCTGCTAATTATCTGTTGTTACGAACAATAGTAGTCTAAAGTCCGTTCTTAACATAACTCTTCTGGTTCTGGAAAACAATATGAGACTCTTTTCTTTGCTGTTAATGTTCTATTTCTTAGCTGTACTACACTAACTTTGTTGAAGACAATGTGTTGAGTGCTATACTAATTAGTACAAATATATAGGCATAGGGGGTCAATTACCACTCGCATAGTGCAGCGAACAATCTAGGCAGTGTTGCATTTAATCATTAGGAATATTGATCATTTGAGGGGAGCACATATCACACTTTGTTTTCTATATATTTAATGATTGTTTGCTAAAAATTCTTCCTTGATTGTCCACCGAACGATCGTTAACTGATGTTATGAACGACTATAGTCTAAAGTCTGTACTTAGCATTAAAAAAAACCTTCAGTTATCTATGCAAAATATTTTCTTTGAGCTATTTGACCCTCTGAGCAGAAGACAGTCCTGTTTTCTGAAGCACTTGAACAGCCGAGAAACAATGAGAGATAGCTTGAGATAAGGTTTTACTGCAGGAAAGTTCAAAGGGTCACTATAACTGCTTTGTTTTGTAGCTTAAAGAGACACTGTAACAATAAAAACATCACAGAGGCAGAGCCCTTACTCAGTGCACTTTGAAATTATCGCATTGGTTACTTTATTGAGACTCTAGAACTAGCCCACGATCTGCAGATTTTCTGAAGAGCTTTTTGAGATAGTAGAAAGGGCCAGTGCACCCCAAAAAACACTAGTGGATTCGCAAACGCTAGCGATTTTTGAAGAGGTTTTTCAGAGTGATTCTAGGCATGTTTAGAGCATTTTTGTGTAGCCAATTTTATATTTTGTTACAGTAAAGCTGTTACTGAACAGCTTCTGTAACAAAAACGCTTGGAAACCCGCTCTGATCTTGCGTTTATTTGAGCGATTTTCCACTTTCCTATACTTTACATTGAGGCAGAAACGTCTCAGAAATCTGCAAAAATGCTGCAGGACTCGAGTTTGCTATTGCAGGGAAGAGAAGAAAGATCGGCACTAGATGCTGACTTGGCAGGTCAGGAGCTGCAGGTGCAATATCCACTGTGCCTCCAGTAAGTATTATATCCAAGTGCAGGCAAGTAAGATTCTCCGGGCACCAGATGGATTTGCAAGTCACCTTTAATAAACTCCCAACACCTTCATAGATACATGCAACAAATCCTTACAGCGGTTTCACAGGATAAACCTGCTTCTTCAGAGGCATAAGATACAAAAGTATCTTCTTTTGTATCTTCTGCCTCTGAAGAAGCAGGTTATCCTGTGAAACAGCTGTAAGGCTTATGGTGGCCATACACGGTACAATAAAAACGTTCGATTTTCCCGTTTATTCGATCTAAATGATCGAATTGAATGAAAGTTGAAAATGTTTATTTTTTCGATCAAGAAATTCGAACGATTATCCCGTTTTTTCGGGAAAAATGATTGGACATGCTGGAAATATCTTTATATTCGATCTAACGGAATAATCGAACTAAATTATCTAATTGAAAAATTGTACCATGTATGGCCACCTTTAGATTTGTTGCATGTATCTATGAAGGTGTTGGGAGTTTATTAAAGGTGACTTGCAAATCCTTCTGGTGCCCGGAGAATCTTACTTGCTTGCACTAGGACCCGAGTTTGCGTTTGGAGAAAAAACAAACTGCTCTGGTGGCACCAGCCCATTGAAATAACATTTCATATATGGTGATTGGGAATTGATGAGGGGGAAAGAAGCCATCTAGATTTGGATAAATGGTAAATGTGCTTTATAAATGGAGCCTATTTTTAAAGTGAACCTGAACTCAGAACTTCCTCTTTGCTCTAAAAGATCAGCAACAGAATAATAACTTTTAAAGAAAAACATGTATTTGTTACAGCTGATACAAATCCTGCAAATCCTTTCATGGAAGCAGACATATTGTTAACATCCTGTGCTTTCAAATGAGCTGATCTGCTTATCTGCCATGGCAGTCATGTGACACAGGGAGAGATCAAATTACAACATGTGATTAAACACAAATGAGGAGGAATTAGACAGGCTAAACTCTCTAAATACATACAGGAGGCATTTCTCTGTTTTCCTTCTGTCCTGTGGGAGAGTTCGGGTCCACTTTAAAGAGATATATTTGTAGAGATGAAGGGGCGACTGTTGGGAGATTCTCTGCCCCGTCTACACTCAGAGCCATTGTTGTGAGGAGGTGAGACGTTGGCAGTGTGGGGGGTTTGCGTCTGTAGCTGATCTCTTGGATGTATCATATTATCACAGACGAGACAGCAGTGAGGAAGTGACGCGACACTGGTGGTAACTAAGCGCAGCCACTATCACCGTCCCCCAGATGTGGCCACTCTAATCTATCAGCATCCAGCAGCCTCCGTCCCGGGCATTAAAGTCGCTATTCTTATATTTAGTTCCTGTGAGTCTGTTATATTTCCTGAATATTCACATCCATCGTTCGCTATGAAAATCCTCCCAGAATCCTTTGTGCTTCCTCTAGCAAAGTCCGCAAAGTCATTGTTTTTTTGTCATGCTGACATTTTCCAGAGTTTCACGGAAAGCACTGAACAAATGATGTCATTGACTGTCCTTCGGAGGAGCTCACAATTTATTCCCTACCATAGTCACATGTCACTAACATAGTAAAAGACTGATCCTGTGAAAACTGATCCCTTTTCCATTTCAAATGTATCAGCTGTTACGCTGGCATCAGTTTTTCATTTGTTGCTCCAGTTCCCTTTGTGTCGCCACCCGCTCGGTATTCCTCTGCCGCAGCTGTTCTATAGCAAGTCTATAGCTTATCATTACAGGTGTGTGATGTGTTTGAGCAGAGTGGTCTGTATACGCAGAGAGGCACCCAGTATAACAAGTTAGAACTCTTTTTAACTGAAGAAAACGTGCAGAGATGAAGGGTCTGTTTCCACTACACGCAGAATGGATGCAAAATGCATAGCTCCCAACTGTCCCTCTTTTGGGAGCCCTGTCCCTCTGTCCCTCTTTCTCCCTCATTTGTCCCTCTTTCAGGACTTTGTCCCTCTTTCTATATAAATATATATATTTCTCTACTAAAAAATGTGTTTGATTGACTCTAAACTTTATTCGCATCCTTTAAATTGATATATTACTAATTTTAAAATGTTATTATGAAGGAAAATGAACCAGGATAGAAAGGACCAGTGTGGTTTGAATTATAAAACAACATATGTTTCTTATGAAATCTTTATGGTATGCATGACTAGGGGCGTGATGTGGGCGTGATCAGGGGTGTGGCTAAAGTGTCCCTCTTTCTCATCTCAAAAAGTTGGGAGGTATGGCAAAATGGATGCAGAAAAACTGACTCCAATGAATGCCTATGGGCCTGTTTCCACTAAATGTGATTTTTCTGATGCAGATTTTCCCATAGGCATTCATTGGAGTCAGTTTTTCTGCATCCAATCTGCGTGTATTGGAAACAGGCCCTAAATCATACACCACCATCAGGAAATGCAGCTTACTTAGAAGAGAGAGGAACACAAAATTAAAGGGGCACTGTGGCGAAAAATTGTAAAATTTAAAATATGTGCAAACTTAGACAAATAAGAAGTATATTTTTTCCAGAGTAAAATGAGCCATAAATTACTTTTCTCCTATGTTGCTGTCACTTACAGTAGGTAGGAGAAATCTGACAGTACCGACAGGTTTTGGACTAGTCCATCTCTTCATTCTCAGCAAGGCTTTTATTCTTTATAAAGATATTCCCTAAAAAGGATATAAACAATGATGCTGGCCAGCTTCCGTGCTCGCTACACAGTTTTTTGGCAGTTGGACAGAGCAACTGCCATTCACTAAGTGCTTTTGAAAATAAATAAATCCCTGAGAATCCCCCCATGAAGAGATGGACTAGTCCAAAACCGCTTCTGTCAGATTTCTACTAGCTACTGTAAGTGACAACAACAAAGGAGAAAAGTAATTTATGGCTCATTTTACTCTGGAAAAAACATACTTCTTATTTGTTTATGTTTGTACATTTAAATTTTACAATTTTTCGCCACAGTGCCCCTTTAATTTTGTGTTCCTCTCTCTTCTAAGTAAGCTGCATTCCCTGATGGTCAAAGTGCCCCTTTAGGGCTCGTTTCCACTATCGCGAATCTGCATGCGTCCAACGCATGCAGATCCGCACATGTAATACAAGTGGATGGGCTTGTTTCCACTGTAGCGTTGTTGAGGTGCGTTTTTTTCAGCGTGAAAAAAACGCACAAAAGAGCCAACGATTTCGCCTGCGTCGGGAATCCGTGCGAATCGCCGCTAATGTATTTAATAGTAAAAACGCATGCGTTTGTTACATGCGTTTTTACCCGCGATTTCGCGTGCGATTTCGCACCTTTTTCAATTTTATTTAGCCCTGGCAGTGTCATGGTTAATTTCGCATGGCACCCTGCCATGCGAAATCGCATGCGAAATCGCGGGTAAAAACGCATGTGGAAACGCATCCGCATGCGTTTTTACAAGCGTCGGAATGCGGCCGAAATCGCGTCGCAACAGTGGGAACGAGCCCTTAAAGAGAGACTGAAGCGAAAGAAATTTGACATTTTACCTTATAATTTGCTTCAGTACTCTCATCAGAAGTAAACCGCCGCATCCCCGCCGCAAAACGAGCGCCAAAATCCCCGGAGGGCAATCTGGCCGGCATTTCCTGGAAGGGGCAGTGCTTTCAGCTTCAGCTCTGCTTCTACTGCTGTCAATCACGGCAGATCGCCGCCTCTCCTTGCCACTCTCAGTTTTCCTTCATAGAGAGGGGCGGGGAGAGGCAGAGATCCTTGTGGCGATTGACGTCAGGAGAGGCAGAGCTACAGCTGAAAGCTCTGCCTCTCAGCGCAGCAAAATCCACGACCAAGTTGGTCGTGGATCTTTTCCCGTGGATTCAGGGGTCCAAACCCCTCGTTTTGCAGCGGGGATGCGGCAGTTTACTTCTGATGACACTACTGAAGCGAATAACAAGGTAAAAATGGCAAATTTTATTCACTTCAGAGTCTCTTTAATAAAGGAAATCACAATACCGTAGAGATCATCACATCATTGTTCAGACACTGACATCTTGTGGTTGCTTTACTATACTGCAGTTTAGGTAATTCTTTTGACACTACCAGTATGTTGCAGTGTTGCCAACCGCCCGTAAATTTACGGGCAGCCCGTAAATTTTGATACTAAATAAGCTGCCCGTGAATTCCGTAAGGAATTCAGCAGCGTCCGCTCTGTTGCAGGAGGACAGCAGCGCAGTGGAGGGAGAGCTGTGGGCAGCGGTGGAGAAGGAGGGCATTATCCCCCCCTCCCTTCTCTCACCTTAGTGCTCTCCCTCCCTCGCTGCCCCCTCCTGAACTAGTGCTGACTGAGTGGTGGCGTTTGGCAGCGGGCGGGACTTACCTTCTGTCTCGCTCCAAGCGCCGGAAGTTCTGCTGCTCTGATCTGAACCAGACCAGAGTAGCGGCAAATGATCCCGCGCCGGCGACAAGAAGGAAGGTAAGTCCCGCCCGCTGCCGCCTGCAAGCCACTCAGTCAGCACTAGTTCAGGAGGGGGCAGCGAGGGAGGGAGAGCACTAAGGTGAGAGAAGGGGGGGATATTGCCCCCCTTCTCCACCGCTGATGCCACAGCTCTCCCTTCACTGCGCTGCTGTCCTCCTGCTGGGGGGTCACCTGACTACATATACTGGGCACATATAACCCTGACTACATATACTGGGCACATATAACCCTGACTACATATACTGGGCACATATAACCCTGACTACATATACTGGGCACATATAACTCTGACTACATATACTGGGGACATATAACCCTGACTACATATACTGGGGACATATAACCCTGACTACATATACTGGGGACATATAACCCTGACTACATATACTGGGGACATATACCCGACTACATATACTGGGTACATGACCCCTGGCTACATATACTGGGCACATATACCCCCTGACTACATATACTGGGCACATATACCCCCTGGCTACATATACTGGGCACATATACCCCCTGGCTACATATACTTGGCACAGGTCCTCTGGCTACATATATTGGGCACATATACCCCTGCCTACATATACTGGGGACATATACCTCTGGCTACATATACTGGGCACATATATCTGCTGGCTACATATACTGAGGACACTGGCTGTTTGCCATTATGTGCATTTACTGGTGAAAAGCTGTCTCTTATTATGTGCATTTACTGGTGAAAAGCTGTCTCTTATTATGTGTATTTACTGGTGAAAAGCTGTCTCTTATTATGTGCATTTACTGGTGAAAAGCTGTCTCTTATTATGTGTATTTACTGGTGAAAAGCTGTCTCTTATTACATGCATTTACTGGTGAAAAGCTGTCTCTCATTACATGCATTTACTGGTGAAAAGCTGTCTCTCATTACGTGCATTTACTGGTGAAAGGCTGTCTGTCATTACATGCATTTACTGGTGAAAGGCTGTCTCTTATGTGCATTTACTGGTGAAAGCCTGTCTCTTATGTGCAATTACTGGTGAAACGCTGTCTCTTATGTACATTTAGTGGGGAAATGCTGTCTCTCATGTGCATTTACTTGCCATGCCCACTTTTGTCGCCGCGGCGCGCAAAGTTTCCTCGAACATGTTGCCCCCTACCCATTTGACTGCCGCCTCATATGTGCCAGTCTAGAACCGGCCCTGTACCCCTGCCTACATATACCCCTGGCTACCTGTTCTGGAGACATCTCTCCCCCTGGCTACCTGTTCTGGGGACATCTATACCCCTGGCCACCTATTCTGGGGACACCTATAGACCTGGGGCTACCTGTTTTTGGGGAACCACTGCTGTCAGATTAAATGTATTTTGGCGAACTGCTGCCAGATTATGTGTATGTTGGGGGAATCGCTGCTGCCAGATTACATCTATTTTTTGGGAACCACTGCCATATTATCTGTATTTTGGAAGAACCTCTGCCAGATTACGTGGATTTTTGGTGAAATGCTGTAAAATTACATGTATTTTGGGGGAAGGGGGGGAAACACTATGGCAGAGCTCAAACTTCCCTGGCAGACCTTTTACAGCAATACTAAAATGATGTATATTTGGCCCCACCCACGACCATGCCCACATTATGTTGCGTGACCACGCCCATTTTTTGTCGATTTTGTCACAAAAAATTCTTTGTCAGTAAATTTTTAGGTATTTGTCAGTAAAAAATAACGTGAAAGGTTGGCAACACTGGTATGTTGTGGCTCTGTAATATGTGTAAGCTTTAAGTTCACAGCAGTTCTGGATGTGTAGCCTGGCTTTCTGGGGCATGAAGAGATGATTTGCATATTTAGTGGTGATGCATTGTGGGAAACCATAGTTGCTCACTTAAAACTGAATTATCGCAAATACCTTCTGGTTTAAAAAGGCAAATTACACTCAACATGAAATAGGACCCAGCCAAATGCAGTTGGTCTCTACTTTCTGTTGTTGTTCTAAGGCCGTCATCCTCTCTGGGCTTGGCTTCCCTCAATCTCCGGATGCGGAGCTGACAATCTAATCCTATCGCCCGCCCAGTTAGACATCAGCTGGCCACATATACAGTAGATAGACTTTGGTGTGCTCAACCTGTTAGACCGTTGATGGACAAATGCCTATTTTCAACCCAACCAGCCATGTAACTATGAATCCTAAGCAACTACTTTTAAAACCTGTTGAGAAACTGATCGATCGCTCATAGAGTTATAGTTCAGTTTTGCATACATGGCCGGATTTTAGGCAAGGCCACAAAGGCAATGGCCTACGGCACCAGGAAAGCAAGGGGCGGGCTGTGGGCAGCAGGGTGGCAGTAACAGGCTGCCGAGCATTCGTCCTGCTACACAGACTTTGCACGTAGCGGTGGGAGGCAACCAACAGCTGGATCTGTCACTGTTGGGGAATGAAGGGGCAGCGAACAGACACTTACAAGGGGATATTTATCAAGAGTGTCTGAGACAAAATATTAATAGGTTTTTAGAAATCCATGCAGAATTGCCTCAGACATCCTAAGAAATCACTAAATAGTGCAGATTCCTTCTTAATTTTTTAGGAATAGGAGGAAGGTCTCTCAGGCAGTGCAGTGTGTGAGGGAAATTGCTGTTGCCGAGGTAACCAATACATGTGCTGTATTGCATCAATGCCCAGCACTGGAAGGGTTAAGCACAGAACAGCTTCACAGGATTCAGCAGGGGGAGGAGCACTTCACAAATCACACCTAGCCTGCACTACTGCAGTTTCTGAAGAACTGCTATTAAGCACTTCTTAATCTGTGGCAGTTTAGGAATGGATTTGCACTTTTCTTAACTGTAGTGCAGCTCTAGAAATCCACGCTAAACTGCCGCTATTACATAGGATTTGAGAAGTTTCTTATTATCATGCAGAACAGTTGCTCTGCTCCTTAGAACAGTTTAAGAAGATAAAAACTGTCGGTAATGCTTTGATAAATCTGGCCCACTGTGATCTCTGAACTGCCTGCCGCTCTCTGAATGTGCTGCTCTCCAAGGAGCTTACAATCTAATACTTGCCATCATGTCACTAACTGTCCTCAGAGAAGCCTTTAATGCCGTGTTGGTGGGCAGTTAAGGATGCTGTTGATCTGGGGGCAGCTGGTGATTGTGGGCCTTGGGCAGTAAAAAGTACAAATCCGGCCCTGTTTGCGTAGATGCAGCTATTTCTTGTAGCAGTGGTTTCTGTGCTTGGCCCGGGTGGCCTGGGCGGATAGGAGGTGCATCTCTTGGAGGATCTGGCGACCGGTTCTCCAGGCTGCTGGCAGATATCACAGTCACTCGTTGTTGGTAGGGTGAGATCACCATGGCTGGCGTCACTTGTGAACCTGTCGTGCCCCGGGGCATCCCTGTTCTGTGTCAGTGGCACGTGTCACCGGCGTCACCTCCTCCTCCCTGTTAGACACTGCGCGGAAATTTCCAGCCATCACAAGGAATAGAAGCTGCCTGTTCATTCCGCACTGCACAGTGTTACTTAAGGCCAGGGACCCCCCCCCCAGACAGGGTGTTTGCTGTAAATTGTGTTTAGCATAAACAACTTTATTGTAACACTTAGTGACGCCTGTATACACAGTTTGCAGAATAATAACCTGAAGGGGAAGATTTTTAAAGATCCAGCGCCCTGAAACTCGTTCGGATCTCTGAGATTTAATTCTGCTTCACGCTAAGGCGGAGTGGCACCATATAGTATAGTATGGCTATGCTGAACCGCACCAGTGGTGAGTAGCCATCCTGCTGTTCCTATTGCACCTGGAAGGAGATGTATGCTATTCTGTGGTAAAGCATCTGCTCTCTGATTAAGTCATGGAGGTCAGTATCAAACCTCCCAACTTTTTGAGATGAGAAAGAGGGACAATTAAGCCACGCCTCTGCCACACCCCTGATCACACCCTCGACACACACCCCTAGTCATGAATACCATAAATATTTCATAAGAAGAATATGTTGTTTTGTAAACCACACTGGTCCTTTCTATCCTGGTTAATTTTCCTTCATATTAACATTTGAAAATTAGTAATATATCCATTTAAAGTTGGGAATAAAGTTTGGAGTCAATCATACACATTTTTTAGTAGAAAAATCTATGTATTTACATAGAAAGCGGGACAAGGAGCTACACCTGCTCTGACATGTGTGCGCTATCTTGTGCATGAGTGTTTATGTAGTGTTTAAATAAAGATCTGACTTTTTATACCTAGACACAGTGAAGCGGGGTTTCCGTACGATACATCTTGGGCACACCATCAACCAAACCCCCAGTCATCACATGCAGACTGGGTGTATACTCCACCACCTCATAGCCTGGGTGGCATACATGTAATTAAGGCGCAGGGAAATTTGGGCACGTGATGAAGCTGAAAACCCGGCAAAAGTCCTGTGGCGTTATTTACTATTCTACCTCCAAGGCGCCGTACAGTGGGGGTACGATGCCATTAGGTTTCCAGCTATTGCTGGAAGCCAAATTGCTCTGTTTTTGGGAGCTGACTTTTGAAGCCCGAACTCACCGCCATTGCCCCTGTTGTGCCGTCCCTCACCCACTGGTCACCTGAACCCCAATCATCCAGGCACGCTCATCAACCTCAGGTTTGGACTTTATGTACATGCTGAATATGTTTATGTAAAAACTGTGGCGTTATTGCAGAATAAAGCAGTCACAGGAGACAGTGCCTAGGCTACCTTCTTGTACAGACGTCGGACAGTGTTTTCCAGCAATATATACCGGATGCATGCCACCTTGCTTGAACCAGAAGCCACTTGTGCTCTCACAAAAGGATGGAACACATTTGAATGTTTTGCTATAAAGGAGCTACTAAAGCTTTCAGCCCCGATGCCGAATGCCGGGAATTTAACTCTTTGCGTAGATAACTGTCTTTTGATGGCACCCAAATTACAGTGAGCACCGCTATAGCCGTAATTCACATTATGGCCTATGGTGGCACCAGTGGCACCCATATTTCCAGCGCTGTTTGTGCGTAACTTGTCCTGGGTGTACGTACAGCCCCCTCACACTGTGGGCTCACATACAGTCAAATCACCCGCACCCTGTTTCTACATACAATAGCCAATCACCCAGTGTGTATCGGCAATCACACAGCTCCATGGGTTTATGATCAATGACTCCTCACTGTGTGTGTGTAACTACAATGATACCACACACTTGGTTATACACAATCACCACCCTCCCTGTGCTTACCGTATTTTTTGGACTATAAGACGCTCCTGACCATAAGACACCCCTAGGTTTAGAGGACAAAAACCAAGGGGAAAAATATATACACTAAACCTGGTGCATCCATTGTGAAGGGGCATCTTATGGATTATGCCCCCTTGTACCTCTTGTGTCTCACTGTGTCCTCTGTCCCCGTTGTGTCAGTTGTCAGAACAGAATCAGCCACCAGGCAACCTAGGCAAGTGCCTAGGGCCTAGTGGTTATCAAGGGGTCCACCAGCCACCTTCTCTGACCTCCCTCCATTTCAGCTTATTAAAAAGACCACAAGAGGCCCCCAAATCAACTTCTTTGCCCAGGACCCCATTACATCTTTATCCATCTCTGCCAGTTGTACAGACAATCGCCCCACCCCTTGGACATATACATTGACTCCTTACCCTGGCTTACACAAGCCCCACACCCTACATGCACGGACAGCCACACAGCATCCTGGGGGAACACACAGTCACCTCCCACCCTGGGCTTTCATATGATCGCCCTGCACCCGGGACGTACATGTAATCGCTCCTGAGCTCTCTGTTCTCCCTCCTGACGTATAGATTTGTTTAATATAAGAGAGGAGTGCTACATAAATAGTTAGATCTTTCCATCAGTGGCTGAGTGCTGTGTGCTTCCTTCCCGCCACATTACAAAGAGAATCTGTGGTGTTTATTTACATCAGATGAGACATTCCCGGGGCTGATGTCAAGTGACAGTGGACAGATTACCATAGCCCTTGCCACCCTTCTCTGAGTGTTGCCAGAAGATTCGTGCATTCCCAGGGAAACAAGCCTGAGGCAGAGATTTATATACAGACAGTGGTGTAGCTACAGAGCTATGGGCCAAGGGGCAAATGTTACATTTTATACTGGGATGGTCTAGCTAGCGACTATAATAGGAAGTTTTACTTGCTGCTAGTGCATAGCTCCCAACTGTCCCTCCCCCTTCTTAGGGAACCCTGTCCCTCTTTCTCCATCATTTGTCCCGCTTTCAGGACTCATGTACAAATCTGTGTAAGTATATGTATTTTTCTCCTAAAAAAAAATGTGTTTAATTGACTCTAAACTTTATTCCCATTCTTTAAATTGATCTAGTTCTTATTTTCAAATGTTCATATGAAGGAAAATAAACTAGGAAAAGGACCATTATTGTTTGAATTATAAACCATCATATTTTTCTTATGAAATCTTTATGGTATGCATGGCTAGGGGTGTGTAGGGGGCGTGGCTTAAGTGTCCCTCTTTCTTACCTCAAAAAGTTGGGAGATATGCTTGTACTTGTAATCCCCCGCCCTTTCCGCTGTAAAAGTGATGGAATTTTGTTCACAGCTGGTCATTCGTCTCTCTCTTCTACGATCACGCCCTCTTTCTGAGGTCCTGCAACCACGCCTTCCGGCTGAGGAGGTCTTGCGACCACGCCTCCTGGCTGAGGAGGTCCTGCGACCACGCCTCCTGGCTGAGGAGGTCCTGCGACCACGCCTTCCGGCTGAGGAGGTCCTGCGACCACGCCTCCTGGCTGAGGAGGTCCTGCGACCACGGCTCCTGGCTGAGGAGGTCCTGCGACCACGCCTTCCGGCTGAGTAGGTCCTGCGACAACGCCTCCTGGCTGAGGAGGTCCTGCGACCACGCCTCCTGGCTGAGGAGGTCCTGCGACCACGCCTTCCGGCTGAGGAGGTCCTACGACCACGCCTGCTGGCTGAGGAGGTCCTGCGACCAAGCCTCCTGGATAAGGAAAATTGAAATAATCTCAAAAAATTATTATTTTTGATCTGTTGATTTGACTTCCAAGCATTTTTAAGTCACTGCTATGTGCTGTACCGGATTTACCTTAAGGCACTGTATGCACGTGCCTACAGGCACCTGATGATGTAAAGGTGGCTCACTCACCTCCCCCAGCTTTCCTAAACTGAGTCCCGAGTGGAGTGTAAATGAGAGGTTACTCACCCTGCTCTTGCTATTCCACTGAGGAGATCTCCCTTCAGTCGGAGGCACCTTTAACTACTTTTATACTGAGGGTACCTCTGGCTACCTAATGCTCAGAGACACGGACACCTGTAGTTATGACGGGCAAGGGAAGTAAGGGAGAAGTGCAGAGCCGGTGCTTTTATTGAGGCAAAGGGGTCAACTGCCCCAGGGCCCCGACCATTGCACGGGCCCCGTACCGCCGAACCCTGCCAGATCTGCTCCCCTGACTGCTCCCCATAGCTGCCCTGATCGTTAGGACTGACCTGATTGCAATACTACTCCCAGCAGCCTGCCGCGCATCTTTGCCCCACACCAGCCGAATCCCCCAAGATCATGCCACCCGTACAACTACTTGTGCAGCCAAGGAAACCTACTCCCCACCCCTGGTTAGCTTCCTTCTGTGCACGGAGTCCCCGAGGCCCCTGCGTGGCTTGTAGCTAAATTTGTATATTGTATTTGACTTGTCCGAGCAGCACCGAGACATGTTAAATAGAATACAGCCAAAAGCCAAGCAGGGGCATCGGGGAATCCATGCACAGAAGGAAGCTAACCAGGGGGTGGGAAGTAGGCTTCCCCGGGCCGAGGCTGCACATGTAGTTTTATGGGCGGCATGATCTGGGGGGATTCGGCTGGTGTCTGCATGGAGCAAAGATGATCGGTAGGCTGGCAGCGAGGAGTATTGCGATCAGGTCAGTGTGGGGGCTTGTTTATGGTCTGGGGGGGGGGGTCGAGGTGACAACGTTGCCTAGAGGCTTATTTTCGGGGGGGGGGGGGGGGAGGGGGGGCAGGGAGTCTGCGTTATTGGAGGCAAGGGGGCCCCCAACTTAAGTTTGCCCAAGGGCCCCAGTGTCCCTTGAACCGGCCCTGGAGAAGTGACAGCTGGGACAGCCAGCACACTTACGGTGCTGTTCTGCAGGGGTTTGCAGGTTAATGGAGGGCGAAGTCTAGGGTGCCTATAGGCTCCTCTGATGTAAATCCCGTCCTGGCTATGTGTTAAAGATCACATAAGTCCATAGTTAACAATGAGGATTAGTAAAATGGACCAAAAATAATTGAGAAAACCTTTAGACAGGGTGGACTACGCTTGAGTCTTGTACACACACTAGGTGAAACAAGACCATTTGGAGCTGTCTTGGCCAAGAATCTAGCATGTATACAGGTGACCCCTAAGGTCACTTAACCACTTCAGGACCACAGGCATAAGCTTATGAGATCCGATCGCTCTGTGAGCCTCCCTTAGGGGACAGCCGAGTGACACGGCTGTCCCTAGTACAGCGCTGCCATAGATCGCATCGCTGTACAATAACAGTCTCCTAGCATCGATTGCCGATGGTAAACAGATGACTCGAGAGGGGATGCGCACAATCGCCTGCAAAACCCCGCCCCAGCACTTGACGTTAGGCGGTGCAGGGGCTGCCACCTTCCCGGCCCCTATCGGCGTTAGGCAGTCCGGAAGGGGATAAGAATAATTTTATTAAGTGTTAATGTAACGCTCTGTGTTAGAGCTGCAAGGATCGGTGGGTGTCAGCTGCAATAACTCACCCGCTCACCTGTAAACTATTAGAGGTCTGAAACTCTGCCCCATCCATTGGCAAAACTGCTGTGACGTTCTTTTTTTCTACAGTGCTCTGAACTCAGTGACCACCCCCACCTTTGTCATCTTAGACTGCCAGGGCTAATAGACGGATGCCGAGCCAGTGGCGGGTTGTGGCAATGCCGCTGCATGGTGCAACGCCCCTTCATCCCTCCTCCCATCTCCATAGAAACAGTGCATGCCTCTCGGGTATACCTGAGCGACATGTCTGTATAATGCATGTTGCCCGCAGTGTTGCCCTAAGGATCAAGTGCAAACCTTATTAGGGCCATTAATAGGTGTGCATGACCACCCCTTTTCAGCCTCTATAATGTTGTAATTTCCATTTGGGTTTTGATTGAAGAGATCTCTTTGCATTTCCGGTCCTGTTTTCATGGTTAGGAATGATAAATGAGATGCAAATATTTTCGAGTTCATGCAGGATTATGTAAATTTTATGCAAGTATATGCAGCTTGAAAATGGACCAATCAATTTAAGCCTGGTTGGGACTTGATTGGTTCATTTTCAAACTGCATATATTTGCATAAAAATGTACATAATCCTGCATAATCCTTGCATAATTTGCATATTATTGATCATCCCTATTCATGGTCACTGTCCAACCATGAACAGGATGTGAGGTGTGCCATCTGTGATAACGAAATAGACAGTAAGGGCTGGAACCCACAGGAGCGCTTTTGGCAGCGTTTTGGCAGCACTGCGATACGCTAGCAGTTTGCCAAAACGCTGGGCTAATGTTAATGGATGGGGCAACTTCCACAGGAGCGTTTGCGTTTCCCAGAAACGCAAACGCAGGACCTGCAGCATTTTGGGAGCGTTAGCGCTTCAATGTAAAGTATTGAAACGGTAGCAGAAACGCTCAGCAAAACCTAAACTGAGCGGTTTTGCTAGCGTTTTGCGGTTAAGCACACTGTAACAAAATGAAAAATAATTCACAGGACCAATCAGGATAAAAACGCAAAACGCAAAACGCTAGGCACCCGCTGGGGAAAAAAATACAATGTTGCAAAACACGACCAAAAACGCGCATGAATCCGCTTGCAAACCGCTCAGACAAAACGCTAGCGGTTGCGTTTTGCGTTTGCGGTTTTCAGTGGGTTCCAGGCCTAACAGCGCTTTTTTCTTTAGGCCTGGTTCACGCCAAGAGCCCTTCTGAGGGCTTTTCAAAGATTAGATTAGATTATGTTTGAGGTTGATACTGCTGTCTATTTTTTTCACTTCCTTTCTTACGGATGAGGTCACTGAACACAGGAAGTGGCAGCATATTTCCACAATAAAGACACACAGTGGTGGATGTCTGGAAGTGGCGTGGTGAATTATCCTAACAATTCCCTATGTTGTACAGCAGCCAGGTCACTCTTTCATTTTTAGTCTCCAGGTCAGCAGTCTCAGCTTCTGGAATTTTTCAGTGTTGCTTGCTACATCAGTACAGTAGAGCAAGATACTGTTTTTTTCTTATAAAGTATGCCTTTCAAACCAGCAGGTGGCACTGTAAACAAAAATCTCAGGAAAAATCTGTGGCGTAGTGGTTAGCACTCTTGCCTTGCATTGCTGGGTCTCTAGTTTGAATCCAAGCCAGGCACTATCTGCAAGGAGTTTGTATGTTCTCCCCGTGTCTGTGTGGGTTTTCTCCAGGCACTCCGGTTTCCCCCCACACCTCAAAAGCATACAGATAAGTTAATTGGCTTTCCCCCTGAATTGGCCTTAGACTAAAATACATACACTAAACAATATAGACACATGAAGACACATGACTATACATATATAAACGTATGACTATTACTAGGGATTAGATTGTGAGACCCTATGAGGGACACTTAAGGTGCGTACACACATGCGACTATAGTCGTTTGTAACGATCGTTCCCCGATCTTTACCAACGACGATCGTTACAAAAAACGAACCACCGACTATTAAAGTGGACCCAAATTAAAAATACAAGATTTCAGAAATAAAATCTATTTTCTAAATTATAATAATAAATAGCACCCTTTTTTCAGCTGCATGATGACAAATATAAAATATTTTACATTTATTGGAGTAACCCCTCCATTCCTTTCAAATTGCCGGGATTTTTCCGGCAAACTGGTGGAGTAGATGGTGTCTAGCAATGGAGGAATTGCTAATGGCTGCCCCCAGTATAACCCTAGATATAAAAAGAGAAGGGTGAAAAGCATGCACTGAAATGATCATAGGTTTGAAGGAGTGTTTATTTATATGGGCTTGTTTCTTTACATGTACGTATGGGATATCATTGAAGAACAAAGGAGGCGGGAGAAGTTATACTGGCTGGGCCGCATACGCTATACGCCAACTGTTGCAATTGGCATCGGAATTTGGTGAGCATAATGGTTGTCCCCTAAAGGGAGTTCAACTGATGACCTGTTGAAGATATATTGATCTGGCTGGATATAGACATTGTGGATTGGGACTTTGATACGAGGACTGTAAAAACTGTTTATGTTAACATTACACTGTCTGTGGGAATTGGGATCCAATTGTAGTGGATGTGGAGGTGGTTAGGATTTGTGTTTAGTATGGTGAAGGCCCCAACATTGGAATATTAGGACCCTGGTTGATGCTGTCAGCACCTTGAGAGAGATCTGTCGAGCGCTCATATCCTTTTACTATAGAAGAATTTACTCGTCTTTCAGCTCACCCTGTGCCCAATTCACCAGTGCTGAAAGTTAAATAGATGCTGCAGGAGGACATGAAGGCACAGCGGTATACCACCCTGGAAGCAGCCTGTTGCTTCCAGATTCCTTTTGAAATGACTATAAAAAATAAGGAAAAATAGGGCTCAAAACGCAGCGTTTGTTCAAACGATAGTAAATGGCAGTAAACGACAATACCAGTGCTGCCTGGTCATTTCAATGGGAGTGCTTAAACAAGGGGCACCAAGGCCGACGTTTACTGCCTGGCAAGCCTCCGTGTGAACTGAGCCTTTCCGTCTGCGTTTTTTCATGTTTTTCCACATTAGTGATTCTGCGTTTTTACATTCGATTTTTTTTCTTTTTTTTCCTGTTTGCGTTTTTATGTACATTTTTGCATTCCCATGCATCTATGCACGCCAAAGAAGTTGATTTACATGAAGTTGTAGTCGAAAGCTATTACCATATCTGCTGTGGGAAAAAGCGTACATTGTTGGCCGCTTTTCTCTGCACAAAATTCGGATGCGAGAATTTGCACAACAACGCATGTTAAATGGGATGCCACCGACTTGCATTTGATCTGTGGCGAATGCCAATTCGCAAAAAACGGAAAACGGAATTCTGTCATGTGTGAAAGGGAAAGTCTAAATGAAAAATGTCAGAGCTCCCATCTCCCGAGAATCCATTAAGCCATACTCTATTGTTTCGCAGCCATCACAAGTTTTTGTTCAAGTGTGAGGGCCTGTTTCCACTACACGCAGATTCTGCATGCAGAAAACTGACTCCAATGAATGCCTATGGGGAATCTGCATCAGAAAAATCGCGTTCAGTGGAAACAGGCCTATAGACATTCATTGGAGTCAGGTTTCTGCATGCAGAATCTGCGTGTAGTGGAAACAGGCCCTGAGGCCTGGAACCCACTGAAATCCGCAAACGCAAAACGCAACCGCTAGCGTTTTGTCTTAGCGGTTTGCAAGCGGATTCATGCGCGTTTTCGGTCGCGTTTTGCAACAGTGTATTTTTTTGCTCAGCGGTTGTGTAGCGTTTTGCGTTTCGCGTTTTTATCCTGATTGGTCCTGTGAATTATTTTTAATTTTGTTACAGTGTGCTGAACCGCAAAATGCTAGCAAAACCGCTCAGTTTAGGTTTTGCTGAGCGTTTCTGCTAGCGTTTCAATACTTTACATTGAAGCGCTAACGCTCCCAAAATGCTGCAGGTCCTGCGTTTGCGTTTCTGGGAAACGCAAACGCTCCTGTGGAAGTTGCCTCATCCATGAACATCAGCTGAGCATTTTGGCAAACGCTAGTGTATCGCAGCGCTGCCAAAATGCTCAAAAAAACGCTCTTGTGGGTTCCAGCCCTGAGAGTTCCTTCTGGTGGTGACCAGTCCCCTTTCTACCTGCTATTACAATGGTGGAGGACGTCAGTGCTCTCCTCGTTAAACAGACAATTAGTTAGTCATGTCAGGCAGATAAGGGCGCCGGGGAGAGCAGTGTTTGCAGAGCGGAGCTACGGCTGGCTCTGAGTGATAACATCAGGATCAGTCAGGTGATTGCGCTCCTCTTCCTGGGAAGAGCTATCTTCCTCTCCAGGTAACGCTGAACAGCCCAACTTTATTAACTTTTTCTCATCATTCCTCCTGTCTGCTGCTCAATATTAAAGGGAACCTGAACTGATAAGGATATGGAGGCTGCCATGTTTATTTCCTTGTGAACAATACCAGTTGCCTGGCTGTTCTGCTGATCTTTCTAGCAGCATCAGTAGTGTCTAAAACAAGCATGCAGCTAACTTCAGTAAAGGTGCTCATACATCTAGCGATGTATGAGCAGATTGTCCATGAGACAGATTTCTCTGATCGAATCTGATTGGAGAGAGATCTGTTGGCTGTCCGTATACCGCAAGCTGAATCCCTATAGAGACCCGAGGTGACATGTGACATGATGAGATAGACATGGGTATGTACAGTGCCTAGCACACAAATAACTATGCTGTGTTCCTTTTTTTCTTTCTCTGCCTGAAAGAGTTAAATATCAGGTATAAAAGTGTCTGACTCAGTCCTGACTCAGACAGGAAGTGACTACAGTGTGACCCTCACTGATAAGAAATTCCAACTATAAAACACTATCTTAGCAGAAAATGGCTTCCTGAGAGCAGGAAAGAGATAAAAAGGGTCAATAGTTCATAGATTTTATCTCTGGCATACTTCAATGAATGTTTCATTGAACAAAAATAATAAAACAGTTACAACTTAAAAAGTAGAAAGAAACATAAAATTAGAAGAAACATAAAATAAAAGTAGAAGAAACATAAAATAAAACTGTGGAATATCTTAAAAAGCCATTTTTAGGAGATGGAAGATAGATACAATTGTTTATTTCATTAGTTTATTTTCGCCTCGGGTGTCCTTTAAGCATGAAATCTATCAAGAATCGGCCTAGCCCTGCTGCCTGTGTAGTTGCACTCCAATTGTAAGTGGCCCCCACGGTGCCTGTGCGGTGTAAAATCTCACCTGTCCCGCTGCCGTGACTTCCGGTCTCTGCCACGGTCACCCCCATGTCTGCCGTCACACATAGTGGCGCAGGTACCACTTAGCTTGTGTGTGACATCACACGGGTGACAGTGGAGGCAGGGCCGGGGGAATTAAAGATTTTGCAACCCATTATATATTGCAACTTACCATAGAGGACAGTGTATAACTGCGTAGGCGTGGCTTCTCTCTGATAACACGCCTGTAATTTTTTGCAACCACGGATCCCATTGAGCTAGAAGGGGGATTGTTCCCTCGGGGGGGGGGGGGGGGGGGGGGGGGCTTTATTAGTTGAGCTAGAAGGGGGATTATTCCCTCAAGAGGGGGTTATTAGTTGAGCAAGAGGGGAGGGTTCCGTGTGAGAATAGGGTTTGGTTGGGTTGCATTTTCTGATACAGATAGGTTGAAGTCAATGGTTAGGTTGCACTTTCTGATAGCTATACCTATAAATAAGTGCAACTGGTTGCAAAATCTGATAAAGTTGCCAAAAATTTTCATCACACTGGATTTCTGGAAAGGCCACAAAGGCCTGGGCATTGGGCGGCTGCAGCCCAATGGGACACCTGAATATCAAAGAGGGCTCACATATGAAAGAGGAGGGTGGAAATGGGGAGCAACGCATGAAACAGGGAAGCTGATGCCTGTTCGTGACCGAAAGAGACTACAGTACATGAAAATGATACACATGGAAGAGGGGGCTACACATGGAATGGGAGGGGCGCTGCTGCAAATGGAAGGGGGGGGGGGGGGGGGCACAACATACTCGGTCTAGGGGCACAAAAAGTATCAATCTGGCCTGGAGCAGAGGAGGCTGGGAGTCACGGCAGCGGGACAGGTGATTTTGCACTGCATGGGCACTGGGACATTTACAATTGTGGGCGATCAGGAAGACGGTATCTGTTGCGTTCGTCAGTCGTTGCAATATAGAATGCCATTATCACCACACACACAAACGACCACGTCAGACCGAGATGCTCCGGCATACTCAATCAATACATTTAATTGATTTTGGCCCAAAATTGAGCAGCTTAAAGTGAACTCGAGGTGAAAATAAACTGATGAGAAAAACAATTGTATTCTTCCTCCTACTCCTAAAAATGACTTATTTAGATAGCCTATGGTTTTATTTTAATTTAAAGCCAATGGGTACCGTTTTTAAAAACAAAAAGTCAGATACTCACCTAAGGAGAGGGAAGGCTCGGTCCTAATGAGCCTTCCCTCTCCTCTCCCGGTGCCCTTGGTGCTGCGCTGACTCCCCCGTTCGCGTCCGCCGCCGCAGGGACTTCGGAGGTCTTCGGGAGCACTCGGGCTTCCGAAGACGGGCCGCTCCATACTACGTACGCGTGAGCGCGTCATAGAGGGCGCTCGCGCATGCGTAGTATGGAGCGGCCACGTCCTCGGGAGCCCGAGTGCTCCCGAAGCCTTCCGAAAGCTCCCTTCGGCATGCGGAAGTGGCAGTATTTGACCGAACTGGTCGAATACTGCCACGGGGGATCCTGCGTGGGACCGGGCACCGGGAGAGGAGAGGGAAGGCTCAATAGGACCGAGCCTTCCCTCTCCTTAGGTGAGTATCTGACTTTTTGTTTTTAGAAACGGTAAACATTCACTTTAAACATTTAGAAAGCAGTTAAAATGTTTTGTTGTCGCTGCTCAGTGGCAGCCTATTAAGTGTCCCAGAGTTAAATGCAGGACCTACTGACTTTTTTTTTTTTTACCTCCTTTAGCCCTCAGAAGTTGTATTCTGCCAGGAAAGCTTTTATGGCTGTAATCTGCTTATCAGTGATGTCTACTATTTTCCTGACAAGGTACCAACAAGACAGAAGCTGTCACTTCCATACCTAGAAATTAACTCTCTCAGGCAGCAAAAGAAAACAAGTAAAACAGCCTGTTTATTAATATATTTTGCACTGTACATACACATGTTTATCTCATCATGTCACATATCGCCTCGGGTACACTTTAAAGAGGAACTCCAGTGAAAATAATGTAATAAAAAAAGTGCTTCTTTTGTACAATAATTATGTATAAATGGTTTAGTCAGTGTTGGCCCATTGTAAAGTCTTTCCTCTCTCCAGTTTACAATCTGGCATTTATCACATGGTGACATTTTTACTGCTGGCAGGTGATGTTACTGGAAGGAGATGCTGCTTGCCTTTTTAGCAGTTGGAAACAGCTGTTATTTCCCAGAATGCAACAAGGCTCCAACAGTGTGATGTCAGAACCATGGTCCTGACATCACACTGTGGGAGGGGTTTCACTACAATTTCAGCCATACAGACCCTCCTGATGATCCGTTTGTGAAAAGGAAAATATTTCTCATAGAAAAGGGGGTATCAACTGCTGATTGGGATGAAGTTCAATTCTTGAATACGGTTTCTCTTTAAGAACACCTGATCTGCACACCTATTCAGGGTGTATGGCTAATTATGGCGAATTATTAGTCCCCTTTCACACATGACAGAATTTGGGTGCTATTTGCGTTTCTGCGAATTGGCATTCGCTGCATATCTAATGCATTTCAATGGAATCGCGTTTGTTGTGCGTTGTGTTGTGATTTTTTTTGGGTACAAATCCTCTTCAGAAAAAAATTGGCCGGCATGTATGCGTTTTTCACAAGGAACGTCAATGTAAGTCAATGTAAACACAGCAAAATCGCATTTGTCACGTGAAAATTGCATCCGTGTTTGAGGTTAATTACATACATCCTCATGTAAAATTACTGTCATTGGTAGACACAGGAAAATCGGATTCTGAAAAATCGCATTAAAAACGCACAGCACACAAAAACACAAAATTGCAGAGGAAATAAAACAAAAGGACAAAACCAAAATACAGAGCAGTTCGCCAAATGCAGTCGTACAAACTGAAAACTGGTGGAAATCACAGGGATAATTATGAAGGCTGCCTTATGCTGGATACACACGTTGAGATTTCCCGTTCGATTCTCGGGATCGAATGGATCGAATCGATTATTTCCAACATGCTCGATTCGGATTTTGATTTTGATTCATTTCTGCCGTCGATTTGGCATACCTAACATGCAAATCGACGGCAGAAACGATCGCAATCCGAATCGAGCATGTTGGAAATAATCGATTCAATTCAATCCGTTCGGTCCCGAGAATCGAACGGGAAATCTCAACGTGTGTATCCAGCATAAGATGCAAGTCAGGCAAATGGTTTTGTCTAAAAGGAAATAAATATGCCCGTCTCCATATTCCTCTCACTTCAGGTGTCCTTTAAAGCGGGATTGTCAGCTACAAAATCAAATTCCATTTATACCCACTGCTCCGGGTTTATTAAGTAGTCTATATGCATGTCTGCATTGCAAGCATTTCAATATTATAATAAATGTGTCTGCTGTATTGAATCTTATCTCAGTCAGCCTGGCTCTATTCTGGTACATTGTCAATGAGAGGGAAGCTTGTTATCTTCCCTCCCACATTCCTGCTCCTCACTGATTCGCTGAGGGCAGTTCAGTGTGACATGAGGTTGAGAAGGGAAATACACCTCACCTCTCTGCAGAAGCTACTGAAATACGATCTATGCTGTGCTCACACGTGTTTACAAAGCAAGCCAGATATGCCGGTGCAGTTTCTAGGAGGAAAAAAAAGAGTTATGGAGGAAATTACATCAGTATTGGTTTCAGCCAGAGGTAGTAAAGATGGAAAATGCCTGAAGAGTTTTCTCTTTATTTGCTATATAAAATTCCCTGAAATTAAAACGTAGACAGTACAATATACACTGTATGTTACAACACATATGTTATGTAATTAGAACAAGTATTCATCTACTTGCGGGACTCCAGTATTTCAAGCCTGACTCACCCTAATGGGCTATTCCACTTCCTGAATTCAGAAGTAGGTTGCCCAGAGTCCCCCTGCACCAGTTTGTCCAATCTCACATCTTACGCCAGTCACACGTAGATACTTTCTTTTTAAAGGGTACATTTTTATGATGATCTGGTTTACTTGTCAAAAGTTTGGCCAAACAGCAGAAAATTGCAACAATAATCTCATCACGATCAGAACGAAAGTTGACGACAGGTCAATATATTTCCCAACGCTTTTACTATTAATCATCTTTATTGTCTACGTCAGCAACAGAGCTGTGCAAATGAATTCTTGTAGAGTGAAATCCCCTCTTAGGGACAAATAAAGACAATTCTGAGGCAAGTTTAATTAACTGTAGAAACAACACAGGGACTATTATTCAATTCACTCTTTCTCCTACTGTAAGTTTTCTCTTTGGAAATAATTTTTCATCTACTGTAAAATAAATTTCCAGCATTCTGCAATTGAAAAAGTACCACAAAGTAGGTGAAAAAGTCTGCCAAAATTATTTTCGTGCTTGCTGGTGGCTTAAAAAGCATTTTATTGAAGAGGTGTGAAAATGTCACCTTAGAGAAGACGTAGGGAAATCGAAAAACAACGTTGTAAAAAAAAGAAGGGAGAAGCGTCTGTGTGAACTGACCCTTAGGCCCGGTTCACACGGGCGTCCTTCAGCGGCAGGCAGTTCACGCTATTTCCAATAATGACGTGCAGACAGGTGCGTCGTTCACTATATGCGCTGCATTTTGTTAATTTGCGTCCTGGCTTTTTGTTGAAAAATGGTGGCGATTAGCCACTGAAAAACACAGCAATTGCAAAAACAATTGTAAATGATAACGAAGGTGTGTACCTTTGGTAAAAGAGCTGCTTCTATCCATTTTGAATGTAAGCAGTTCTATAAAAAAAAACAAAAACGACATTTGCAAAAACAACGGGGAACTGGCCCTTACTCGATTTTCACATTCGATCAACCTTTTCATTTGATTATTTTATCAAATCAGAGGAGAATGGAGTGTGTTCTGTTATGCTCGGTCAATGCAAATTGGCTGATATTTGCCCGATTCAACAAAATTTCTCGATCAAGTAGGGAGAGAATATTGGTTGATCGTAATGAAATCAGTTGAGGTTTACGTGATTTCCATCAACACACAATCGATTTCTGGTTTCAGCGCATGCATAATCACTGGGGCACAATTACGATGTGTTTGTTTGGTGAAGGGTGATCACCGGGATCTCGCTTGCAGTATGCACCGTAAGCCTCTAGTTGATTTACTATTGATCGTCCACACCAGGGCCGGCCTTAGGTTTCACAGCGCCCTGAGCGTAACCAGATTTTGGTCCCCCCCCCCCATTCATCCTCTGCGCGTATATATAGGCAGATCCTCCCTTTACTATATATAGGCAGATCTTTTTTGGTGTATATAGGAAGATCCCCCCCCCCCCTTTAATGTACATCGGCAAATCGCCCCCTTTTGCATAGTATGCAAGCAGCTCCCCCTTTAGCGTATATATAGGCAACCCCCCCCCAACCAGGAGGCAATTGGGGAATCTTACTTTTCTGCTTGTAGCTGGGGACTGAAGATGGCCTGGAGTCGGGAGCGACAAGCAGGTCTCTCTCTGATTAGTTTGCAGCGCAGACACCACCTGTGAGCGACGGGCGGCGCGCACGGCTCACACAGACTCAGCAACAGGCAGCAGCAGGTACCTGGAGTTTTCGCCCCAATCACCTCCAGCGGCACCAGGGGGCGGAGCTACCACTCGCAGCAGCCACAGACGAGCTCGCAGCCAGCAGGTAGAAATGCGGCCAGGGCCAGCTGAATGCACATCATGTGCGCCCCCCTGGAAGCCGGCGCCCTGAGCGACCGCTCCGGTTGCTCAAGTCAAAGGCGGGCCATGGTCCACACCGTCCCTTTCAAGGGCTGGATCACTGTTTTTGAGACAGCTGTTACAAAGAAATGTTTTTTCTTTAAGGGTTATTATGCTGTTGCTTATCTTTTATAGCAGAGAGGAAGTTCTAAGTTCAGGTTTTCTTTACAACATCTCACAGGAAGGAAGCCATGTACCTTATAAATGCAGCCCCCTACAGCATGCAGCCCAGAAGAGAGAAAATAAGTCAAATAGGGGAGCCGGCAAAACAGATTGCGAGTGGGGCTAAATAACAGGTGTCATTTTAAATACTTTACCCACTTGCCCTCCCCCAGCACGAGTATCTATGTCCCCTAGATACTCGTCTCTTGCTACCCCGCACTCCCGCTCACTCCCACGCTTCCTCGTCACCACCAATTAGTGGGGACATCAATTAACCACTTTAGGACCGCAGGCTTTACCACACTAGTGACCAGGCTTTTTTTTTTTTTTTTTTTTTTACAAATTAGGCCACTACAGCTTTAAGGCCTTGCTGCGGGACCGTACAACTCAGCACACAAGTGATTCGCGCCCCCCTTTTCTGCCCACCAACAGAGATTTCTGTTGGTGGGCTCTTATCCCTAACGGCATGTTTATTTATTCTTTTTTTTATTTATTTGTATTTTTTTTCTATAAATATTGCTATTTTTTTTTCTTTATACTTGGACCTCCCCCGCCAGCCAATCACCGCGATCGGCTGTCACAGGCATCCACCTAAGACAGCCGATCAACCCTGAGCCTCCCAGGAGGATAGCTGTGGCACACGGCTGTCCACAGTGCAGCGCTGCTGTAGATCGCAACGCTGTACCCTGTAAATAGACGTCGGTTTGGCCATCTAACAGTCTTTTAGCGGCGATTGCCGCTGGGAGATTGATGACGGAGCGGAGCGTCATTCAAGCAGAGATGCACGCATCGGCGGGTGTGATCTCCTGCAAAAGCCCGCCCCAGAACTTGACGCCAATTGGCGTTAAGTGGTCCTGCCGCTGTGTCCACACCAATTGATGTGGAGCAGTCGTAAGAAAGTTAATGAGAATACAGTTCCCGTTTATTAATCTAAGTCCCCCGTGTCAATGATTGCTGGCATCAGAGTTTCAGTGTAACTAAGTATCATGTCCACGCATTACTTCCTCTTCACGTACTAATGGTATGCTCAGGAAAATAATGCATGAGGTCATCTTGTGGCCAAATAGTAAAATTACACCTACATCATTCCCAACTGAGGAGCTGTGCACCCTGGTGCCACATGTAGTAAAGTGCAAAGTATACAATTACTTTTTTTATGGAGCTTCAGAGGCCACTTTAAAAGTTTCCAAAATTGATTGCATGCACAAGTATTGTGTAGTGGACCCTTTCACCAGCGATGAGGTCTCTCCTTATGGAATGGGTCCCTACTCTACTTATACCACTACTCTACTTATACCACTTAGCAAGCAAACAAGTATTGTGTAGTAGACCCTTTCACCAGCGATGAGGTCTCTCCTTATGGAATGGGTCCCTACTCTACTTATACCACTACTCTACATATACCAGTCAGCAAGCAAACATTTCATGCTCATGACCTGGGATTCACGCTGAGGCCTGTCAGGTTCTACCACTCTAGGGAACACATTCATGCTCCTAAATCAGTCTAAGGGCTCATACACATGCCCAACTATTGTCGGCTGTTGGGGATCAGGAGCTGATCCCCCTGGCGTCATCGCTGGGCCGGGCTGCACACACGCGTTGAAGCTGTGTAGCTGATGAGGCTCTGTGTTGCTATGCAATGGGGGGATGACAGAAGGAGTGGCGTATGTGTGGGCGGGAGAGCGTAGCTAGGGTTGAGTAGAGTGAGCGAGAGGTAATCCTGCTAGTGTTATACTATGAGTGTCTTGAGTGCAGAGGGTTAATGTTTATATGTAAATTGAGCACTTCCTTCAATACCTGCTTTTTCCTTTAAAATGGGTGTCCCATAGCTCCCCCTTCTTTGTATGTACACTTTGATGCATCATATTTGGCCCGCGAAGCCGTAGTTTGGGAACCACAGATTTAAGGCATCTTTCACTTGGACGGCTGAACAGCGCTCTTGTCTGCATTTGTAACCTCAATCATCTCATCGTTTAACATGCGGTAGAGTTACCCCCGCAGTGCAGAACTGCCTCATGTAATATCTGAGTGTGGATTTGCCTGCATTCAGAAGTGCCTGTATAGTACAGACTCCTCAGGATTGCCCAGTATCGAACGCATCCCATCGCCGAGTGGGTGCATTGGAACAGCTGGGGGGAAGGGGGGGGGGGAGCTTTCACTGCCTACAACTGCTCATGTGGGATGGGCCTAGCACCCTCTCTTCCTGTGGAGGAAGGTGGGGTGGGAGCAGCAGTGATTGATGTAGGCTGGAGCCACGCCCCTCAGCTGTCTGAGACATCAGGTTCAGAATCAATTTTATTTTGCCAAGCAGGACTGGGTTGTGCCCGAAATTGGGCTTGGCATGTACAGGGCTAAGTATAACATAGGACACACAGTATGCAATTCATAAATACAGCAATTCAACACAAAGATTAACACAAAAAAATGACCACAAAAATATGTATGGCGTGCAGCAGCACAGAAATCGGTTACCGCTTATAAAAGGAAAAATGACCTAAGGGGGGTCTAAGTGAAGAGAGTTCATAGAGTTGAGAGAGTTGACAGCTGAGGGGAAGAAGCTGTTCCAATGCCTTGAGTTCCTGGTGGAGATGGACCGATACCTCTGGCCTGAAGGTAACCGACTGAAGAAGCGGAAGCCTGGTTGTGAGGGATCATTGGTGATCCGCAATGCTCTGGAGCTCAGTCTAGAGTTGGTAGAGGAGGTCCAGAGGGGAAAGTGATTTCCCGATGATCCTCTCCGCTGATCTGATGACTCTCTGTAGATGGTGTCTGTCGCTGGCGGAGGAACCGGCATACCAGACCAGGATGTAGGAGCAGAGGACAGATTCAGTTGTGGCAGAGTAGAAGCGCGTCAGAAGATTCTGGGCTATACCAAACTTCTTCAGTTGGCGGAGGAAGAATAGCCTCTGCTGGGCTTTCCTCTGAGTGGTGGCAGTGTTGGTCTTCCAAGTCAGGTCGTTGGAGATGGTTGGTCCCATCCTCTCATGGCTGTCAGTCTCTAGTAGGGAGACTACATTTTGTATCCATAATTCATTTAAAATAACGAGCTTTTAAATGCTTATAAAAAAAAGGTGTGCACAATCGTAGGCTTTAATCTTCTGAGAGATCATTACTTCGCTGAATGCTGTCTGCGCAGCTTGGGATGATTACACAGGGCTCTGCCGTTCAGCTGGAATATATAGTGTGACGGCCCTGGCTGTGTTGTAGAATACTACGATGAAGGAGCATTGATCTCTGCTACCGACTACATTATTCTTTTAATCCAAAAAACATACAGATAAGTGAATTGGCTTCCCCTAATGCTGGGAACACACAATGCAATTTCTCTCTCGATTGACGGGTCATCTGACAGGAAGTTTTATCGTGTGTACTTATCCCGACCGATAAAGAGATCGATTTTCCAATGATAACTTCACAAAATTGATCCCTTTATCGATCAGAAACAGATTGAACAGGTCATAAATAATCGCCCCAATTCCCGTTAATCGGACTGTAAGTTGCATTTTTTTTGCTTAGCATAAAACTGGGCCTAGCCTACGATGGACACAAGCAGGGCCGGGCCGAGGCATAGGCTGGAGAGGCTCCAGCCTCAGGGCGCAGTGTAGGAGGGGGCGCACAATTCATTCAGCTGTCATTCCTAATTGTGTATGAAACAGAAAGAAATAAGAAAAGGGGATACATAGCAGTGACTGCAAGCCAGATAACTAGATATTAAGGTGTAGGGGAGGTTGTGGGCCCTGTGGCCCTCTTAGTGTAATAGCATTTAGTGTGTGACGGCTGGGGTGGGAGGGATGGAGGGGCGCACTTTGGTGTCTCAGCCTTGGGTGCTGGAGGACCTTGTCCCTGCTCTGGACACAAGACTATGGTTGGGATTAGATTGTGAGCCCCTCTTATGCTGGGAATACACGATGAGTTTTTCTGGCAGATTTACTTTCCGATCGTTTTTTCCGAACGATTTCAATTCACTTCTATGAGAAATTTGATCACAAAAATGATCGAAATCAGATCGGACCAATCTGATCTATGGTGTATTCCCAGCATTAGGTACAGTTAGTGACAAGTAGGGATGCTCAATTCCGAAACTGGGAGACATCCGGATATCTCCCAGTAAACCTGTGCAGGGGAGGGGGGGGGGGGGGGGTGCTGGGGCTTCAATCTTACCTGTCTAACGTCTTCTTCGTCTGTCCCTCCGCGCCTCCCATGATGCGCTCCAAGCGGCGGTCACGTCCGGGTTGAAGGAGGAAGTGTTTGTCGTCACGTGACGCGCGTGGAGTGCATCGTGGGAGGCGTAGAGGGACGGACGAAGAAGACGTCAGACAGGTAACATTGACCCCCCAGCCCCCTATTCTCCCCCGCACAGGTTTACTGGGAGCTTCTCTGAGCTATCCAACCCAACTTTGGTGGAAAACAGTCCTGTTTCCTGAAGCAGGGACGGACGAAGAAGACGTCAGACAGGTAAGATTGACCCCCCAGACCCCCCCCCTCCCCCGCACAGGTTTACTGGGAGCTTCTCTGAGCTATCCAACCCAACTTGGGTGGAAAACAGTCCTGTTTCCTGAAACAGCCAAGAAACATTAAGAGACAGCTTGGGATAAGGTTTTACTGCAGGAAAGTTCAAAGGGTCATTTTTTCTGCTTTGTTTTATAACTTTACTTTATACCACAGAGTGTGGTTTTAAAACTGCAACAGTGACAGTATGATTCAATGTTATAAAAAAATAGCTATGTAACAACTGAAAATAAAAAATATTACTCTCTTTTCTTTGGTGCTAATGTTCTATTCATTATTCGTACTACACATACAATTCATTATATCGTACTTTTTTTTTGGTTTGCTTTAAAAGCGATGCAGAAGATGTTAGCGCTATAAAAATGCTAAATGTGACACTGGCATGTGTTGTGACATCACTATATGCACCGAGTCACATGGTACAGTGACTCCAAACACCAGAGGCCAGGAGACTGCATACGCCGCATCTCCAGCCCCCCTGCGCTTTCCAATGTAACATATTCCCCCCTGGTGTCTGTCACTGTCTCCAGGCTTCGCTCGCATACACGCCCCCACGTGCTTGCCAGTGCATGTGTGCCGCGCTCGTCGGTTGCCGTTACCACCGTGCACCCGATCGAGCAAATCGAGTGGTGCATATTGCAGCATGTCCAATCGATATATGCCACCAATTTCAGCCCAAAATTGGTTGCGTTGTTGATCAAGCATGCTCTTGGCGGAACCGATTTCCATCCTGTCCGATTATAATAATCAAATTGGATGGTTGACTGGCCGCAAAGCTGCCTTTTGTATGGCCACCTTAATAGTCAATCTGGCCATACTAAAGGTGGCCACACAGCATACCACTTTTTAAATATCTGTTTAATTTAAGAATTACAATACATTTTTCTGACTGATTGTAACATTTCACAAATCTGACCAATGTACCACACACCTATGTTCAATTTTTCCCCAATTATGATAAAAATGATTGGAAACTCTGACAAAATTGCTAGGGTGTGTATATTAATAAATTGACAATCCAACACACACCATACAATCTTTAGAAAGATTGAAGAAAAATATCTGGCATTCCGGATCGATAAAAATCGAAGAAAACGGGAAATCCAATCGGATTTTTTCGGGAGATACGATCGTTTTTATCGAATTGCGGTAAAATCGGATCATTTTATTGTATCGTGTGTGGCCACCTTTAGAGTGATGTATGGCCACCTAAATACAATCTTTTATGCCCGATCTTTCGCAGATATTATTGTTTGTAAATCTCTCCTTGTGTGATGAGGTTTATGCACACAAGTGCAGCCGCTTCACAAAGTGCTCTGCCTAAAGGTGGCCACACACGATACAATAAAATGATCCGATTTTACGGCAATTCGATAAAAACGATCGGATCTCCTGAAAAAATCGAAAGCTTTTTGTTCATTCGACTGAAAAATCTGATCGGATTTCCCGTTTTATTCGATTTTTATCGATCCGGAATGCCAGATATTTTTCCTCCATCTTTCTAAAGATTGTATGGTGTGTGTTAGATTGTCAATTTATTAATATACACACCCTAGCAATTTTGTCAGAGTTTCCAATCATTTTTATCATAATTGGAGAAAAATTGAACAGAGGTGTGTGGTACATTGGTCATATTTTTGAAATGCAATTCTTAAATTGAACAGATATTTAAAAAAATTGTATGGTGTGTGGCCACCTTCAGCCGGTGTTATGTCCGATTGTGCTGCTCGGACGCTCCCTTCTTCACTCAGTAGCACGCGTGCTCGTTGAGAAGTTAATTATGCTGCCGTGTGTAAAACACTAAGGGCTCGTTTCCACTATAGCGAATCCGCATGCGGGCACTGCATGCGGATTCGCATAGTCAATGTAAGTGGATGAGGCTGTTTCCACTTGTGCGGCGGCGGGTGCGTTTTTCGGTGCGGCAGAAATCTGCACGGCAGAGCCGTCAGATTTCGCATGCGGGAGGAATGCGGACGAATCGCCGCTAATGCATTTAATAGGGAAATCGCATGCGACTTTGTCATGCGGATTTCCCCGCGATTTCGCGTGCGATTTCGCATGGTTTGCTATGGAGCTTTACTCAGGCAGTGACATGGTTAAATTCGCCTGGCTCCTTGCCATGCGAAATCGCATGCGAAATCGCGGCTAAATCCGCAGGCGGAAACGCAGCCGCATGCGATTTCTTCTGCGGTGGAATCCAGGCAATTCCGCACCGCAACAGTGGAAACGAGCCCTAAATATCTCCACTTCCACACCTCTTACACTCCCTAAATGTTCAGGGTAGGTAGGGGGGAAGCAGGAGTTTTGGGCGCATGAGACAAGTGGACAAAAAGGGCGCCCCATTCACTCCCATTATAAATATCGTTTAATGGGCGCCGAACAGGGAAAAAAAGGCGCCGGAGATTATTAACGTTTTACAAACGGCGCCCGGAGATTTTTAAGGTTTTATAACTGTGCTTGTGATGATTTAACTTTACAAAATGAGCCCGTGACGAATAACGTTTATAAAGATACTAAATCACTATTTGTAAAACATTTCTAAAACATTATTATCCACCCAAAAAAATTATTTACATTTTTTTATTTAAATTTTTTATTTATTAATGTTTGTAAAACATTATTATCCATAGGGGGTCTTAGGTTTAGGCACCACCAGGGGGGTCTTAGGTTTAGGCACCACCAGGGGGGTCTTAGGTTTAGGCACCACCAGGGGGGTCTTAGGTTTAGGCACCACCCGGGGGGGTCTAGGGGTTAGGGATAGGTACAGGGAGGGTTTTTAACAAACGTAACGTTTTAAGAATTGCCGATTTCATACACATTATTTAATGATTTATAAATTCTTAAAACACTATTTGTAAACGAAATTCTACACAATATTTTTATAAACGATAAAACTGCTTATCGTTTACACCAGGGATGCTCGGATGTGCCTCATCCACGAATTCGGAAATCCGCGTGGTTGCAAAAAAAACCCGCATTCGGCCCCGCCGCATGCGGATTTTCGCCCGCGTCCACGCAACCACGCGGATTTTCTGCCGTGAATGGCGTAATCACGCGTGGATTCCCGCCCGGAGGCGGATTTTCTTTTAACGTTAATAACAAAGCCCACATACATGCTACAATCCCCCAAATTGCATGGATTATCGAGGTGATAAGGGGCAACATAACTTCAACATAAAAAATTCCAAAACATTTTTTTTTTCTAGAGAAAATGGATTTTAAAGTGAAATCAACACTTTAAATGGGGCTATTAATTGGTAATAAGTGGTTTTAAAAAGGGTATATACGCGTTAAGCAGTCAAAGAGGTGAAGGCGAGTTCCAATGGCACTTGGCGGAGAAGGTACCGCTGGAGGAGGATGAGTGGCTGACGCCAAAAAGGCCCCAGAGAGGTTTTTGTAATTTTTTTTTGTTTTTTTTGCAGCAATTAGCAATGACATCGCAGCAGAGTTGTCAGTGGACACGGGCAGTGTAAACGCAGAGTGCAGTGGTGGTAGCGACTGAGTCAGGAGAAGGACTATGCGGGCGGTCAGTTCAGCAGCACAGAAGGACCACGGCAACATACTGGTAGTAGTAGTAGCAGCACAGCGTCATAGTGCTGGCCAAAAAATTAAATGCACCCGGTGACCCGGGCAGTGTGAACGCAGACAGAGTACATTGGTGGAAGCGAGTGAGTCAGGAGGAGGAGGACAATGCCGGCGGTCAATTCAGCAGCACAGAAGGACCATGGCAACATACTGGTGGTAGTAGTAGCAGCACAGCGTCATAGTGCTGGCCAAAAAAATTAAATGCACCCGGTGACCCGGGCAGTGTGAACGCAGACAGAGTACATTGGTGGAAGCGACAGAGTCAGGAGGAGGAGGACAATGCGGGCGGTCAGATCAGCAGCAGCAGCACAGAAGGACTATGGCAACATACTGGTGGTAGTAGTAGTAGCACAGTGTCATAGTGCTGGCCAAAAAATTAAATGCACCCGGTGACCAGGGCCGTGATAACGCAGACAGAGTGCATTGGTGGTACCGTGGTAGCGACTGAGTCAGGAGGAGGAGGAGGACAAAGCGGGCGTTCAGTTCAGCAGCAGCAGCACAGAAGGACCATGGCAACATACTGGTGGTAGTATTAGCAGCACAGCGTCATAGTGCTGGCCAAAAAATTAAATGCACCCGGTGACCCGGGCAGTGTGAACGCAGAGTGCAGCAGCGGGAAGCGACTGAGTCAGGAGGAGGAGGACAATGCGGGCGGTCATTTCAGCAGCAGCAGCACAGAAGGACCATGCCAACATACTGGTGGTAGTAGTAGCAGTAGCAGCACAGCGTCATAGTGCTGGCCAAAAAATTAAATGCACCCGGTGACCCGGGCAGTGATAACGCAGACAGAGTACATTGGTGGTACCGTGGTAGCGACTGAGTCAGGAGGAGGAGGAGGACAAAGCGGGCGTTCAGTTCAGCAGCAGCAGCAGCAGCACAGAAGGACCATGGCAACATACTGGTGGTAGTAGTAGCAGCACAGCGTCATAGTGCTGGCCAAAAAATTAAATCCACCCGGTGACCCGGGCAGTGATAACGCAGAGTGTAGTAGCGACTGAGTCAGGAGGACAAAGCGGGCGGTCAACTCAGCAGCTCAGAAGGAGGACCATGGCAACTTACTGGTAGTAGTACCATAACACCAAAAAATTAACCAAGGTAGGCACTAGGCAGGTAGTAACTGTCTTTATAAAGGCAGGCATAGTTAACAACAGCACATGCAGCAGCCACTTCATGTCCCCCTGTGTCTGACAATAGGGGCCAGGAACTCACCTTCCACCCAAGCCTGGTTGATTTTCAGGAAGGTGAGTTTGTCCACAGAGGCGTGGGAGAGCCGAGAGCGCTTCTCTGTGACCACGCCACCGGCCGCACTAAAGCATCTCTCTGAGAGGACACTGGAAGGAGGGCAGAATAGGAGTTCCAGGGCGTACTGGGAAAGCTCGCTCCAGATGTCCAGTCTCTTGACCCAGTACTCCAAGGGGTCCACGGGGCTGTCGGTGTCATTGAGCCCGCTGGATGACCCCATATAGTCAGACACCATGGTGGTCAGTCGTTGCTTGTGCTGGTTGGTGGTGGATGCTGTGGCGGGCACCTCTGTTCTGGGCTGCTGCACTGCATACAGGCTCTTGCTTAGGCTCTTCAGGTCTCCGGGGCGCCAGTTGCTGCTGCTGCAGGTGGTTGTTGTTGTGCTGCTAGTGGCAATGGCAGGCACCTCTTGCTGGCTTGGGAGAGCAGTTACAGTGGGGGTGGAAGGCTGGGGGAATGCTTCCAGTAGTCTGCGCACAAGGGCCTCCTTCAACTCCCTTGTGCGTTGCTCGGTGGTGGATGGCGTCATTAAGTCTCCCAGCTTCCCCTTCAGACGGGGATCAAGCATCAAGGTAATCCAGATGTCCTCGCTTGAACGCATCTGGATCACCCGGGGGTCCCTGCGAAGGCAGCGCAACATGTGTACAGCCATGGGAAACAAGTGGGCCCTGCCAGCAAGATCTTCCTCGTCCTCGCCATTGTCCCATAACGCATGCCTGTTCTCTTCCTGTGCCATGTCGTTGTCCTCCTCAAACCGCCATCCACGTACAACGCCTGCTGCACTCTGCTCCTCCTCCTCCTCCTCATTCAGGTTAGGGACCTCCAACTCTTCCACTACCTGCTGTGAGCCCTCCTCTGAGCTGGACTGTGCTGCCATCTGCTCCTGTTCTTCCAACTGCCTCAGGGCTTCATCCCCACGCTCAATTAAATTGTCCATTGCCTGCTCCAGTAGACAAACCAAGGGCACCCACTGGCACACAGAGGCCCGCTCCTCACTGACCATCTTGGTTGCCTCCAGGAAGGGACTCAGCACCAGGCATACTTGCTGCATCAGTGTCCACTGAGTGGCAGTAATCATGGGGACTTGCTGGTTGCTGGGGACACTTGGGTCTAGCATGTAGGCCCTAAGAGCCAGCCTGTGCTGACACAGCCGCTCCAACATGGCCAGAGTCGAATTCCAGCGAACTGGCATGTCGATGATCATCCGGTGTTGTGGCCTTCCATACTGCTGCTGTAAGGTGGACAAGAGTGCAGAGGCAGTGGCTGACAGGCGGAATAAGCGTACCACCGCCCGGGCATCCTGCAGCAGCTCGCTCATCCCCTGGTAGGTGCGCAAGAAGCGCTGCACCACAAGATTGAGCACGTGGGCCAAGCAGGGGATGTGCTGGAGGTTTCCCTGCTGCACTGCTGCCACCAGGTTGGCCCCGTTATCGGCTGCCACATAGCCCACTTCCAGGCCTCTGGGGGTCAGCCACCTCCGCTCCTGCTTCCTGAGGGTGGCCAGGACGTTGGTGGCCGTAAGCCTCTCCTTCCCCAGGGTCACCAATTTTAAAAGGGCTTGGCAGTGCCGAGGCTTGGCGCTGCTGCTGCCGAGGCGGGCTTGCTTTCCGGGTGCAGAGGGAGTGTCGTGACAGGACCCTTCTGCATCCCCCCTGATCCCGCGTGGTGGCACCACTAGCTGGGCTGATGCGCTCTTGTCCTCCCTCCCTTCCATCAGTGTCACCCAGTGGGCCGTAAAGGACAGGTAGCGACCTGTCCCAAATCTGCTACTCCACGAGTCCATCGTCACGTGGACCCGCTTGCCCACAGAGTAGTCCAGGGAACGGGCCACATTTTCCACCTAAACTTGTGGAGTGCTGGGATCGCGCTCCTGCTGAAATAGTGGCGACTGGGGACTTGCCACTCGGGGATGCCAAATTGGAGCAACGTCCGCATGGCGCTCCCCTCCTGCACCAGGGAGTAGGGAAGCAGCTGTGATGCCATGGCCCGGGCCAGCAAGCCATTTAGTTTGCGGATCCGCCTGTGGCTTGGAGGCAGAGGCTTGGTCAGACCCTGAAAGGTGTCGCTCAGCAGGGTCTGACGACGCTGGGATGCAGGGGAGACAGAGGAGAGAGACGAACACTGGCTGCCAGCCTCAATGTCTGTGTCCTGAGTAGCCGAGGTGGAAGAGCGCTTGCGTGCTACTACTGCTGCTGCTGTGGGGGATTCACGACCCTGAGGGAGGGATGATGCTGCTGCGCTGGTGGGCCTTCTGCTCTCAGGAACCCCTGCCAGCAGTGCCTGCTTCCTCTTAAAGTCCGCATACTCGCGGCAGTGGCGGCTTCTCAGGTGGCCCTGGAGGGATGAGGTACCTATCTTGCTCAGACTTTTCCCACGGCTCAATCTTTTGCTGCATAACCTGCACACCGCATACCTTTTGTCATCAGTACATTCCTCAAAGCAATCCCACACTGGTGACTTTAATTTACTGCGGCCCCCACTAGCAGAGGGTGCAGCGGAACAATGTGTGGTAGTAGTTGCCGGGGGTTGCATGGTGGTGGTGCCGGCTGAAGCAGTGTCCTGTCTACTTCCTCCACGCCCACTGCTGCCGATGCCCCTGCCTGACATATGGTGATATCCTTGCCTAGGCCGAGGTGACTCGTCATCCTGCTCTGCCTCTGACCATTCTTCCACGGACTCAGCAGGCTGCACATAGTTAGGGTCCACAACGTCGTCATCATCAGCAGCATCATCATATTCCAGCTCTTCCTCTGACTCCCCCGCCTCCTCTTCTGTCCCTACATCCCCAGACACAGACCCCTTTTCTTCATCACCAGAACTCAACAACGCTTGTGATTGTGGCCCGATCTCAATCTCTGCCACATCAGTCCCCAGTAAGTCCTGAGCTTCTTGCATCAGCAGGTTCCCAGAAGCCGGACTGAGGGACAGAACGCTGTCATCCTGGGAGGGCTGCTGACCAGTGGGTGCTGGGGTGGATGTCACAACAAGCGTGGGACGTTGGCTGCTGCTGCTGCTTGGAGTGGTGCTCACAGTAGAGGTCTGGGAGGAAGTCATGATGTCCATGAGTACGTCAGGTTCCATTTGCTCAACCACCACACGGGGACCAGAAACGTTAAAATATTTGGACAATGGCGTCCGCTGACTCGGCCCAGGCTTTGCTGCCCGCCTTTCTGCTGCATCACGACCACGTACAGCTGGGCGTCCTCTCCCTGGACGTGGAGCAGTCCCAGAAGTGGCTGAGGCAATTGAACTCCCTTTCCTCTCACCCCGCGAAACCCTGCCAGACATGTTGCTAGTAATGAATCACTGGATGCAGTGGGCACAGTACAAGGTCACTGAAGGATGCACCAGGCACAATACAAGGTCACTGAAGGATGCAGTGGGCACAGTACAAGGTCACTGAAGGATGCAGTGGGCACAGTACAAGGTCACTGAAGGATGCAGTGGGCACAGCAGTGGGCACTGGATATACAACTAGGTCACTGAAGGATGCAGTGGGCACAGTACAAGGTCACTGAAGGATGCAGTGGGCACAGCAGTGGGCACTGGATATACAACTAGGTCACTGAAGGATGCAGTGGGCACACAAGGATGTCACACTGTGTAATGAGATGCTCATATGCCAGCGAGCGAGCAGTGGGCACTGGGCACGGCACAAGGTCACTGACAGAATGAATGAACAGCGCTGGCAGAGAGTGGCGGCGCCGGCGGTGTGACTGGCTGCCTGCAAATAGTACAAGTGTATAACTGTCACTGGAATATGCAAGTGAACACTGCAGCTGCACTAACCTGCCTGCCTGCACTACACACAGATAATCCCCACTCCCACTACACTGACTACACTGCAGCACTGAACCTGCCTGCACTACACACAGTTAAATAATCACTAGACTCCCACACTCCCACTACACTACACTGACTACAACTAACTACAGCAATCACTCACTGACTAGCTAACTGTGTACAGTATAAGAGCAGTGTTAACAAAAAAACCGCTTTGTTTTTAACACAATAAATGCACTTGCTCAAACACTAATGGCCTGGAGATAATCCTCTCAGCACCACAGTCTAGCAAGGACAGAGCTTTTCCATCATGGCCGCCGCTTTATATTCAGGAGGGGAGGGCATAGCTCCCCTCCTGTGATTGGTTGCTAGGGCCTGGCTGGGGCACTCTGATTGGCCTGCAATGTGTCACTTCCGCATAGTTTGACGCATTTCCGCAAACCACGACTTCAGCGCCGGTTTTCACGAGCGTGAATGCGGATTTCTGTCCGCATTCACGCGTAGCCGAAGCAGATTTTCGTGGTTGAAAATCTATTCACGGATTTTCGTGTCCGAGGCGGAATGCGTCAAAATGGTCGTGAATCCACGCGTAAGCGTGATCACGACCTGGCGGTTAGCACCACTAGTTTACACCACGCGCCCTTTTTTCCCGACGCCCTTTTTTGATGTACGCAGGTAGGGGACCCCCCAAACTACCTCTATGCCAAATTGCAGCCCCCGAGCCCCACTGGTTACAGAAACCTATCTCTGCACTTTGGCATAGAGGTAGTTCAGGGGGTCCCCTCTCTACCCTGAAAATTTGGGGAGTGTAGGAGGTGTGGAAACGGAGATATTCAGTATTTTATCACCGGCAGCATAATTAAATAGGAAATGTGGCCGTACAGTCTCCTACTGCGCATGCAGGGCAGTGCAAATTTAAAAGCAGCACAATCAGACACATGACCAGACCCAGATGGGGTACGTCACGTCAGAGAGCGTAAAGTCTTTCTGTTACCATCAGATCTGCCATCAGGGTGG
The DNA here is from genome assembly GCF_040937935.1 of Hyperolius riggenbachi. Lineage (NCBI taxonomy): Eukaryota > Metazoa > Chordata > Amphibia > Anura > Hyperoliidae > Hyperolius > Hyperolius riggenbachi. The sequence goes on from NC_090648.1 coordinate 471,351,747, forward strand.
AGTGCACCTCATAATCCTATTTGTTTCTACATCAAAGCTGTAATTGGATGAGACAAGCAAAGTAATTATTTCATTAGTGGTCATACAGTATATGTGGCTGCGTCATTCCACCTTCTCTAATAACACCAATATTATCATAAACATCTGCCATGAGTGCTGCGTTTATGCTTGACCAAGAGCAGTGTAGTGAAAGCTGGTGGTGTGGTGGGGTCATGTGACTGCCGAGAGCAGTGTAGTGACAGCTGGTGGTGTGGTGGGGTCATGTGACTGCCGAGAGCAGTGTAGTGAAAGCTGGCAGTGTGGCGGGATCATGTGACTGCCGAGAGCAGTGTAGTGAAAGCTGGCAGTGTGGTGGGGTCATGTGACTGCCGAGAGCAGTGTAGTGAAAGCTGGCAGTGTGGTGGGGTCATGTGACTGCCGAGAGCAGTGTAGTGAAAGCTGGCAGTGTGGTGGGGTCATGTAACTGCCGAGAGTAGTGTAGCGAAAGCTGGCAGTGTGGTGGGGTCATGTGACTGCCGAGAGTAGTGTAGCGAAAGCTGGCAGTGTGGTGGGGTCATGTGACGGAAGCAGTAAAAAAGGGCGCATATGGCTAATGGCCAAAAAGGGCGCCGCCATAGACTGCAATGCAAAATATCGGCTATTAGGCGCCTGACAGGAATTTTGGGTGCCTGAGAAATAGCCATTGCAGGGATCAAGTTAACAAAAGTTTTCGTTTACAGAATAAGGTTTATTACAAATATCGTTTACAAATTCGTTTTATACTTTTTCGTTTTTAAATTTCGCTTATAGGAGGTGTTACTTATTTTTCGTTTTTAAACTTCACTTTCAGGACTGTAACAAGTAAATTTGTATTTACACTTATATTCTCATTTTAAAATTTGTTTTCATACATATAATGCTTAAATATCGTTTTCAACCTTATTCTATTAGAAATACATCGCTTTTGATATTAACTTTGTTTTTTACACTTATAATGCGTAGATTATAGTTTTCAGATTTATTAAACTTACTAATATATCGCTTTTAATATTACCGTTATTTTAAGATTTTAAAGAGAACCCGAGGTGGGTTTGAAGAATATTATCTGCATACAGAGGCTGGATCTGCCTATACAGCTCAGCCTCTGTTGCTATCCCAAACCCCCCTAAGGTCCCCCTGCACTCTGCAATCCCTCATAAATCACAGCCACGCTGCTGACAAACAGCTTGTCAGAGCTGGCTGTGTTTATCTCTACAGTGTCAGTCTGCTGCTCTCCCCACCTCCTGCAGAACTCCAGTCCCCGCCTGCATCCCTTCCCTCCCTGCTGATTGGAGGGAAGGGACGGGGGCAGGGACCGGAGCTATGCAGGAGGCGGGGGTGCAGCTGAGACTGACACTACAGATGTAAACACAGCCTCACAGCATGGCTGTGATTTATGAGGGATTGCAGAGTGCAGGGGGACCTTAGTGGGGTTTGGGATAGCAACAGAGGCTGGACTGTATAGGCAGATCCAGCCTCTGTATGCAGATAACATTCTTCAAACACACCTCGGGTTCTCTTTAAATGCGTACGTGATTGTAAGGCTATTTATTCTAATATATATATATATATATATATATATATATATATATATATATATATATATATATATATATATACATATATATATATATATATATATATATATATATATATATATATATATATATATACATATACACCTTTTTCTATTTATTTATTCTATTATAAATATATAAATTTATCTATTCATGTTATTTATAGTGAAGTATTTTAAGGATTAAATATATTATTGTTTATATGTGTGTAATGGTGTTTGTGCAGTGGAGATGGTTAGGGTTAGGCACCACCATGTGGGCGGTTAGGGTTAGGTACCGCCAGGAGGGTGGTTAGGTTTAGGCCACACCAGGGGGTGGTTAGGGGTTAAATAAAGACTTAGATACTCAGCTAAGAAGAGGAAAGGCTCTGGTTCTCATAGGGCCTTCCCAGTCCTCTCACCATGTACTCGTTCCTCCACTGTGCCCCCTGGTGAAATTATATGTCTTCAGCTCTCTTTGGAAGGCTTTAGAAGCGCTCGTGACCCCTAATACCTGCGAAAACGAGGCGATCTGTACTGCGCATGCATAAGTCCGTGCTTGCTCAATACGGAGGGGAGGCTCCAATCTTCAGAAGCACTCGGGCAGGAGGCTGCATCCAAAGCTTTCCCAGGAGACTCGGAGATGTGAACTTTGAATGGAGAACAGCAGGGGAAGGAGGACACAAGAGAGAGGACCTAGATAGCTCTATTGGATCTGCAGCCTTCCTCTCTTCTTAGGTATCTAAGTTTTTTTTTCAGGTCATTTCAGGTTTGCATTGAAAATAGTTCCTGAGGAACAGTGGCAACAGGGCATGAAGAGGTTGCAACCTAAAGGACCACTCTACCGAAAAAAAGTAATCGGTTACAATTTGACCAAACTGACAGGTTTTGGGTTAGTCCATCTCCTTATGGGGGACTCTCATGGTTTTCTTTGTTTTCAGGAGCATTTCCAAACTGTCAAACTAGTAAGATACCAGCCAGCCTCCCTACTCACTTGCACACTCTTTTGGCAGGATTTTTAGACTTAGCAACTGCCATTCAGGAAATGCCTTTGAAATAAGAAAACCCATGAGAATCCCCCATGAGGAGATGGACTAGTTCAAAACCTGACAGATGTGTCCGATTTTAACTGCTTACTTTTTTTTGTTGTTGAAGTGATCCTTTAAAGAGACACTGAAGCGATAAATTTTTTTTTTTTTTATATAATAATTGGTATGTGTAGTACAGCTAAGAAATAAAACATTAGGAGCAGAGACATAACTGGAGTTTCTTAAATCTTCCTGTACTGGAAACAATATTACACTTGTTATCTATGCAAAAGAGCCATTGAGCTGACTTTCAAAGTCACCTGAAGCTTGTTATCTTAAATGTCAGTCAGTCACAGTATTTTCTTTTTCTCTGCAGGGGACAGTTCAGTAGTTCACTGGCCTGCTCTGTAAAATCATTTAGAATGCTGAGTAGTGTGTAAACTGCAAATATTAGAGAATGATACAATGTTATAAAAAACACGATATAACTGTAAAATAAAAATATGAGAATATATTCTTTGCTACTAATGTTCTAGTAATTATCCGTACTACACAACCAATTCATTGTATCATCATTTTTTTCCGCTTCTGTGTCTCTTTAACAGGTGCCACTGGACATGAGGGGCCCACATAGGGCCCTCCTTTAGTCACTGCATTAGCTCTTTAGTGGTAATGGTCAGGTCTATAGGTGCTTTGACTAGTGATAATGATTAACAGACTATTCTTTGTCAACTACTCACATCTCTCACACACACACTGGCTGTTCTTGGAAAGATGTCTGTACCATGTGATGACTATACTGAAGTGCTGGAGGGAGAGAGGTGGAGCGTGTGTGTTTGTGTAGGGGTGAGGGTAAGATTTGCCCTGGTCGCATGGCACTGTACCTATGCCACTGGCCCAATGCTGAGGAGCAAAAACTCTAAAGCCAATGTCACATTCAGATACCGGAAGCTGGTGACCCTGCGAGTAAGCGTTGTACTGTGTGAGGGCTTCAGAACACCTAGAAGAAGCCTAAACAAGCAGTTATGTAACTACAATTTACAGGGCCCCCAGCGAAACTTTGATCCCCCCCCATCTTCATACCTAATCCCTTGTTTCCCTTTGGGGCCCTTCACAGCCTGGGGGTCCATCTCACAAGGGTCATAAAACAAGTGTGGGCATCATGATCTTCACACCCATAACAAGTGTAGCCACAAGAACACCTGATCTGAAGTATAGTCCCCTGTATAGGAGGAAGGGAGAGTTAGTAGTTCCCTCCAGATTGTAGCACTTCGGACAGGGTCCTTCTCCTTATGTCTCCTTCCTGTTCATGCACCTCCATTACTGTACACAGGGCCCGATTTGTACTCTTTATTGCCAAAGGCCACTGTCATCATCCGCCCCCTTTAGTATAGGTAGCCAAATGACCCTCCCCCCCCCCCCCCCAAGTAGAGATAGCCAGAGGATCCTTCTCCTTCCCTCCAGTATAGATAGCCCATTGACCTGTCCCTCCCATATAGGCAACCAGATGACCTAGCTAGATAATCCTCCCCGCCCCCCAGTTTAGATAGCCCGGTGACCCCACTTAAAGTATAGGTTGCCTAATGACCCATCCCCCTTCCCTCTTGTATAAGAAGCCCTTCCCCCTTTTCCATATAGATAGCCTGATGACCGCCCCTCCTCCCTCCCTCCAGTAGAGGTATCCAGGTGACACTTCCCAGCAGAGCCGGGACAAGGTCCTCCGGGACACAAGGCTGAGACACCAAAGTGCGCCCCTCCATCCCTCCCACCCCCAGCCATCACACACTGATTGCTATTAGAGTAAGAGGCACCCAGGCCTCTAGTTACCTGGCTTGCAGTCACTGCTATGTATCCTATTTTCTTATTTCTCACTGCTTAAAACACAATAGGGCAATGATAGCTGAGTGAGTTGTGCGCCCCCTCCTACACTGCGCCCTGAGGCTGGAGCCTCTCTAGCCTCTGCCTCGGCCCAGCCCTGCTTCCCAATATAGTATGCTGCCCACCCGCCCTTGACCCTGTGGTTCCCTAGGCCATGGCCTATGTGGCCTTGGCATAAATCAGGCACTGACTGCACACCCATCCAATGGATCTGATTGAACTCGAGTTGCCTAATCTCTGTGCTCCCATCCAGTGACTGACTAAGCATTACCTTCTCATACTGGGCAGCGTGATCTGGTTTGCATGTATTCCTGTATTGTCTTATTGCTGCATGTCACCCCTAAATATTGTCTGTAACCTAAACTAATGTCCAGCGCTGCATAATATGTTGGACCTTTAGAAGTACAATAAACAAAAATAAAATAAATAAATAGTTGGGGCTCCTCACAGCTCAAGGCCCCCCTGTGATCACAATGGCTGATCCCCTCTAGTTACGCCCCTGTAAACAAGCACAGAGAGATAAACTCTGTGCAGACCCCTTGGGTGTGTGAAGGTGGAGGAAAGCGGGCGCACTGAACCCAGGACCCCAGTGTTCTTTATGGCAGGATGTAAAGAAAAAAACGAGACTTTGGAAGAATCACACAAAGCATTTTGTTGACCTTTGGAGTGTGTTTGTAGTGGGAATAAAGGGTTTTGTCTGGTGTTGTGGGGTGACATTATGCAGCGCTGACATTGCTATGAAGTCGTTGTGTAGACAATGCAGATTATGATGAGACCTTTGAGTCGTGTTCAGGGAACGGACGCCGATTCTGCAGCGCTGAATGAGGCGCGGATCCCTTGGGGACGCCGAACAAAGGCGGACATGTCTCCTCTGTAACCTTTAAACAAGCGAAGAAAAGCTGAAGTCTTCGCCAGCATCCCTTTCATGTGTAAATCCCCCGCCACTCTGTAAGGACACTTACCTCACATGTGCGCGCGCCATTGTCAGCAGCACTCAATAGACTCTTCATCAATGTTGAGGATGCTGGGAGATGCGTCACCCGCATGTAATTATGTGTCACCCAAATGAGGGAAGCGCAGTACCAACTGACAGGCCTCATCTCCTTCTCCGGATATCCATTAGCTGGACCGGAAAACAAAATCAAAAGCTGAATTCTGGGTGGTGGTTTTGGAGGGGATGGCATGTAATGGTGAGGAATGGGGAAGCCAGGGCGAAGGCAATTGTGGGTCGAGTAGAGTAGGTGAGCATGGATGGGGGCAAGGAATGGTTTTGGAAGGTGAGGGCGGTTGGTTGTGTGTTTGTCTCTTTGTGTGTGTGTGTGTGGTGGGGGAGCGTGGGGTATAAGTGTGGCATGTAATGCTGAGGAATAAGGTAGCCAACTATCGGTTGAGGAGAGTAGGTGAGGAAAGACAAGGGAAAGGAATGTTATGGGAGGGTGAGGCCAGTTGGTTGAGGATGTCTATATGTGTGTGGTGGGGAAGGAAAACAAAAGTTTGCTTTCCTAAAACAGAAAGAATTTGCGATAATTCAGGTTGGAGTGAGCTCGAGATATCTCCCAGAGCACCACTGCTGAATATATGCAAATTAACCATTGTACCCTAAGAAGCTAAACACACCTCCAGAACCGCTGGAATGCAATGATGTGTCAGCTTGTTAATATGTACAGAGCCATAATAATCCAACATGCATACAGACTGTTTCGGATTGTTTGATCCTCATCAGTGCATGGCATGGATTAATTTGGCTCTATGGAGTAGGGCTTGTAAATCCGAGAGGCACAGACTAACCAGCAAGCTCATGGTGACCCAGAACTCATTGGGGTGTGTAAGGGACTACAATGGTCCTAAAACTAAAAGCCCCCTTACTAAGATGTTAAGAAAAACAAAAGTGGTGGGGAAGGGGGAGGGAGGGTGGTAGGTGTGGCATGTAATGCTGAGGAATTAGGTAGCCAGGGTGAAGGCAATTTTGGGTTGAGTAGAGTAGGTGAGGATGGATGAGGACAAGGAATGGTTTGGGAGGTTGGGGCAGTTGGTGGTGGTGGTGTGTGTGTGTGTGTGTGTGTGTGTGTGTGTGTGTGTGTGTGTGTGTGTGTGTGTGTGTGGAGGGGCCAGGGGGACATGGGGTATAGGTGTGGCATGTAATCCTGAGGAATGGGGTAACCAGCCATCGGTCAAGGAGAGTAGGTGAGGATAGACAAGGGCAAGGAATAGTCTGAGAGGGTGAAGGCAGTTGGCTGAGCATGCGTTTATGTGTGGTGGTGGTGGTCTTCGCGGGGTGACTGGCAAGCAATTCTGAGGAATAGGGTAATCTTGGTTAACCGGCGAAGGCAAACTGTGGGTCGTGGAGAATAGGTGAAGATAAATGACAGCAGTCAGAGAGGACAGGGACAGGTATGTGAGCATTAACGAATGTTAAGGTACAGAGATGGATTAAGATGTAAGGAGGTCCTAGACAAGGTAGTAGATTTAGGGCCCCCTGATGGTCCTTTTGATAAGCTGAAGTGAATAGAGGCCAAAGAAGGTGGCAGGTGGGCCCCTTGACAACCACTAGGCCCCAAGCACTTGCCTAGGTTGCCTGGTGGATGATCATGCTCCGTTAAGTTAGTGGATAAGGGAAGGTACGTAAAGTGGATGCTCCTGCACAGAGACCTGAGGCCTTGGAAGAGAAGACAATCATGGGAATCTCCTGTCCACAACCGGACAGCTGGTAGCCTTGGCACTGGGCACCCTGTGCCGCCGTACAGTATGGGTGGCAGTTTTGAGGGTGGCGGCTGAGGTCTGCTAGGGGACAGCTGTAACAACACTCTCCTGCCATCCCCATGAATAATCGTTTTATTTGTGTTCCTACGAGGAGCCGCAATTTGTCTCAGCCGCCCTCGCAGACACAGCGGGACGATGAAAACTTTGCATGGCGGGACACGCCGCAGTACCATGTCACGGGCTGTGCGGGGGTCATACATAGTATTCATCAATTTCCCTAGCCAAAGGTCCGCAGCTTGAACCGTCCCCTCTGCGCTGTTCAGACCAGAGACAATCCACTTGGGAAGAGGATGGTGGAACGAAAACAGGGCGGCAGTGGGTGATAAGAAATCTGGCGGGGGAAGGGGGGGGGGCGTGATGACACCGGGCTGTGGGAAAGCAGAGGCCTCTACAAGGGATTAAAGGGCTGGATGCAGATTTCCCGTGTTTGGTATGTGGATAATACAGAGGGGAGGGGAGGTGGTCATTAGCCCCTCTTTAATCATTTCCATGGCTCCGTGGCGAGAGAAAGCCCCTGGGAATGGTTCCGTGCCACCGGCTCCGTGCCCGGCGGACAAGGCGATCCCTTTTCCCAGCACATATGTGATCTATACATCTGATATGCGGTCATTACCGGACTCGCAGCAGTTTCCAGGGAAGCAATGAGACCCTCTGTTCTCCCAGGCCCCGGGAAGAGTAATGTTATACCTGGTTTATATTAATAAACTGTTTTTCACGCCAAAATCTGTTTGAGATTCTCTGCTGACGTCATGGAGAACAGATGTGTGATTTACCGCGGCGTCCTGAACGGTGAATAGAAAGATCATCGAGTAACTTAACCTTCATCAATCCCAAGCTCTCCTAAGTTCCTGGTTCTAAGTTGTTACCAATTTCTAGGCATTAAAACTAGTTATCTTAGGGCTGGTTCATACGGGCTTCTTTCCTTCGGTGCCATGTTTAAACACCGGCGTTTAAATGCCAGCATTTAGACGCTAGCTTTTGAAGGCTTTTGGGAATCCTTTAAAGGGATACTGTGGGGGGGGGGGATGAGTTGAACTTACCCGGGGCTTCTAACGGTCCTCCGCAGACATCCTGTGCCCGCACAGCCACTCACCGATGCTCCGGGCACCGCCTCCGGTTCACTTCTGGAATTTCAGACTTTAAAGTCTGAAAACCACTTTGCCTGCGTTGCCGTGTCCTTGCTTCCCCTGATGTCACCAGGAGCGCACTGCGCAGGCACAGACCATACTGGGCCTGCGCAGTCCACTTCTGGTGCCATCAGCGGGAGTGAGGACACGGCAATGCAGGTGCAGTGATTTTCAGACTTTAAAGTCTGAAATTCCAGAAGTGAACCGGAGGCGGGGCCGGAGCATCGGGGAGTTGCTGCACGGGCACAGGACGTCTGCGGGGGACCATTAGAAGCCCCGGGTAACTTCAACTTATTTTCCCCCGACCCCCTACAGTATCCCTTTAAGGCTAGCAGTTCTGGTCTCTGCAATTGTTTCCTGGTGTTTACTGCCTCTGAAAGCAACATGTTGCTGCAACACCGGGATCTACCAGGCTTTCATGAAAGCTGGCAAAAGCCAGCTCTAAACGCTCCCTTGAATTCCCTTGAATGGGACAGGAGTAGATCCAAAAAAACGCTGCGTCTGAAATGCCGCGTTAAACGCCCCAAAAAGGCCCGTGTGAACCAGCCCTTATTTACGGATCTTAAACCAGGTCAGTACCAGTTCTAGGTCCACTTTACCTGGTTATCATCTCTGGGGCCGATAAACTGGGCATTTTCTGAGTTTGGTACCATGGAGCCAGACGCTGGTTTGGCCAGTAATTTTGAGCTGAGCTTTTTTCAACCTACATGTTCATCCTAACTTTAACTTTATCCAGAACTTAACCCTAACCCTTGTCTTATCATGCAAGAACAAATGTGCCTGGAACCGCAGTAAAAACGTACCTTTACCATTACTCCTAATTTAAAGGACAACTGAAGCGAGAGGGATATGGAAGCTGCCATATTTATTTCCTTTTAAAGTAATACCAGTTGCCTGGTCATCCCGCTGATCCTCTGCTTCTAATACTTTTAGCCATAGCCCTTGAACAAGTATGCAGCAGATCAAGGGTTTCTGACACTATTGCCAAATCTGACAAGATTAGCTGCATGCTCGTTTCTGGTGTTATTCAAACAGATCAGCAGGGCACCAGGCAACTGGTAAATGAATATGGCAGCCTCCATATCACTTCAGCTGTCTTTTAGCTCGAATTGTGGCTTATAGACTTGCACCAAATCTTTCTGGCCTACCTTGACAATTGACCTTGGAAATTGTGGATATTTCTCTCAACATCAGGACTGTTGATACCTACTGTATATGGGTTGGCAAACTGGACAGGAATCTAGAATGTTGGTGGGAAATTGCCCAGTTTCAAAATAATTGCTGGATTCTTAAGGCCCTTGCACGCACTCGATAAAATAAGTTATCTCTGACGGTGGAGCCATAATTTGTCATTGTTCATTACGAATGACTAACATCGATTATCATCCGAACCAACCTGCCAGGACGATAATCGCTGTCTTTTACTGTCTTTGGATCATATTTTATTGACAATTCTCAGCCGACACATCGTTTGTTTCAAGCTACTGTGGTTGAGCATGTGCATGGAGGTTTAGGGCCAGTTCATGATCAGACTTGGGGAAATCAAATCTTTGGATGCCATACCCATTTATATGGGAAAAAAAGCGTTTGTCCACAGCAATATGTGCAAAACAAGGGAAGAATTGTAATCCAGCCCAATACCTTGCCGTAGATCGGTACTCATCTGCTCCTCCCAAAAAATAACTCATCTGATCAGGGAGGAGCTGAGATGGGATATCAGCCAGCATTTCACTGTGACCATATTACCTGACTGACTCCACCCACCTCCTCCCTCTGCTGCTAAGAGATTAATGTTTAGTAGCCCCGATGGAGCTAAAGTCAAGAGTTTTGCCATTTTCCCATCAACTCTCGGCATGCTCAGCATGCAATAAAAATGTGCCCTTCCCACACCTCCGGTATCTTTATGAAAGGGTTAAAGGAAAGAGCAGAACTGATTTATTATTGCAGGCGAGCAGCATGATAAGAAGTACAGACGGCTTTTATGAGTCTCCCTCTGGCAGAGGGTGTAGGGTTAGATGGCTGCATTACTGCTCTCTCACCAGGGGTGGCAGTGGATGGGAAAATATTGCTGCAGCATTAATTGGTCCATTTTCAAGCTGCATATGTTTTCCTACAAATTAGCATAAAATCTGCATCAACTCTGAATGATATGCATCTCATTGACCATGCCTATTTGACCGACAGTACAGGATAGGAATGGAGTTGGCCTGAGAGACGGGGTCTGTCTGTATGTATGCAGAATGTGGCTGAAAGCTCTGCTTGTTGCCTGTGCTTTGGAGCTGTGAGTTTGAACATTATATCTTTATTTATAATGGAATGACGAACAAAAGCTTGCAGTGCAATTTTTGGATGGTCACAAACAATATGGAAACACTTGTCAATGAATGTTTATATAGTTGAAATCACCTACAGGAGTATGACTTCCAAATACTAGTCTTCTTTGGCCATCCAAATTCATAACGATGTAACATGGAAGAGTGGATATAATCTGGTCACATGGACTGGCCAGTCAGGGTTTGTTGGCTCGGCGAGCGCTATTTGATGATGGCTTAAAGAGGAACTCTAACCCAGGATTGAACTTCATTCTAATCAGGGTGCTCGTCTAGTTTAGGTGGCCCTGCAGGACCTCTCATAAGGAAATTTCACTAACGGGCATGCTCAGAAGTGTATTTTTAGCAACACGCTTCCGTGCACGTGATTGCTTCGGCCACGGATTTTGAGCGTCACTACCTGCTTGGCCGGCTGCCAGAAGGAGATTACCGCGTACTAACACCTAACACCTACCCTGCTGTTTCATTTTTAACTGTTCAGCTTGCTTCTAATCAGCCAGGATAAAATCCCTGACTGAGCATTCAATCTGGCTTTGCTATAATGACTCAGCTATAATGATTCCTGAGCAGAGTCACAAGGGGGCAGGCTTGGGCTTGATAAGACACCAGAGAACACAGACTCAGCTATAAAAATTCCTGAGCAAAGCCAGACTGAGTGCTCAGTCTGGGATTTTATCAGGGCTGATAAGAAGCAAGCTGAACAGTTAAAAATGAAACAGAGAGCAGGGTAGGTGTTTTCTCTAATGTCCCCATTGATATATATGGTAAAATACATGAGGGTGCTTCATCTCTGGTTCACTTTAAAATCACAAACGCTTACAAAAAGCTCTAGCAGTGTGATGCAGCTCTAACACAACTAGGATGAATGTTTTCTACTAGCTCTGATTATTCTTATTTATGGTCAGCAGATTGTTACTGAGCTCCCCTGACATTATTAGCCCCCCTCCTCCGCACAGTAACAGGCCTGAGCCGGTTGGGTTTTCGGCGCCCTGGCGGACATTGCGTTTGATGAGAACTGTATGTTGCGTTGTGTGTGGAGATCTGGCGCAGGGCCTCTTCCTGCAACTCTCAGAGGGGGGCTGGTGGGACTCGCTGGAGGAGGGGAGGATTTTTTTTTTTTGCACTTTCATATTTTTGCCCTGTCCTTACTGACCCTGTTACTTTGCTTCCCTCGGCTGCAGCCCAACTTTCCGCTGCTCTGCCTTGCGTGTGTTTAATGTAACATAGTTGTGGGACGCCGGGCCCCTTCTGTGCAGCGCAGTCAGTACGCGGGATCGCCGGGCAGCATCTGCACAATGGAAAGATGAGGAAACCGCGTCACCCAACTCTGAGAGCAAACATGCAGAGAGCGCACACAGCTCATCCATCTGAGGGTGGCTGGCAGGAGAAGATCTGCAGGAAGACAATATCGCCTTTCATTATCCTAACGTGTCTTGTTCCTGTGTAGAAGTGTAATACGAGAGATGTTTCCTTTCACGTCGGAGTTCCGCAGCTATAACAGCACTGCAGATCTTTTAAACGGAAACAACAGAATACCCAAGCAGCTCAGGGTGACCCAATACTACTAGGAAAGTATAGGGGACTAAAAGAGACCAAAAAGCCCTTCTACTAAAAAGCAACGCTCAGTGTAGTTTGCCTTCTTAAAACAGAAGGTATAATTCACCTTTAAATGAGCGACTGTGGTCTCCCACAATGCATCACTACTGAATATGCAAATTATCTCTTTATGCCTCTGCAGCCAGGCTCACATCCTGGACCGTTAGTGTATAACAAGCCTATAGCTTATATAGGCTTGCTATACACCAGCAGTTCTGGATGTAAGCCTGGCTGCAGGGGCATGAAGAGATAATTTGCATATTTTGTAGTGATGCATTGTGGGAGACAACAATCTCTCACTTAAAGGGAAAGTATGGCTCATTTGTTCATGGTCAGCATTAGGTATACATGGAAAAAAGGGTGCAGGGGATTGCTTCTAGTATTCTACTGCTGGAATCTGATAGTAAATCATCCATAATTGTTTACAGATATTTTACTATGGCTAAACCTAAACCTACTCTCACACAGAACCCTTCTTCTACCTATGCCTAACCTGCCCCCGGTGGTGTCTAAACCTAAGGCCCCCCCCCCCCCCCCCCGGTGGTGCCATAACCCTAAGACCCTCCTGGTGGTGCCTAAACCCAAGACCCTCCCTGGTGATGCCTAAACCTAAGACCCTCCCTGGTGGTGCCTAAACCTAAGACCCTCCCTGGTGATGCCTAAACCTAAGACCCTCCCTGGTGGTGCCTAAACCTAAGACCCTCCCTGGTGGTGCCTATGCCTAAGACTTCCCCTGGTGGAGCCTAATCCTAAGACCCCCCCCCCCGGTGGTGCCTAACCCTCCAGCCTCTAATCCCCCCCTTAAACGTTAACCCTCCCATCTGACGCAGAGCCGCGATTCATGACAAGTAAGTAAATTTGGCACTTCTAGGCTGCGATTAGCGGCAAAGAAGCCACTGACCTCTGACTGTTGTCAGTAGAGCTTCTGATGTTCACCAGTTCCTGGTCCGGTAACAGCGGTAGCATTTAGCAATCCTCTCTTGTGTTCTGTCCCGGGTGCACCTGACACAGCGACAGGAAGTGAGGGGAAACGTCTTCAGCAGGGATACAGACATCAGTAAGGCAAGGTTTACACTTGACTGTTTTGCAAGCATTTTTCACATTAGAACTTTCAACCAATGTAAAGCCCCATCTACACCATACAATTTTTTGTCCCGATTCGATTCATTGATTCGATTCAATCTGACATGTCTGATCGTGATCGGACATGTCGGATTTAATCGAATCAAGGAATCGAATCGGACATGGTGTAGATGGGTCATAAAGAAGAGACACTGAAGTCTCTTAAAAATCCTTTTTTATCCCAAAATATTGTTTAACATATTAGCCCTAACCTAACCGCCGCATCCCCGCCGCTGTACACTATCTAAATCCCCCCAAACTCGCCCTCCCTCTCCCCTGCACAACCCATGACTTTCTTGGTCATGGATTTTGCTGCACTGTGCATTTCCGTGTGAGGCAGAGCTATGAGCTGCAGCTCTGCTTCTACACGCGTCTGTCAGCGTTTATATCCGCCTCTCCCCCACCCCTCTCAGTGAAGGAAGACTGAGAGGGGCGGGGGAGAGGCGGCGATCTGGGCTGACAGACGCGCTGAGAGGCAGAGCTGCGGCTCATAGCTCTGCCTCTCACGCAAGCGCTGCCCGGATTGCCCCCCGGCGAGTTAGGGGGGATTTAGGTAGTGTACAGCGGCGGGGATGCGGCGGTTAGGTTAGGGCTAATATGTTAAACAATATTTGGGGATAAAAAAAGGATTTTTAAGAGACTTCAGAGTCTCTTTAAGTCAATGGGCTCGATTCACAAAGCGGTGATAACCCAGTTAAAGACTTTAGGCGTGATAACCATTTTTATGATAAAGGGCTTTTCACCAGCGTGCTAACTGTTAGCACCGCTTTGTGAATCAGGCCCTGTGTGTGTTTTTTCATTACCAATCATTTTAGCCATTATGGCAAAATGCACAACTTGTAGCGCATATGAACGCACATAGTCAGGGCTGTTTCTGGCCTTTTTGGCACCCCAGGTAAGGAACTCTTTGTCTCCCATCCCCAATCTAGTGAACAGAAAGATCATAACCTACGTCACTTAGTTTTCTGGGCACCAATAAGAAATGGATAGTTTACATGTAAATACTGTAATGTAGTTTCTCAAAATACATTTGTAAAGGATACACATATTATTACCAGGCCATATACATCTCACTGGCCCAAATCCCTCCAGGGTGTGCATCCATTGTATAAACATACTGCTTATGTACGGCCTGGGTCTTTACAGGTTAGAATATTGTCTTGGAAATCATAGAGTTGCAACAATTGACACAGCAGCAGTGCCCATTTAGGTGTTAAAATTACCATCCAATCCTTTCTTGATGGAACTAGTAGTAGGCTATAAGAATTCCATAACGAACCCTACAGTTGTCACTCCAGGTATGTGCCTGGTTTGCCTATGCTTAAAAACTGCCCTGCACATAGTACCCCTAAAAAGTGTGCAAAAAAATGTGTTTTTTGTGCAGACAGGATCGAATCCTCGCCCAGGCTCTGTCGCTGTGCAACAGAGTTGATGGATTTTGGGTTCTACATGTCAGTTTAGTTGGATTTCATGTCTTTAGCTCCAGTACAGTCACATCGCAGCTGTGCCGGTGATGAGATGGAAATAGCGTATATGGTGTGAGAGTTGTTACATGTTCCAGGGCTATTATATGTTCCGGAGTTCATGTCTATCTCAGATCATAGCGATAACCCCCCCATTGCTGGGTTTCCACAGATGACTTCCTAGGCTGAGATTAAAGAGAGTGATGTACAAAGCGCAGGAAGCACTATTAACGCATTTGTGGTTTAGGCTGAAATGTTCCGGATGATGGGAAAATCTCAGAGCGACCATTACACCCGCCACGGTGATAGCAAATCTCCATTCACAACCTTTTTTTTTACTTTTGGTTTGTATACAGCAAGGTCAGGCTCTGTCGGGTTCTTTACAGCTGTCTGTGTCCTTGTAGTTAATCTATCCTGTTACTTCCTCCACCATGCTCAGTAGCTGGAGACATCCTTATGGCGCCGCTGTGCGGAGTACCACGGGAGGAGCACCATGCTCAGTAGCTGGAAACATGCTTGTGGCGCCGCTGTGCGGAGTACCACAGGAGGAGCACCATGCTCAGTAGCTGTAGCTGGTAACATGCTTGTGGCGCCGCTGTGCGGAGTACCACAGGAGTAGCACCATGCTCAGTAGCTGGAGACATCCTTATGGCGCCGCTGTGCGGAGTACCACGGGAGGAGCACCATGCTCAGTAGCTGGAAACATGCTTGTGGCGCCGCTGTGCGGAGTACCACGGGAGGAGCACCATGCTCAGTAGCTGGAAACATGCTTGTGGCGCCGCTGTGCGGAGTACCACAGGAGGAGCACCATGCTCAGTAGCTGGAAACATGCTTGTGGCGCCGCTGTGCGGAGTACCACAGGAGGAGCACCATGCTCAGTAGCTGTAGCTGGTAACATGCTTGTGGTGCCGCGGTGTAGAGTAGCACAGGAGGAGCACCATGCTCAGTATCTATAGCTGGTAACATGCTTGTGGTGCCGCGGTGTGGAGTAGCACAGGAGCAGCACCATGCTCAGTAGCTGTAGCTGGTAACATGCTTGTGGCGCCGCTGTGCGGAGTACCACGGGAGGAGCACCATGCTCAGTCGCTGGAAACATGCTTGTGGCACCGCTGTGCGGAGTACCACATGAGGAGCACCATGCTCAGTAGCTGGAAACATGCTTGTGGCACCGCTGTGCGGAGTACCACATGAGGAGCACCATGCTCAGTAGCTGGAAACATACTTGTGGCACTGCTGTGCGGAGTACCACATGAGGAGCACCATGCTCAGTAGGTTCTATTTCCTTTCCACTCTGTCCAAACCTGAAATATAATAGTGTCTAGGATTGGGCTTTAAGTATGTGAGAGATCTTCAGAGAGTGGAGCGCCTCAGAGACATTTCCTGTTGTCTCTCTTATGATTCGGTTTGCAGAGTCATCTCCAGGAATCAGGCCTAATGCTGGGGATCCAGCTCCTCCGCCCCGCGCCCCCTGCAGACCAGCTGGACCGCATTGCCTCATTTCAGTTCTCTGCGAGATTTGGAATTTTTCTTACTGACCTTTATGCAATCGTGTCTCTAGTTTTGAAATATACTCTGTCCTACCGACCCCTGTGAGCGGTCAGAGAACATGTCAGTGTTGCACGCTGGATTTATCGCCATACGGTTCATATGTACAAACTACCATTTCTGAGAGGGAAAAAGTCACTTTTGCATCCGTCCTGTGTAAAAATGAATGTACCCTTAAAAAGTAAAAATCTCTGAAAGCTCCACAGTGCATTATAACGTTTAAAGAGATTCCGAGATGAAAAACTAAAAAGAATCGATACTTTCCCGGGGCTTCCTCCAGCCCTATAAATACGTGAGTCCCTCGACGTCCTCCTGCAGTCTGCCGTTCAGCCGCTATCAGCAAAGTAAATGGCTCAGTCGGGATCAATCTGGGTCTTCTGCGCATGTGCAGAGCTACTACGCATGCGCATTGGACCCGGACTGACGTGATTTTCGCAATTTTACCAATACGCTTCCGGGCACTTCTGCATAACCGAAGCAGGAAGTGACGACAAACGCACGTCACTTCCTGCTTGATCGATAGCCAGACAGGGAGCACCACGCAATAGCGTCAGTCCCCCATGAGGAGATGATCTAGTTCACAACCGGATCCATCTGAAAATGGCGCCTGTGAATAATGTTGCACGGTGTTGTCGCTAATCCGTTTGTCGCTTATCGCTATTTAACGTTAAAGCCTTATCGTTATTTAGTGTTAACACACAGAACCCTCTCTGTACCTATCCCTAACCCCTAGACCCCCCCTGGTGGTGCCTAACCCTAACCACTTCCCTGGTAGAGTTGGGCCGAACCTCCGATTTTAGGTTCGCGAACCGGGTTCGCGAACTTTCGCGAAAGGTTCGGTTCGCGTTAAAGTTCGCGAACCGCAATAGACTTCAATGGGGATGCGAACTTTGAAAAAAAAAATAATTATGCTGGCCACAAAAGTGATGGAAAAGATGTTTCAAGGGGTCTAACACCTGGAGGGGGGGATGGCGGAGTGGGATAGATGCCAAAAGTCCCCGGGAAAAATCTGGATTTGACGCAAAGCAGCGTTTTAAGGGCAGAAATCACATTGAATGTTAAATGACAGGCCTAAAGTGCTTGCTTTCAAACATCTTGCATGTGTATACATCAATCAGGTAGTGTAATTAAGGTACTGCTTCACACTGACACACCAAACTCATCGTGTAACGCACCGCAAACAGCTGTTTGTGTAGTGACGGCCGTGCTGGACTGGTGCGCGCACCATGGCGAGAGTGCAGGTTTTGGTGGCTTTACAGCCCATATGGTCACCTGGCTGATGTAGCTGAATGACAGAACAGTGACTGTCCAGCTGATCAAATTTGGTCTGACCACAATGAGGCAACGACCTTATTATCGTGGGTGTGCCCCCCGAGACACTCATCTAGGCGCCGGTCATTGCTCCATTGTGATACGCAAGCCCCTTCACCACGGCAAGGTAATGATCACGAAGGGGAATGGGCGCATGTACATGCCTTTTCTTTTGTTGTTGCAGCTGCCCGCAGTGCAGCCAGAAAAATTAGGCAGTCATGTACACGCACCCGAAAAATTATTACAGCGGCCGCTGCTAGCAGCGGCCTAAAAAATTCAGCAATCCGCCTGGAGTCCCGGACCCTGTTGGTGGTGGCGGAGAAGGTAGTCAAGCGGCCTGCAGGCAGACATGCTGTGTGGAGGGACTGGGAGCGACTTAGTCTTCTTGGGGCAGGCCAGGCAGCCAGTCACACGGCGTGCAGGCAGAGATGCTGTATGTGCGGGGACTGACTTAGTCTTGGGGCGGGCAGCAGCCCTCCGGGATCCATGCCTCATTCATTTTGATAAAGGTGAGGTACTTAACACTTTTGTGACTTAGGCGACTTCTCTTCTCTGTGACAATGCCTCCAGCTGCGCTGAAGGTCCTTTCTGAGAGGACGCTTGCGGCAGGGCAGGAGAGAAGTTGGATGGCAAATTGGGACAGCTCTGGCCACAGGTCAAGCCTGCGCACCCAGTAGTTCAAGGGTTCCTCATCGCTGTTCACAGCAGTGTCTACATCCACACTTAAGGCCAGGTAGTCGGCTACCTGCCGTTCCAGGCGTTGGTGGAGGGTGGATCCGGAAGGGCTATGGCGAGGCGTTGGACTAAAGAACGTCCGCATGTCCGACATCACCATGAGATCGCTGGAGCGTCCTGTCTTTGACTGCGTGGACACGGGAGGAGGATTAGTGGCAGTGGTACCTTGCTGGCGTTGTGCCGTCACATCACCCTTAAAGGCATTGTAAAGCATAGTTGACAGCTGGTTCTGCATGTGCTGCATCCTTTCCACCTTCCGGTGAGTTGGTAACAGGTCCGCCACTTTGTGCCTGTACCGAGGGTCTAGTAGTGTGGCCACCCAGTACAGCTCATTCCCCTTGAGGTTTTTTATACGGGGGTCCCTCAACAGGCAGGACAGCATAAAAGACGACATCTGCACAAAGTCGGATCCAGTACCCTCCATCTCCTCTTGCTCTTCCTCAGTGACGTCAGGTAAGTCAACCTCCTCCCCCCAGCCGCGAACAATACCACGGGAAGGTTGCGCAGCACAAGCCCCCTGCGACGCCTGCTGCGGTTGTTCTCCTGCCGCTGTCCCCTCCTCCTCTTCCTCCTCCTCCCCCAAAGAAACACCTTGCTCATCATCCTCTGAGTCTGACTCATCTTCTGCACATGACCTCTCTTCTTCCTCCTCCTCCCCCCTCTGTGCTGCCGCAGGTGTTGAGGAAACAGCTGGGTCTGATGAAAATTGGTCCCATGCCTGTTCCTGCCGTAACGGTTCCTGGTCACGCTCATTCGCAGCTTCATCCGCCACTCTACGCACAGCACGCTCCAAGAAGTACGCGTAGGGAATTAAGTCGCTGATGGTGCCCTCACTGCGGCTCACCAGGTTGGTCACCTCCTCAAACGGCCGCATGAGCCTGCATGCATTTTTCATCATTGTCCAGTTGTCGGGCCAGAACATCCCCATCTTCCCAGACTGTTTCGTTCTACTCCAGTTGTAGAGGTACTGGGTGACGGCTTTCTTCTGTTCTAGCAGGCGGGAGAACATGAGGAGGGTCGAGTTCCAGCGAGTGGGGCTATCGCAAATGAGGCGTCTCACCGGCATGTTGTTTTTACGCTGAATTTCTGCAAATCGTGCCATGGCTGTGTAAGAGCGCCTCAAATGCCCACAGAACTTCCTGGCCTGCTTCAGGACATCCGCTAAGCCAGGGTACTTTGCCACAAATCTTTGAACCACTAGATTCATGACATGTGCCATGCAGGGTATGTGTGTCAGCTTCCCCATATGCAAAGCGGCAAGCAGATTGCTGCCGTTGTCGCACACCACGTTGCCTATCTCCAGGTGGTGCGGGGTCAGCCACTCATCCACCTGTTTCTTAAGAGCAGCCAGGAGAGCTGCTCCAGTGTGACTCTCCGCTTTGAGACAAGCCATGTCTAAGATGGCGTGACACCGTCGTACCTGGCATGCAGCATAGGCCCTGCGGAGCTGGGGCTGTGTAGCTGGAGAGGAGAACTGCCACTCAGCCAAGGAGGAGGAGGAGGACAGCGAAGAGCATGTAGCAGGAGGAGAGGAGGTGGCAGGAGGCCTGCCTGCAAGCCGTGGAGGTGTCACAATTTGGTCCGCCGCTTTCTGCTTGCCATCGTTCACCACCAGGTTCACCCAATGGGCTGTGTAGGTAATGTAGCGGCCCTGCCCGTGCTTGGCAGACCAGGCATCTGTGGTCAGGTGTACCCTTGACCCAACGCTCTTCGCAAGAGATGACACCACTTGCCTCTCAACTTCACGGTGCAGTTGGGGTATGGCCTTTCTGGAAAAATAAGTGCGGCCTGGCATCTTCCACTGCGGTGTTCCGATGGCCACAAATTTACGGAAGGCCTCAGAGTCCACCAGCCGGTATGGTAACAGCTGGCGAGCTAACAGTTCCGCCACGCCAGCTGTCAGACGCCGGGCAAGGGGGTGACTGGCCAAAAGTGGCTTCTTCCGCTCAAACATTTCCTTCACGGACACCTGACTGCTGCTGTGGGCAGAGGAGCAGGAACCGCTCAAGGGCAGAGGCGGAGTGGAGGAGGGTGCCTGTGAAGGTGCAAGGGAGAAAGCGGCATAAGCAGATGATGCACCTGAAGGAGGAAGAGGAGAAGGAGGGTGACTTTTATTTTGTGTGCTGCTGCTGCTTTTGCTCAGGTGGCCATCCCATTGCTGTTTGTGCCTTTTCTCCAGGTGCCTTCGTAAGGCACTTGTCCCTACGTGAGTGTTGGCCTTTCCACGGCTCAATTTTTTTTGGCAGAGCGAACAGATGGCTTTGGTCCGATCTGAGGCACACACATTGAAAAATTTCCACACCGCTGAGCCACCCTGGGATGTGGGCACTATGGGGACCTCAGCAGCTGATGCTGAAGGGCAAGTTGGCTGGCTGTACATAGGTGGCGATACATGGTGCCGGACTCTGCCACCAGCTGTTTCTGACGAAGAGCTGCCCCAGCTTCTTTCAGCAACTTCTCTCCTCCTACTACTCTCTGACTCCCCCTCTGAACTGTCCCCCTCTTCATCTCCTCTATTGGGAACATACAGAGGATCCCTATCATCGTCATCATCGTAATCATCCTGCCCAGCTTCGCTTGCCTCAGAAAAATCAAAATGTGTAGGTCCTTCATCCTCCTTACACGTTACATCCATAGTGTTGTCGCGTAACGCAGACATATGAGCTGGTGAAAATTCATCTGGCTGTAACAATGGCTGTGCATCAGTGATTTCACCACCACTAAATAATTCTTGCGAAGTGTCAAATGCAGCGGAAGTGGTGCTAGTAGTAGCGCTGGTGGCTGAGCAAGATGAGGTGTTCTGTGTCGCTAAATACTCAACCACGTCCTGACAATCTTGGGAGGTGATGGGACGTGCCTTCTTCCGAGCACTGTACTGTGGGCCAGGTCCACACGAAATTACATTTACACGACCTCGCGCAGACCTGCCGGGTGGCCTTCCTCTGCCTCTGCCACTACCTCTTCCTCTTCCTCTACCTGTTTTGTCCATATCGGGTATGCACGGAGTGGTATATCACACTGCGTGCACTCACGTAGGTAGGTGGGTTCACTTAACTGCACAGGTATGCGCACTGATGCGGTGGGTTCACTGAACAGTACAGGTATACAGTGGCGGGTTCACTGAACACAACAGGTATGCAGTGGCGTGTTCACTAAACAGGTATACAGTGGCGGGTCCACTGAACAGAACAGGTATACAGTGGCGGCCCTGGCGGGTTCACAGAACAGGTATACAGTGGCGGGTCCACTGAACAGAACAGGTATACAGTGGCGGGTTCACAGAACAGGTATACAGTGGCGGGTCCACTGAACAGAACAGGTATACAGTGGCGGCCCTGGCGGGTTCACAGAACAGGTATACAGTGGCGGGTCCACTGAACAGAACAGGTATACAGTGGCGGGTTCACAGAACAGGTATACAGTGGCGGGTCCACTGAACAGAACAGGTATACAGTGGCGGGTTCACAGAACAGGTATGCAGTGGCAGGTTCACTGAACTGAACAGGTATGCAGTGGCGTGTTCACTAAACAGGTATACAGTGGCAGGTCCACTGAACAGAACAGGTATACAGTGGCGGGTCCACTGAACAGAACAGGTATACAGTGGCGGCCCTGGCGGGTTCACAGAACAGGTATACAGTGGCGGGTCCACTGAACAGAACAGGTATACAGTGGCGGGTTCACAGAACAGGTATACAGTGGCGGGTCCACTGAACAGAACAGGTATACAGTGGCGGGTTCACAGAACAGGTATGCAGTGGCAGGTTCACTGAACTGAACAGGTATGCAGTGGCGTGTTCACTAAACAGGTATACAGTGGCAGGTCCACTGAACAGAACAGGTATACAGTGGCGGGTCCACTGAACAGAACAGGTATACAGTGGCGGCCCTGGCGGGTTCACAGAACAGGTATACAGTGGCGGGTCCACTGAACAGAACAGGTATACAGTGGCGGGTTCACAGAACAGGTATACAGTGGCGGGTCCACTGAACAGAACAGGTATACAGTGGCGGGTTCACAGAACAGGTATACAGTGGCGGGTCCACTGAACAGAACAGGTATACAGTGGCGGCCCTGGCGGGTTCACAGAACAGGTATACAGTGGCGGGTCCACTGAACAGAACAGGTATACAGTGGCGGGTTCACAGAACAGGTATACAGTGGCGGGTCCACTGAACAGAACAGGTATACAGTGGCGGGTTCACAGAACAGGTATACAGTGGCGGGTCCACTGAACAGAACAGGTATACAGTGGCGGCCCTGGCGGGTTCACAGAACAGGTATACAGTGGCGGGTCCACTGAACAGAACAGGTATACAGTGGCGGGTTCACAGAACAGGTATACAGTGGCGGGTCCACTGAACAGAACAGGTATACAGTGGCGGGTTCACAGAACAGGTATGCAGTGGCAGGTTCACTGAACTGAACAGGTATGCAGTGGCGTGTTCACTAAACAGGTATACAGTGGCAGGTCCACTGAACAGAACAGGTATACAGTGGCGGGTCCACTGAACAGAACAGGTATACAGTGGCGGCCCTGGCGGGTTCACAGAACAGGTATACAGTGGCGGGTCCACTGAACAGAACAGGTATACAGTGGCGGGTTCACAGAACAGGTATACAGTGGCGGGTCCACTGAACAGAACAGGTATACAGTGGCGGGTTCACAGAACAGGTATACAGTGGCGGGTCCACTGAACAGAACAGGTATACAGTGGCGGCCCTGGCGGGTTCACAGAACAGGTATACAGTGGCGGGTCCACTGAACAGAACAGGTATACAGTGGCGGGTTCACAGAACAGGTATACAGTGGCGGGTCCACTGAACAGAACAGGTATACAGTGGCGGGTTCACAGAACAGGTATACAGTGGCGGGTCCACTGAACAGAACAGGTATACAGTGGCGGCCCTGGCGGGTTCACAGAACAGGTATACAGTGGCGGGTCCACTGAACAGAACAGGTATACAGTGGCGGGTTCACAGAACAGGTATACAGTGGCGGGTCCACTGAACAGAACAGGTATACAGTGGCGGGTTCACAGAACAGGTATACAGTGGCGGGTCCACTGAACAGAACAGGTATACAGTGGCGGGTTCACAGAACAGGTATACAGTGGCAGGATCACTGAACAGGTATGCAGTGGGCTGAGGGCTCACTGAACAGAACAGGTATGCTGTGGCAGGATCACTGAACAGGTATGCAGTGGCAGGATCACAGTACAGGTATGCAGTGGGCTAAGGGCTCACTGAACAGAACAGGTATGCTGTGGCAGGATCACTGAACAGGTATGCAGTGGCAGGATCACTGAACAGGTATGCAGTGGGCTGAGGGCTCACTGAACAGAACAGGTATGCTGTGGCAGGATCACTGAACAGGTATGCAGTGGCAGGATCACAGTACAGGTATGCAGTGGGCTGAGGGCTCACTGAACAGAACAGGTATGCTGTGGCAGGATCACTGAACAGGTATGCAGTGGCAGGATCACTGAACAGGTATGCAGTGGGCTGAGGGCTCACTGAACAGAACAGGTATGCTGTGGCAGGATCACTGAACAGGTATGCAGTGGCAGGATCACTGAACAGGTATGCAGTGGGCTGAGGGCTCACTGAACAGAACAGGTATGCTGTGGCAGGATCACTGAACAGGTATGCAGTGGCAGGATCACTGAACAGGTATGCAGTGGGCTGAGGGCTCACTGAACAGAACAGGTATGCTGTGGCAGGATCACTGAACAGGTATGCAGTGGCAGGATCACAGTACAGGTATGCAGTGGGCTGAGGGCTCACTGAACAGAACAGGTATGCTGTGGCAGGATCACTGAACAGGTATGCAGTGGCAGGATCACTGAACAGGTATGCAGTGGGCTGAGGGCTCACTGAACAGAACAGGTATGCAGCCAGGAAGAAGTTAAGCCTAACTAATCTTTCCCTATATGAGAGACTGCAGCAGCTCGCCCTACTCTCACTAATGCAGGCACACGAGTGGCCGTAATGGCCGCCGCTGCCTGCCTTATATAAGGGGGGGTGGGGCTCCAGGGGCTAGTGTAGCCTAATTGGCTACACTGGGCCTGCTGACTGTGATGTAGAGGGTCAAAGTTGACCCTCAGGTGCATTATGGGGCGAACCGAACTTCTTCCGCAAAAGGTTCGCGTGCGGTACCCGCACGCGAACCACCTAAGTTCGCGCGAACCACGTTCGCCGGCGAACCGTTCGGCCCAACTCTATTCCCTGGTGGTGCCTAACCCTAACCACCCCCCTGGTGGTGCCTAACCCCAACCACCCCCCTGGTGGTGCCTAACCATAGCCACCCCCCTGGTGGTGCCTAACCCTAACCACGCCCCTGGTGGTGCCTAACCCTAACCACCCCCCTGGTGGTGCTTAACCCTAACCACCCCCCTGGTGGTGCCTAACCCTAACCACCCCCCTGGTGGTGCCTAACCCCAACCACCCCCCTGGTGGTGCCTAACCATAGCCACCCCCCTGGTGGTGCCTAACCCTAACCATGCCCCTGGTGGTGCCTAACCACCCCCCTGGTGGTGCCTAACCCTAACCACCCCCCTGGTGGTGCCTAACCCTAACCACCCCCCTGGTGGTGCCTAACCCTAACCACCCCCCTGGAGGTGCCTAACCCTAAGACCTCCCTGGTGGTGCCTAACCATAGCCACCCCCCTGGTGGTGCCTAACCCTAACCACCCCCCTGGAGGTGCCTAACCCTAAGACCTCCCTGGTGGTGCCTAACCCTAAATCTCCCCTGGTGGTGACTAACCTTGACAGTGTTACATTAAAACCATTCACCGTTTTGCAGTTAAATAACGTCTGCAGTTTGGCTTATGTAGGGCGCTATTGATAAATAACGTTACTGTGGGCAATATCGTCTGCTGTTTGGCATATGAACGGCACTATTGATAAATAACGTTAGTGTGTGCCGTTTTTCTTCTTTTTTCCCTGTGCGCCATTATAATGCAGTACTAACGATAAATAGCGATAAGCGTATCTTTTTAATGCGGCGCCATTTTTATGCATAGGCGCTGTGCACTATTATTCACTGATCCGGCGCAACCTGTTGATTCTGTCAGACGTTAACTACTTACTTTTTTGCTGTAATGGTCTTTAAGGCAGTATAATTATCAGCCTGGATTGAGTGAGTAGCGATACAGAGCATTCAGTTATGTTACTTAAAGGGAACCTGAACTGAGTAAAATTATTTAAAATAAACACACGAGGTAACTTCAAATGAACATTACATAGTTACCTTGCCATCAGTTCCTCTCAGGAGCTCACCATTTTCTTCTGACAATGATCCCTTCCAGTTCTGACAACAATTTTGTCAGAACTGAAATATATCAGCTGCTGTCAGTTATAGCTGAAAGGACAATTGATGTGCAGGGAATGCCCATGTTTCCCTATGGCTCAAGTGGGCGATGTTACAGTTTAACAGTGTGCTGACCAGAAAGCTGTTATGGGGTAATGGCCATTTTCAAAATGGAAGACGGAGAATTCCCTTGATCACAGTGGACAAACAGGAAGCAGGAGAGGAGAAAGGGATTGAGGAGTAGACTACACAGGAGGTAAGTATGACTTGTGTATGTTTATTTTGACTTTTAATTTTCAGTTCAGGTTTTCTTTAACCTCCCTGGCGGTATATTAAAAACTGCCAGGGGGCAGCGCTGCCGTTTTTTTGCTATATATTTTTTTTTTAAATCATGTAGCGAGCCGAGGGCTCGCTACATGATAGCCGCTGCTCAGCGGCATCCCCCCAGCCCCTCCGATCGCCTCCGGCGATAGGCGATCAGGAAATCCCATTCAAAGAACGGGATTTCCTGGAGGGCTTCCCTCGTCGCCATGGCGACGGGGCGGGATGACGTCACCGACGTCATGGACGTCGTGACGTCTAAGGGAGTCCCGATCCACCCCTTACCGCTGCCAGGGGTCTAGGGGGGGGGGGCTGTACGGCGGCGCGGATAGCGGTGATCGAGCGCGGGGCGGCGGCGATCGGTGTGCTGGCGCAGCTAGCAAAGTGCTAGCTGCGTCCAGCAAAAAAAAAATTACGCAAATCGGCCCAGCAGGGCCTGAGAAAATCTCCTGCGCGGCTTACCCCGAACCGCCAAGGAGGTTAAAGGACGACTGAAGTGAGAGGGATATGGAGGCTGCCATATTTATTTCCTTTTAAGCAATACCAGTTGCCTGGCAGCCCTGCTGATCCTCCGCCTTTAATACTTTAGCCATAGCCCCTGAACAAGCATGCAGCAGATCAGGCGTTTCTGACATTATTGTCAAATCTGGCAAGATTGTTTCTGGTGCTATTCATACACTACTGCAGCCAAATAGATCAGCAGGTCTGCCGGGCAACTGGTATTACTTAAAGAGAACCCGAGGTGGGTTTGAAGAATATTATCTGCATACAGAGGCTGGATCTGCCTATACAGCCCAGCCTCTGTTGCTATCCCAAACCCCCCTAAGGTCCCCCTGCACTCTGCAATCCCTCATAAATCACAGCCACGCTGCTGACAAACAGCTTGTCAGAGCTGGCTGTGTTTATCTCTATAGTGTCAGTCTGCTGCTCTCCCCGCCTCCTGCAGAACTCCAGTCCCCGCCTGCATCCCTTCCCTCCCTGCTGATTGGAGGGAAGGGACGGGGGCAGGGACTGGAGCTATGCAGGAGGCGGGGGAGCAGCAGAGACTGACACTACAGATGTAAACACAGCCTCACAGCACGGCTGTGATTTATGAGGGATTGCAGAGTGCAGGGGGACCTTAGTGGGGTTTGGGATAGCAACAAAGGCTGGGCTGTATAGGCAGATCCAGCCTCTATATGCAGATAACATTCTTTAAACACACCTCGGGTTCTCTTTAAAAGGAAATAAATATGGCAGCCTTCATATACCTATCGCTACAGTTGTCCTTTAAAATCTGACAGAACCGACAGGTTGTGGACTAGCCCATCTCTTCATGGGGGTTGGATGGATTCTCAGGGTTTTCTTTGTTTTCGAAAGCATTTCCTGAACGGCAGTTTAACTGCTAAAATAGTAATATACCAGCCGGCCTCCCTACTTGCTTGCACATTATTTTGGCAATTAGACTTAAGGTGGCCACTAACGGTCCAATTTGTAGCGAAAAATCATTCGAGCGATCAAAAATTCTGATCGGAAGAAAAATCGTTCACTACACCATCAACAAACCAATCTTTGTTTCCTATATATCACAACCAATCAAGAAAATTCAAATTTTGGTTTGGCAAAAAAACAACGGACGACTATTTTTTTAAAATCGTTCATAATCGATTGTGCCCATTAACTGGCATTATTTTCAACCAATCCGATCAGAATTTCTGATCGCTCTAACGCTTTTTCGCTAGAAATTGCACCGTTAGTGGCCACCTTTAGCAACTGCCGTTCAGGAAATGCTTTTTACAGCTGTTTCCAACTGCCAAAACAGCAAGCAGCAGCTACATCACCTGCCAGCAGTAAAAATGTCACCATGTAATAAATGTCATAATATAAATCAGGGAGTTAAAATATTTTACAATGGGCAAACACTGACTAACTCATTTATACATAATTATTGTAAAAATGAAGCACTTTTTTATTACATTATTTTCACTGGAGGACTCCATAACAAAAATTGCATCCTGTTTTTTATCATCCTACAAGTTCCAAAAGCTATTCTAATCTGTTCTGGCTTACTGCAGCACTTTCTGCTATCACCATCTCTGTAATAAATCAACTTATCTCTCTCTTGTCAGACTTGTCAGGCCTGTGTCTGGAAGGCTGCCAAGTTCTTCAGTGTTGTGGTTCTGTGATGCATCTCCCCCATCCAGGCCCCTCTCTGCACACTGCCTGTGTATTATTTAGATTAGAGCAGCTTCTCTCTTCTCTCTTATCTTTTACAAGCTGGATAAATCCTCCTCTGAGCTGGCTGGGCTTTCACATACAGAGGAATTACATACAGGCAGAGCTGTCTGCACTCTGCAGGAAGAAACAGCCTGACACTTCAGTGGAAGATAGCTGCAGGGGGAAAGAAACACGCAAATGATCTCTTGAGATTCAAAAGGAAGGCTGTATACAGCCTGCTTGTGTATGGATGTATTTTCTATGTGTGGACATACTGTACATCAACCTACTTCCTGTTTTGGTGGCCATTTTGTTTGTTTATAAACAAACTTTTTAAAACTGTTTTTAACCACTTTTAATGCGGCGAGGAGCGGCAAAATTGTGACAGAGGGTAATAGGAGATGTCCCCTAACGCACTGGTATGTTTACTTTTGTGCGATTTTAACAATACAGATTCTCTTTAAAGCAGACCTGGACTCAGACCTTTCTCTCTGTTCTAAAGGAAACCTAAACTGAGAAGGATATTGATTTTTCCTTTTAAAATAATATTAGTTGCCTGACTTCCCTGCTGATCCTGTGTCTCTAATACTTTCAGCCACAGCCCCTCAACAAGCATGCAGATCAGGTGCTCTGACTGAAGTCAGACTGGATTAGCTGCATGCTTATTTCAGGTCTGTGATTCAGCCACTACTGCAGCCAAAGAGATAAGCAGGATAGCCAGGCAAATGATATTGTTTAAAAGGAAACATCCATATCCCTCTCAGTTTAGGTTCCCTTTAACCTCTTGAGGACCGCAGTGCAAACCCCCCTAGTGACCAGGCTGTTTTTAGTAAAATAGGCCACTGCAGCTTTAAGGCTAAGCTGCAGGGCCGCACAACTTAGCACACAAGTGATTTAACCCCCCCCCCCCCCTTTTCTCCCCACCAACAGAGCTCTCTGTTGGTGGGGTATGATCGCTCCCCCCAAGATTATTATTTTTTTAAATAAATATTATTGTTGCTGTTTTTAATGGCGATTGGCTGTCATAGGCTTCTGCCTATGAAAGCCGATCGCTCTCTTTTCCCCCAGGGGGACAGCCGTGTGACACGGCTGTCCCCAGTGCAGCGCTGCTGCCGATCGCAGCGCTGCTGCCGATCGCAGCGCTGTACATGTAAATAGACGGCGTAACAGTCTCCTGAACGGCAATAGCGCGCGCGGAGATGCGCGCGCAGCCTACGCGCGATCTCCTGCAAAACAGAGCCCCAGGACTTTACGCCAATCCGCGCTAGGTGGCCCTGGGGCTGCCGCTGCGGTCACGCCCATCGGCGTGATGCGGTCGGCAAGAGGTTAAAGGAAAACATTTCCTTGTTACAGCTGCTACAAATCCTGCAGTGTACCTACTTCCTGCTTTCTTGGAAGCAGACAAAGGGTTAACATCCTGTGTTTACAAATGAGCTGTATTGCCGAGGCAGCCGCTGACGCAGCTGAGAAATCAAATTATACTTGTGATTAGTCACAGATGAGGGTGAATCAGACAGGCTAAACTCCCTAAATACACACAGGGTGCATTTCTATATGTATTCCTTCTGTTCTGTGCAAGAGTTGAGGCCCGCTTTAAGAAGAGAGAGGGGGAATGACATTGTTTAAGAATTGTCCAGTTGTGGCTCCCCCTTGTGGCAGGTAATACAATGGTGCCTTGCAGCTGGAGGTCCCCTGTAGGTTGCCCTTTGTACCAGTGACATCCTGCGTGTTTTATGGCGTCCTCGTAAAGCGCGGCGACGTCCAGCAGCCGCACTGAGTAAATAAATTCTGCCGCCACAATAGACATGAATTGCCGCCCTAATTAGCTTGTCCAGCGCGGTGTAATCGCATGCAGGGGCGAGCCAGCGGGGCGCGATAGGCCTCCATTGGCTGTGAAACGGCCGCATCCACTCTCCTGTCAGTGAATTGGCCTGATCTAATTAAACAATGGCGTGTTTGTTTAGCCGATAAGGAGATCTCTAGTGCTCGTTTAAATTAATTGGCGTTCTCCTGGCAGAGGAGGACAGTCCGCATCATCTTTTCATCCTTCTGCTCGGAAACACAGACAGCGGCTCGTCTGATAGACGGCCTGCGCTTCCTGATATTCCCTTTGTTTACGCTGGGTTCACACTTGTCAGAGTTTTAGCGTATCTGTAGAGTGCGGTACCACGCCGCGAGTCCGTCATGTCCCAAAGAGCCTGTGCGCACTGAAAGTCGCCAAGCGCAATCCCAAACGCAGTGCATACGATTGCGTTTTTTTAATCAAAATTCTACTTGCGATTTTTGTGCGTTTGAGATGTGATTGCGATTTTGCCATCTTTTCCTGGTTTCCTGATTGCTTACCTGAAAAAAAAGCAATGAAAATTGCATGTATTGTGATTTTCCTACGCTTGAAAAACGCAGGCGCTTAAAAAGCGCAGCGGTCGCTGCAATTGCATTCTTCTTAAATAAATCGCACCACTGTGTACAGGTCAGCACGATTTTCATTTCTCAAAAGGACTTGGGATTGTAAAAATGCAGCGCAACGCAGCCAGTGTGTACAGGGCCAGGCGCAAATGCGTGTCCCATTCTCGCAGATGAACGGCACCATATCTGCTGTCATATAAATCCTACTTGTTGGGTTTGACCTCACAGTGAAGAAACAGAGAAAGCTGACACTCAGAGTTGACTGGCAGGGCTCAGTAGATGGATGCTAGGATTCTGGGAAACACTGTACTCACACAGCAAGAGACCATGTAATGTAGCAATAGAAGAGAACAGAGCTGGGTACCAGTGTAAGTTGCTTTAAATCATTTAAACCATCCAGTACAGTGCAGTTACAGCACAACAAAGATGTGTAAGGACTAAGGATGGCCTGACAGCCGTTTCATAGGTCTCCCTTCTTCATCAGAGGCTAAAGGGCCTCTGACAAAGCGGGAGACCCATGAAACTGCTCTTGGCTTTGTTTGTTGCACTAATACAATGGACAGAGCCGGGTATGCTATGGTATGGTGGTCAGTGTGAATGGGCCGCAGGAAAACTTTGGCCCTATTAAAACCTGAGCGGTCTGGACGAGCTCAGCTCGTCCAACACCGCCGGAGGCTGCCGCTCAGGCCCTGCTGGGCCGATTTTAATGAAATAAAAAGCAGCACACGCAGCCGGCACTTTGCCAGCCGCGTGTGCTGCCTGATCGCCGCTACAGCGCGGCGATCTGCCGCGTGCAGCGGCGAAAGAGGGTCCCCCCAGCCGCCCGAGCCCAGCATAGCCGGAACAAACAGTTCCGGCCAGCGCTAAGGGCTGGATCGGAGGCGGCTGACGTCAGGACGTCGGCTGACGTCCATGACGTCACTCCGCTCGTCGCCATGGCGACGAGGTAAGCGAAACACGGAAGGCCGCTCATTGCGGCCTTCCGTGTTACTTCTGGCCGCCGGAGGCGATCGGAAGAACGCCTCCGGAGCGCCCTCTAGTGGGCTTTCATGCAGCCAACTTTCAGTTGGCTGCATGGAATAGTTTTTTTTTTTATTTAAAAAAAACCCTCCCGCAGCCGTCCTGGCGATTTAATCAGAACGCCAGGGTGGTTAACTTGTCTGGTGTCCCCTCCAGGAAATAGTCTGCAGGAGCAGATCCAGTTTGAAGCAAACATTAAAGTATATCTGAGGCGAGATGCAATAAATAAAAATGAGATACTTACCTAAGAAGAGGTAAGACTGGATCTTGCAGAGGCATCCCTCATCCTCCTGGCACATACCTTTGCCATGCATGGACCCCTTCAACACATCTAACAAGAGCTTGTTGGATATGTTACGTGGCTGCGCTCTTCTTCATGCACTAGCACAGTTGTATTCGCACAGGCGCCCACAAGCTGCTCCATGCTACAGCGCAGACGGGCCGTGCCCATGCTGGCTTAGTGCGGGTTTCTGACTCATCAGCTGCCTGCTTGATCCCAGTGTGGCTCTAGTGGCTGCATGCCTTTTTCCAGACCTGCCTTCACTGCTGTACACTTTTTCCAAGTCTAACTCCATTAGTTGCATGCATGTTCCAAGTCTGACTCCATTAGCTGCATGCATGTTCCAAGTCTGACTCCATTGGCTGCATGCTTGTCCTATGCCTTACTACATTAGCTGCATTCTTGTTCCAAGTCTGACTCCATTGGTTGCAAGCATGCCCAAAGTTTGACTACATTGGCTGCATGCTTGCCCATGTCTTTTTTACATTGGTTGCATGCTTGTCCCAAGTCTGACTCCATTGTCTATATGACTATCCATGTCTTAATCATTCATTGCATGTTTGCCCCAAGTCTGACTCCATTGGTTGCATGTTTGTTTCACATGTGACTCTTTTGGTGACATGCTGTTGACTTGCTCAGTTCAAAGCTGCATCTCACTGGGCATCTCTCCAAGATTATTAAACTATCATTATTAAACATGATATATACAGAGCGCTGTACAATAGATAGTGGGGGCATTATACCATAAGAAAAGGTTACACAAATACAATGGTGATACATCAATAACCACAATGGTGCGCAGATTGTAAGGTAGGGATAAATATACAGTATAGCAGATTAGTCACTGAGTCCATATGGTGGGGAGAAGAGCATACAGGGTGGAGAGCCCTGTCCAATAAGCTTACATTCCAGAAACCAACATATCAATCAGCATATGAAGCTCCCATAATGTGAGCAGGCTTCCTTCCTCCTGACAGGTCCCCTTTAATGGATGCACAGAGGTGCTGCGCTTGGTGGTATCCTGGGAATGGGGACATGCTTGCTGCATATCTTGGCGGATTGGTACTTGTTGGCCGCCTTGTTTTGTTTACTACTATCGTCTTCCTCTGAGTATTGAGAGTGTTTATTGTTCTTATTATAGTTTATTGCGCTTTTCTGTTCCATTCGTCCAGTTTTATTGTGAGAGTCGCTTCTGTGCATGAGACGGAGTGAGCCGCAAGTGTCTGACCGCCCTGCTGGGACTTGTAGTGTCACAGTGTTTCCAGACATAGCCTGGGGAGATGGCACTGCTGAGACTTGTAGTGTCACACGTGTTTCCAGACATATCCTGGGGAGATGGCACTGTTGGGACTTGTAGTGTCACACGTGTTTCCAGACATAGCCTGGGGAGATGGCACTGCTGAGACTTGTAGTGTCACACGTGTTTCCAGACATATCCTGGGGAGATGGCACTGCTGGGACTTGTAGTGTCACACGTTTCCAGACATAGCCTGGGGAGATGGCACTGCTG
This sequence comes from Hyperolius riggenbachi, assembly GCF_040937935.1. Lineage (NCBI taxonomy): Eukaryota > Metazoa > Chordata > Amphibia > Anura > Hyperoliidae > Hyperolius > Hyperolius riggenbachi. The sequence continues at coordinate 471,385,261 of NC_090648.1, forward strand.
GGACTTGTAGCGTCACACATGTTTCCAGACATAGCCTGGGGAGATGGCACTGCTGAGACTTGTAGTGTCACACGTGTTTCCAGACATATCCTGGGGAGATGGCACTGCTGGGACTTGTAGTGTCACACGTGTTTCCAGACATATCCTGGGGAGATGGCACTGCTGGGACTTGTAGTGTCACACGTGTTTCCAGACATAACCTGGGGAGATGGCACTGCTGGGACTTGTAGTGTCACACGTGTTTCCAGACATAACCTGGGGAGATGGCACTGCTGAGACTTGTAGTGTCACACGTGTTTCCAGACATATCCTGGGGAGATGGCACTGCTGAGACTTGTAGTGTCACACGTGTTTCCAGACATATCCTGGGGAGATGGCACTGCTGGGACTTGTAGTGTCACACGTGTTTCCAGACATAACCTGGGGAGATGGCACTGCTGGGACTTGTAGTGTCACACGTGTTTCCAGACATAACCTGGGGAGATGGCACTGCTGGGACTTGTAGTGTCACACATGTTTCCAGACATAGCCTGGGGAGATGGCACTGCTCGGACTTGTAGTGTCACACATGTTTCCAGACATAGCCTGGGGAGATGGCACTGCTGGTACTTGTAGTGTCACACGTGTTTCCAGACATAGCCTGGGGAGATGGCACTGCTGGGACTTGTAGTGTCACAGTGTTTCCATACATAGCCTGGGGAGATGGCACTGCTGGGACTTGTAGTGTCACACTGTTTCCAGACATAGCCTGGGGAGATGGAACTGCTGGGACTTGTAGTGTCACAGTGTTTCCAGACATAGCCTGGGGAGATGGCACTGCTGGGACTTGTAGTGCTATGCGCATGTCTGGACACAGCCTGGGGTGGTGGCAGTAGTGCAAGTATCACTGAACACAGCCTTGGGTGATGGCATTGCTGGGACCTGTAGTGCCACAAGGGACTCGGGAGACCGCAATGCTGGGACTGGTGGTGCCACAGGTGTTTCAGGAGACTCTCTGGGATAATGGCAATGCTGGGACTTGTGGTGCCACAAGATTTGCCACCAGTATTAGATAGCCCCCCTCCCCAGTATAGACAGCCAGATATGCCCCCAGTATTAGGTACCCCCCTCAAATTATAGATAGTTAGATGTTCCCACAGAATTAGGTCCCCCCCCCCCCCCCCCCACACACACACACACACCCTGTATACATAGTCAGATGTGTCCCCAGTATTAGATACCCTGCCCCCACCCGCCCAGCAGATGTGCCCCTAGTGTGTGTACAGCGACCGGCCGACAATGCTTATGGATCTGGCATGGTGGATCTGGGATAATGACCCTTGAGCAGCTCCAAGCGCATTGTTCTCGTCTTTCCCCTGCCTGCGCCATCCCTCGTCCCTCCACCCATCTCCACACAAACAGGATCCCCGACAGGCAACAATTTTCACATGTGTGGACTTAGCTTCAGACCTCTTCCACCACATTGGTTTGCATAGCGCACACGTGTAGCTCTGCACACGACATGCCTGTTGTCCAGAAGTGTGCTGCAGACCCGTGTTCCTCATCACGGCTGCATGCGTCTCCTTACAATAGAGTGGCGTTTGCCAAGTACTAGGGGGTACTTGGCAAATAACAGCATCTTCTCAAGCACTCCTTGACACATATACATTTGTTAGGCTTACGCAATCGCAATCTTTCTGTATAAATGCTATTCAGACATTCCTTTATGCTTTCATCCCGTCGCATCGCTTCCCTCTAATGCACCTCATCGCAGTGGCCATTAAAGAAGAACTTTATCAAGGATTAAACTTCATCCCAATCAGTAGCCGATACCCCCTTTGCCACGAGAAATCTTTACCTTTTATGTAATAGATCATCAGGGGGCTCTGTATGGCGGATATTGTGGTGAAACCCCTCCTACAGTGTGATGTCATGACCATGGTCCTGACAGTTTGCTGTCTGTGATCCTCGTTGCATTGTGGGAAATAACAGCTGTTTCCAACTGCCAAGCAAGTACTATCCTCCTCTGTGCATAGAGCTCTCAGTAAGGGCCCTTTTCCACTAGCAATCGCTAGCATTCGCGCTGAACGCTAGCGATTGCGATTCAGCAAAAAGAACAAATTCCCGGCGATTTCACGACGTTTGCGATCACGATTTTGCTATGCTATGCACTGCATAGCAAAATCGCGGCAAAAATCGTTCCAAGGCGCGATCGCGATTAAGTAAAAAATGAATCGCGGTAGTGGAAATTACCTACCGCGATTCCTATTATAAAAAAGCAAACCGTAGCGATTTTAAAATCACTAGCGGTTTGCGGTTTTGCGATTAAGCAATCGCAAACGCTGTAGTAGGGCCCTTTTCCACTAGCAATCGCTACCGTTCACGCTAAATGCTAGCGATTGCTGAATCGCAAAAGTGCAGGAAACCTCCGGCGATTGCGTTCACGATTTCTCTATGCACTGTTCTGCATAGCAAATTTGCGGCAAAGATCGCTCCGCGCCGCAATCGTGTTTGATAAAACGAATCGCGGCAGCGGAAATTGCCTACCGCGATTCCCATGTTACTATGCAAACCGTAGCGATTAAAAAAATCACTAGCGGTTTGTGATTTTGAGATTACGCATCGCTAGTGAAAAAGGGCCCTAAGGGCTGCTGCACACCAAAAACCTCTAGCAGATCCACAAACTCTAGCGGTTTTTGAAGCTGTTTTTCAGAGGGATTCCTAGGCATGTTTAGAGAGATTTTCTACACATGCCTAGCGTTTTTTGCAGCGTTTTTGTGTAGCAGATGTTATGTTTTGTTACAGTAAAGCTGTAACAACAGCTTCTGTAACAAAAAACGCTTGGAAAACTGCCCTGATCTAGCGTTTTTCAGAGCAGTTTTCCACTTTCCTATACTTTACATTGAGGCTGAAACGCCTCAGAAATCTCAAAAATGCCGAGTTTTTCGTTTGGGGGAAAAACCGAGACGCTCTGGTGTGCACCAGCCCATTGACTAACATTAGCCAAGCGGTCTTCCCCCCAAATGTGTTTTAAAAAACACTCAGAACCGCTCGTGGTGTGCACCAGCCCTAACAAACATTCTGTACAGATCACCTGGCAGAACTAAAGCTGTCACCACCAGTGATACATTTCAGAATGTAAATCAGGGAGAGGAAAGATTTTACAATGGCCGAACACTGACTAAATAATCTATAAATGATATTGAAACAAATATGCAATTTTTTCTGGTTTTACTAGACTCCAAACATTGTTTCTTTCATTTACATTGATTTTTTTTTTAATTGTCAAATGTTAAAATGAAGGAAAACTAATGATGATAGAGAACCTGTGTGGTCTGAATTATAAAACTGCGTCTTCTGCTTTTGATCTCTTTTATGGTATCAGGGACAAGGGGTGTGTTGGGGGCGGGATTAGGGGGTGTGGCAGGGGTGTGTCTTACAGTGTCCTTCTTTCTTATATCAAAAACGTGGGAGGTATATAAGTGTTCCAGCTGACTGAAGCTGCATTGCATTATCGCGCACCACACGCAGCACCGGAAACAATGGATGTCAATGGTAACGTGCAAAAACAGATGCAGATTTTTAGATGATGTGCTTCCTATCCAGCTGTGTATAGGTGACTGAAAGGTCTGTATGTAAGGGTGTGGTGTACAAATCGCATCGCACTGCGTGTAGAAGGATACCCTTAAAATGTACCTGAGATGGGGCCACAGGAATAAAATATACATACCTGGCTTCCTCCAGCGCGTACGTTAAAAAAGGGCGCCGGGAAAAAAGGGCGCAGGGTTTTAAACGATAAGCATGAATAACATTAAAAAAATTGTGCTATATTTCGTTTAAAGATAATGTTTTATAAAGTTATAAATCATTAAATAATGTGTATGAAATCGGGAATTGTATAAACGTTAATCTTCCCTGTTTAAAAAGTGAAATGTATAATAACGTTTTATAAAAGATTAATAAGAATGTTACTAAAACTATACCTAACCCTACTCTGACACAGAACCCTCCCTGTACCTACCCCTAACCCCTAGACCCCCCAGGTGGTGCCTAAACCTAAGACCCCCCTGGTGGTGCCTAAACCTAAGACCCCCCTGGTGGTGCCTAAACCTAAGACCCCCCTGGTGGTGCCTAAACCTAAGACCCCCCTGATGGTGCCTAAACCTAAGACCCCCCTGATGGTGCCTAAACCTAAGACCCCCCTTGTAGTGCCTAAACCTAAGACCCCCCTGGTGGTGCCTAAACCTAAGACCCCCCTGGTGGTGCCTAAACCTAAGACCCCCCTTGTAGTGCCTAAACCTAAGACCTCCCTGGTGGTGCCTAAACCTAAGACCCCCCTGGTGGTGCCTAAACCTAAGACCCCCCTGGTGGTGCCTAAACCTAAGACCCCCCTTGTAGTGCCTGAACTAGCCCCTAGACCCCCCTAGGTGGTGCCTAAACCTAAGACCCCCCTGGTGGTGCCTAAACCTAAGACCCCCCTTGTGGTGCCTAAACCTAAGACCCCCCTGTGATAAGCATTAATAATGTTTTAAAAAAATATTGTGCTGTTTTTCGTTTAAAAATAATGTTTTAAAAAATTATAAATCATTAAATAATGTGTAATAATGAGAAGCAGTTATAAAACATTAAAAGTCTCCGGGCGCCGCTTGTAAAACGTTATTTTTCTCCTGCGCCCTTTTTTCCTGTTGGGCGCCCATTAAACGATATTTATTATAGGAGTGAATGGCAGCGCCCTTTTTGTCCACCTGCCTCATGCCCCCAAATTTCCTGCTTCCTCCTCCAGCCCCCTCCGGCCTGATCGCTCCCTCACTGTCCTCTCCTGACTTTCCGTTCGCCTGCAATTGGCCCCGGAGAGTCCTCTGGTCTTGGGCCAACTGTACATACGTGGCCCACCCGTGTGCGAGCTCTCGCTGCATTCACTTCGCCGGGAGCGAGACAGGGGAACGTGCCTGGCTGGACTGCGCATGCGCCGACTGGCCCCGACTGATGGATTTTTTTGCGGCCAGTAGCATGCGAACAGGCAGTCAGAGGATGGCATGGTAGCGATCGGGCTGGAGGGGGCTGGAAGAAGCCAGGTATATATATTTTATTCATGTGGCCCCATCTCTGGTACACTTTAAGTAACACTTTTTATTCAGGCCTATGTATGAATGATTTATCATGTTTTTAATCCCTAAACTTACTATAATAGACTGACTATGAAAAGTTTAAGTACCTTGCCTTTGAATTGACATTAACTGAAGGTATTTACCTCACAATTTAATAATTTACCTCACAAGTCAGTAATGTACCGTGCAAGTGGGTAATTTACCCCACTAGTCGGTAAATTCAGTTTTCAATGCGGTAACTGCTCTGGCAAATTGACATGTATTGAGGTATTTACCTCACAAGTTGGTAATTTACCTCACAAGTCGGTAGTTTACCTCACAAGTCGGTAATTAAGCTTACAAGTCGGTAATTTACCTCACTAGTCAGTAAATTCAGTTTTGCATGTGGTAACTGCCTGGGTGAATTCACATTTATTGAGGTATTACCTCACAAGTCTGTAATTTACCTCACAAGTCTGTAATTTACCTCACAAGTAAGGTAATTTGCTTCACTAGTCGGTAATTTTCGGTTTTTCATGCAGTAACAGCCTTGCTGAATTGACACTTCACAAGATGTTTGGTAAAACCAGCAGTTTTCTGCTTTACGGATTGCGGCTAGACTTTGTGAATTGAAGCGTATGGAGCTATTGTTATTAGAAATCCATAGAAATTCACCTATTACAGCCCTGATAGCGTTGCGCTGTTGTGGCGAGCGCAGCGCTGCCAGTGAGATCTGTCTTTGTCCTCTTCCGATCTTCCATTAGTCTTCACCGCTGCCTCGTAACATTAGAGAACAAGCGACTCCGGGGAATACAACCCACAGCCGTGCGTCACACTTTAATGTCTTCCAGATGGCAGGAACGCCGGGACTCTCTTCATCGTCAAACATCTTTCTCCTCTCCGGCCCGACCAAATGTAGAGACAGGCGGTACAGCGCCTGAATCCGGGGAAAATAATATGTACAATATTATCCAGCTGGGGGAGGGGAAACACCCGAACAATGCGATGTCCCTGATAACGTCTTATACACTTCTACTGAGTATCTGCCCAGTGCTACTTCCTAGGTGTCATTCTCAGTATTTGCTCTTATTCTGGAAATATGGAGGCTGCGCAGTATCACTTCCCTTGTCCTGTATGCTGGGTGCAGTTCTCAGTATTTGCTTGTATTCTGCATGTATAGATGCTGGATGCACAGTATTACTTCTTTTGTCCTATAAGATGTGTGTAATTCTCAGTATATGCTATTGTTCTGTATGTGTCATAGGCAAACGCAGGGGGGGATTACAGCTGCCCAGAATCCCCCCTCAGACCAGGGCCGGAACAATGTCTGGGGACAGGCACAAGTTGAGACACCAGAATATCTGCAGGTATCCTGCAGCTCACAGCACTGCCCCCTTTTTTGCCCTGCTACAGTTGACTTTGGATGTAGCAGCAGCATGTGTACAGAGCATTGAGCAGCTCTGGGGAACGTAACAGAGTCAGGTATGAGCACAGCCCTCTGCCCTGCTGTGTGAATGCTCCACTTTCCCCTTCAATACCAATGTTGGCTGTCCTCTTTATTATTTATATCCAAACTGCTCCTGATCGATCCCGTTGTCGGTCAGATGGTATATTGCATTATGTGTACCCAGCATGATGTCCTACCATATTATTACACTGTATTGTTTGTAGCTGAGGGAGACCTTTCAGGAATCCCTCCTTGAAAATCCTGGGTTTGCTCCTGTGTGTGGAGACTGCACATTAGCACTTATCTTGCCCTGTCTGCTGGGTGCAATTCTCAGTATTTGCTTGTATACTGCACAGTAGCACTTCTCTTGTCCTGTATGCCGGTTGTAATTCTCAGTATCTGCTCTTATACAGAATATGTATGGTCATTGCCAGGGCCGGATTTACCATAAGGCACTGTAGGCACGTGCCTACAGGCGCCTGATGATGGAGGGGTGGCTCACTACCCTCCCCTAGCGCCTCCCTCCTTCCCTATGCTGAGTCCCAAGCAGAGCATAAATAAGAGTATAGTCACCTTGCCCTCTGCATTCCACTGATAAGATCTCCCTTCAGTCGAGGCACCTCTAGCTACTTAATGCTGAGGGTACCTCTGGCTACCTAATGCTAAGGGACACCGGTAGCTACTGTACCAATGACGGGTAAGGGAAAAGTGACAGCTGGGTCACTTGCAGTGTGGTTTGGTGGGGTTTTGTGGGTTCCAGGAGGGCGGAGTTTAGAGTGCCAGGACATCTGTGCCTATAGGCTCCTATGATGTAAATCTGGGCCTGGTCATTGCACATTATCTCTTCCCTTGTTTTATATCCTAGGTGCAGGTCTTAGTATTCTTATTCTGTATGTATGGACACTGCACAGTAGCACTTCTCTTGTCCTGCTGGGTGTAATTCTTAGTATCTGCTCTTATACAGAATATGTATGGTCATTGCACATTATCTCTTCCCTTGTCCTATATTTTAGGTGCAGATCTTAAGGTGCGTACACACATGCGACTATAGTCGTTTGAAACGATTGTTCCCCGATCATTTCAAACGACAATCGTTTAAAAAAAAGCAGCCAACGACCATTAAGTCTAATGACGGACGAGCTAGATCGTTAAAGGGGCACTACAGCGAAAAACTGTAAAATTTAAAATATGTGCAAACATATACAAATAAGAAGTGCATTTTTTCCAGAGTAAAATGAGCCATAAATGACTTTTCTCCTATTTTGCTGTCCCTTACAGTAGGTAGTAGAAATCTGACAGACGTGACAGGTTTTGGACTAGTCCATCTCTTCATAGGGGATTCTCAGCAAGGCTTTTATTCCTTATAAAGATATTCCCTAAAAAGGATTTAAACAATGATGCTGGCCAGCTTCCCTGCTCCCTACACAGATTTTTGGCAGTTGGACAGAGCAACTGCCATTCACCAAGTGCTTTTGAAAATAAATATATCCCTGTGAATCCCCTATGAAGAGATGGACTAGTCCAAAACCTGTCACTTCTGTCAGATTTCTACTACCTACTGTAAGTGACAGCAACATAGGAGAAAAGTAATTTATGGCTCATTTTACTCTGGAAAAAATGTACTTCTTATTTGTATATGTTTGCACATATTTTACATTTTTTCGCTGTAGTGCCCCTTTAAAAACGAACTATCTATCTTGGCGGATTTTTTCCAGCAACGATCGTTTGCAAAAGTAGTACATCGTTGGAAAACGGTCGTTCGTACTAGGCTTAACATGCGTATTTCTCCATGGAACTTTTCATTTTTATGCGCAAATGCAATAGTTGCTTTACGTGATGTAACGTTCGTTCTAACGATCAGATCGCACACACCTTTAAAAGCTAACTTTACTTAGGTCCTTCTTTTGTCAATTAAAAGTTCGTTCGTCGTTCACAACAAACGATCGCTGTCGCATGTGTGTACATAGCATTAGTATTCTTATTCTGTGTGTATGGACAGTGCCTTCATTGTCCTGCATGCAGGGTAACATTCTCAGTATCTGCTGTCATTGCTTATGTATGGGTGCTGCTCAGTAGCACTTCTCTTGCCCTGTATTATTGAAGTAGCACTCAGTGGCCCATATGCATTTATCTTTCTCCTAGGTGATATTTCTATACGTGTCAATAAAATGCCTTTTAAGCCACCAAAAAAAACAAGAAAATACTCAAAATAATTTTGATAGTACTTGTTCACCTGCTTTTTGGCACTTTTTTAGTTGAAAAGTGCTGGAAAGTTATTTTAAGGCAGGTTTCACAGTGAGACGTTAAAGTCCCACGTTACAGCAGCCAGTAACGCAGCCTAACTCACAGCACTGTAAAATCAATGTGCTGTTCACAGTACATAGTAACACAGCACGTTTAAACAAAGTGCTGCATGCTGTACTTATCCTGGGCTAAGCCACGTTAGACTGCTTGCACATGCTCAGTAATGTTGGGAGGAGGAGGTCTCCCGTGGCTAGCCACATGGCTAATTAATATTCACTGCACTGTGGTGACAAATGGGCGTGGCAATGACCGGATGAGGGCGGAGCTAACTGTAACTTAACCACTTGAGGACCACAGTCTTTTCGCCCCTTAAGGACCAGAGCCTTTTTCTCCATTCAGACCACTGCAGCTTTCACGGTTTATTGCTCGCTCATACAACCTACCACCTAAAGGAATTTTACCTCCTTTTCTTGTCAGTATTAATACAGCTTTCTTTTGGTGCTATTTGATTGCTGCTGCGAGTTTTACTTTTTATTATATTCATCAAAAAAGACATGCATTTTGTCAAAAAAATGACTTTTTTAACTTGCTGTGCTGACATTTTTTAAATAAAGTAAAATTTACTATACATTTGAGCGCGAAAGTTATTCTGCTACATATCTTTGATAAAAAAAAAAAAACATTCAGTGTATATTTATTGGATTGGGTAAAAGTTATAGCGTTTACAAACTATGGTGCCAAAAGTGAATTTTCCCATTTTCAAGCATCTCTGACTTTTCTGCGCACCTGTCAGGTTTCATGAGGGGCTAAAATTCCAGGATAGTACAAATACCCCCCAAATGACCCCATTTTGGAAAGAAGACATCCCAAAGTATTCAGTGAGAGGCATGGTGAGTTCATAGAAGATTTTATTTTTTGTCACAAGTTAGCGGAAAATGACACTTTGTGACAAAAAAAAAAAAAAAGTTTCCATTTCTTCTAACTTGCGACAAAAAAAATGAAATCTGCCACGGACTCACTATGCTCCTCTCTGAATACCTTGAAGTGTCTACTTTCCAAAATGGGGTCATTTGTGGGGTGTGTTCACTGTCCTGGCATTTTGGGGGGTGCCTAATTGTAAGCACCCCTGTAAAGCCTAAAGATGCTTATTGGACTTTGGGCCCCTTAGCGCAGTTAGGCTGCAAAAAAGTGCCACACATGTGGTATTGCCGTACTCAGGAGAAGTAGTATAATGTGTTTTGGGGTGTATTTTTACACATACCCATGCTGGGTGGGAGAAATATCTCCGTAAATGACAATTGTTTTATTTTTTTTACACACAATTGTCTATTTATAGAGATATTTCTCCCACTCAGCATGGGTATGTGGAAAAATACACCCCAAAACACATTATACTACTTCTCCTGAGTATGGCGATACCACATGTGTGGCACTTTTTTGCACCCTAACTGCGCTAAGGGGCCCAAAGTTCAATGAGTACCTTTAGGATTTCACAGGTCATTTTGAGAAATTTCGTTTCAAGACTACTCCTCACGGTTTAGGGCCCCTAAAATGCCAGGACAGTATAGAAACCCCACAAATTACCCCATTTTAGAAAGAAGACACCCCAAGGTATTCCGTTAGGAGGATGGTGAGTTCATAGAAGATTTTTTTTTTTTGTCACAAGTTAGCGGAAATTGATTTTAATTGTTTTTTTTTTCACAAAGTGTCATTTTCCGCTAACTTGTGACAAAAAATAAAATCTTCTATGAACTCACCATACTCCTAACGGAATACCTTGGGGTGTCTTCTTTCTAAAATGGGGTCATTTGTGGGGTTCCTATACTGCCCTGGCATTTTAGGGGCCCTAAACCGTGAGGAGTAGTCTTGAAACCAACTGTCGCAAAATGACCTGTGAAATCCTAAAGGTACTAATTGGACTTTGGGCCCCTTAGCGCACTTAGGGTGCAAAAAAGTGCCACACATGTGTTACCGCCGTACTCAGGAGAAGTAGTATAATGTGTTTTGGGGTGTATTTTTACACATACCCATGCTGGGTGGGAGAAATATTTCTGTAAATGACAATTGTTTGATTTTCTTTACACACAATAGTCCATTTACAGAGAGATTTCTCCCACCCAGCATGGGTATGTGTAAAAATACACCCCAAAACACAATATACTACTTCTTCTGAGTACGGCGATACCACATGTGTGACACTTTTTTGCAGCCTAGGTGCGCTAAGGGGCCCAACGTCCTATTCACAGGTCATTTTGAGGCATTTGTTTTCTAGACTACTCCTCACGGTTTAGGGCCCCTAAAATGCCAGGGCAGTATAGGAACCCCACAAGTGACCCCATTTTAGAAAGAAGACACCCCAAGGTATTCCGTTAGGGGTATGGTGAGTTCATAGAAGATTTTATTTTTTGTCACAAGTTAGTGAAAAATGACACTTTGTGAAAAAAACAATAAAAATCCAATTTCCGCTAACTTTTGACAAAAAATAAAATCTTCTATGAACTCATCATACACCTAACAGAATACCTTGGGGTGTCTTCTTTCTAAAATGGGGTCACTTGTGGGGTTCCTATACTGCCCTGGCATTTTACGGGCCCAAAACTGTGAGTAGTCTGGAAACCAAATTTCTCAAAATGACTGTTCAGGGGTATAAGCATCTGCAAATTTTGATGACAGGTGGTCTATGAGGGGGCAAATTTTGTGGAACCGGTCATAAGCAGGGTGGCCTCTTAGATGACAGGATGTTTTGGGCCTGATCTGATGGATAGGAGTGCTAGGGGGGTGACAGGAGGTGATTGATGGGTGTCTCAGGGGGTGGTTAGAGGGGAAAATAGATGCAATCAATGCACTGGGGAGGTGATCGGAAGGGGGTCTGAGGGGGATCTGAGGGTTTGGCCGAGTGATCAGGAGCCCACACGGGGCAAATTAGGGCCTGATCTGATGGGTAGGTGTGCTAGGGGGTGACAGGAGGTGATTGATGGGTGTCTCAAGGTGTGATTAGAGGGGGGACATAGATGCAAGCAATGCACTAGCGAGGTGATCAGGGCTGGGGTCTGAGGGCGTTCTGAGGTGTGGGCGGGTGATTGGGTGCCCGCAAGGGGCAGATTAGGGTCTAATCTGATGGGTATCAGTGACAGGTGGTGATAGGGGGTGATTGATGGGTAATTAGTGGGTGTTTAGAGGAGAGAAGAGATGTAAACACTGCACTTGGGAGGTGATCTGATGTCGGATCTGCGGGCGATCTATTGGTGTGGGTGGGTGATCAGATTGCCCGCAAGGGGCAGGTTAGGGGCTGATTGATGGGTGGCAGTGACAGGGGGTGATTGATGGGTGATTGACAGGTGATCAGTGGGTTATTACAGGGAATAACAGATGTAAATATTGCACTGGCGAATTGATAAGGGGGGTCTGAAGGCAATCTGAGCGTGTGGGCGGGTGATTGGGTGCCCGCAAGGGGCAGATTAGGGTCTAATCTGATGGGTAACAGTGACAGGTGGTGATAGGGGGTGATTGATGGGTAATTAGTGGGTGTTTAGAGGAGAGAAGAGGTGTAAACACTGCACTTGGGAGGTGATCTGATGTCGGATCTGCGGGCGATCTATTGGTGTGGGTGGGTGATCAGATTGCCCGCAAGGGGCAGGTTAGGGGCTGATTGATGGGTGGCAGTGACAGGGGGTGATTGACGGGTGATTGACGGGTGATTGACAGGTGATTGACAGGTGATCAGGGGGGATAGATACATACAGTACACGGGGGGGGGGGGGTCTGGGCAGAATCTGAGGGGTGGGGGGTGATCAGGAGGGAGTAGGGGGCAGATTAGGGATTAAAAAAAAAAATAGCGTTGACAGATAGTGACAGGGAGTGATTGATGGGTGATTAGGGGGGTGACTGGGTGCAAACAGTGGTCTGGGGGGTGGGCAGGGGGGGGGGTCTGAGGGGTGCTGTGGGCGATCAGGGGGCAGGGGGGGGGGGGAAATCAGTGTGCTTGGGTGCAGACTAGGGTGGCTGCAGCCTGCCCTGGTGGTCCCTCGGACACTGGGACCACCAGGGCAGGAGGCAGCCAGTATAATAGGCTTTGTATACATTACAAAGCCTATTATACTTTGTACATGCGGCGATCCGGGTGCTAGTAACCCGCCGGCGCTTCCGAACGGGTTACAGCGAACGGGGGGCGGAGCCAGTCCCCGGCGGCTGATCGCGTCACGAATGACGCGATCGCCGCATAGCCACTCCCGCAGCCGCCCCCGCCGATGGGCGTATTGCGGTCATTTGGGCCCGGACTTTGCCGCCGCCCATCGGCTGGGGGCGGTCGGGAAGTGGTTAAAGCGAAAGGGTAAGGGTTTATTTCCTTTTGAACAATACTAGTTGCCTGGCGGCCCTGCTGATCTATTTGGCTGCAGTAATAAACTGAATTACACCAGCAACAAGCATGCAGCTAATCTTCTCAGTTCTGACAATATTGTCAGAAACCCCTGACCTGCTGCGTGCTTGTTCAGGGTCTATGGTTGAAAGAATAAGAGGCAGAGGACCAGCACGGCAGCCAGGCAACTGGTATTGCTTAAAAGGAGAGAAATATGGCAGCCTCAAGATTATTCTCACCTCAGGTTCCCTTGAAAAGTGCAATGCAGTGGGCCCAAGTTTTGGTGACCCTTTCCCCAGAAAATTCACATAATTGTGCAGGTTTTCTCAAGAAAATACACATGTCGGCATCATGTGGGTAGGTAGGTAGGTAGCCTGGTGGGTGGGTGGGTGGGTAGGTAGGTAGGAAGCCTGGTGGGTGGGTAGGTAGCCGGGTGGGTAGGTGGTTAGGTAGCCGGGTGGGTAGGTAGCTGGGTGGGTAGGTGGTTAGGTAGCCGGGTGGGTAGGTAGGTAGGAAGCCTGGTGGGTGGTTAGGTAGCCGGGTGGGTAGGTGGTTAGGTAGCCGGGTGGGTAGGTAGGTAGGTAGCCGGTGGGTAGGTAGCCTGGTGGGTGGTTAGGTAGCCGGGTGGGTAGGTAGCCTGGTGGGTGGGTAGGTAGCCGGGTGGGTGGTTAGGTAGTCGGGTGGGTGGTTAGGTAGGAAGGTAGGTTCCCTTGAAAAGTGCAACGCAAAGACAGTGGGCCCAAGTTTTGGTGACCCTTTCCCCAGAAAATTCACATAATTGTGCAGGTTTTCTCAAGAAAATACACATCATGTCGGCAGATATGCCCAGAAAATACGTGCAATCATGTCGGCAGATATGCCCAGAAAATACGTGCAATCATTTCGGCAGATATGCCCAGAAAATACGTGCAATCATGTCGGCAGATATGTGGCAGACCTGCCCAGAACATACACCTGCTAATATAAATAAAAAAACAAAAACATTTACTCACCTGCAGCAGCAGACCTCCTGTCCCAGCCTCCATCCGGCGCGCAGCTCCCATGGGTGGTTGGGTGGATAGGTAGCCTGGTGGGTGGGTGAGTGGGTTGGTAGCCTGGTGGGTGGGTGGGTAGGTAGCCTGGTGAGTAGGTAGCCTGGTGGGTGGGTTGGTAACTAGCCTGGTAGGTAGGTAGGTAGCCTGGTGGGTGGGTAGGTAGGTAGGTAGCCTGGTGGGTGGGTGGGTGGGTAGGTAGGTAGGAAGCCTGGTGGGTGGGTGGGTGGGTAGGTAGCCGGGTGGGTAGGTGGTTAGGTAGCCGGGTGGGTAGGTAGCCGGGTGGGTAGGTGGTTAGGTAGCCGGGTGGGTAGGTAGGTAGGAAGCCTGGTGGGTGGTTAGGTAGCCGGGTGGGTAGGTGGTTAGGTAGCCGGGTGGGTAGGTAGGTAGGTAGCCGGTGGGTAGGTAGCCTGGTGGGTGGGTAGGTAGCCGGGTGGGTAGGTGGTTAGGTAGCCGGGTGGGTAGGTAGCCTGGTGGGGGGGTAGGTAGCCGGGTGGGTGGTTAGGTAGTCGGGTGGGTGGTTAGGTAGGAAGCCTGGTGGGTGGGTAGGTAGCCGGGTGGGTAGGTAGGAAGCCTGGTGGGTGGGTAGGTAGCCGGGTGGGTAGGTAGGTAGGAAGCCTGGTGGGTGGGTAGGTAGCCGGGTGGGTAGGTAGGAAGCCTGGTGGGTGGGTAGGTAGCCGGGTGGGTAGGTGGTTAGGTAGCCGGGTGGGTAGGCAGGTAGCCATTTTAGTAGCTATCCGGGTGGGGGGCCCGACTCCTATCCTCCCTCCCTCCCTTCCTCACCTCGGAGGGCCCCCCTCCCGATTTGCGCGGTGGGAGAGCGAGCGGCAAATACAGGAAGTCTTCGGCTCTCCAGGCAGACGCTAGAGGGCTCCGCTGCTTGGTCTCCAATATGTCTCCAACTCTGTCGACATATTGGAGACCAAGCGGCTGAGCCCTCTAGCGCATGCCTGGAGACCCGGGTTTTGCCGCTCTCCCGCCGCGCATACCGGGAGGGGGGCCCCCGAGGTGAGGGAGGGAGGGAGGGAGGGAGGATAGGAGTCGGGGCCCCCCGGGGGAAAAAAATAATACAAAAATATATATATTAAAAAAATAAAAAAAACCTTAATGGGCCCCTGAAGAAAACGGAACTTCAGGGGCCCTCGTGCGGCTGCACGGCCGTATGTCCGCCACTGTACAGAATGTACAGTGCAGGGAAAGTCCTGTCCTGCTAGTCATTTCACCCAGTCTGCTTACCTAGTAAAATGATTCAAATGATTCGGTTCAAAGATCCGGATCTTTTTAATGATCCGATTCAAATGATCTGAATCCTTAAAAAGATCCGGACTTCCTATCACTAACCTGGAGCGGCTGCTTTGAGCGCTGCATAACGCGGCTCAATCTGACGTCCAACTTCAACACCACCATGCGTTGCGTTAGGGGCACTTTATGCGTCCATAACGTCCCCTAAAACGCGACGTCTTGGTGGGAAAGTAGCCTAAATCGAAAATGAAAAATGATCTCCTAGGAGAAAACTCAGGTGAAAAAGTGAATTGCATATGGCCCCTGTATCTCTCGCATTTATCATGTGTAGTTTGATTTGGGTGCAGGGAGGGGATTTTCATAGATGAAAGAATACTGTAATTCTACATTCCCATTTCAAGTGGTTAGCTTTACTTTCACTTTAATCATATGAGACATACAGATTGGGGGAAGGGGGTTAGGCGATGTCTACACATGGAAACGAAGATGCTTCAGGATTTTTGAATCAGTGAGTGAATCTGCTACAAACCTCTGATACTCAGTGGAAGATACAGTTATTTCTCTGCATACGTTTGCCTTCTTTTTAGCCATTTGCATTTGAGAGGACAGGTATAGGTAGGTCTCTTTCACACAGGAGGCTTGAAGGACAACTGAAAGAGGAACTGTTATGAAAATCTTAAAATTTAAAACCCATACAAATAGGAAGTACATTTCTCCCAGAGTAAAATGAGCCATAAATTACTTTTCTCCTATGTTGCTGTCACTTACAGTAGGTAGTAGAAATCTGACATTACCAACAGATTTAGCCCATCTTCTCATAGGGGGGTTCTCAGGGTTTTCTTTATTTTTAAAAGCACTTAGTGAATGGCAGTTGCTCCGTCCAACTGCCAAAAAGTGTGCAGCGAGCAGGGAGGCTGGCCAGCATCTTAGTATTACTCATTTTCAGGGAATGTCTTTGTAAAGAATAAAGGCCAAATGAGAATCCCCCATAAAGAGATGGACTAGCCCAAAAGCTGTCGGTAATGTCAGATTTCTACTACCTACTGTAAGTGACAGCAATATAGGAGAAAAGTCATTTATGGCTCATTTTACTCTGGGAGAAATGTACTTATTGTATATGTTTCTTCAGTTCCTCTTGAAGCGAGAGGTATATGGAGGCTGCCATATTTATTTTCTTTTAAGCAATGCCAGTTGCCTGGCTATCCTGCTGATCCTCTGCCTTTAATATTTTTAGCCATAGACCCTGAACAAGCATGCAGAAGATCAGGCGTTTCTGACAATGTCAGACCTGACAAGATTAGCTGTATGCTAGTTTCCGGTAATATTCAGATACTTCTGCAGCCAAACAGATCAGCTGGGCTGCCAGGCCACTGGTGGTGTTTAGTGATGGTCAAGTACCTGTAGATGCAAATAACTTCTTCGGGTTGATGCACATTTATGCACATTTATGCATCTTGAAAATGAACCAATCAAATCCTGCTGTGGTAAAATTCGATTGGTTCATTTTCAATCTGTATAAATTTGCATCAATTTGAAGTTATTTGCACCTACTTGACCATCACTACTGGTGTTGTTTAACCACTTCAGGACAAACATTTTTTTCACGTATCAGCACTGCTCCTATTCATTCACCAAAAACTTTATTACTACTAATCACACCTAAATGATATATATATTGTTTTTGTTTTTCTTTCAGGACAAATTAGGCTTTTAGTGTGTAATAATTTTGTTTAACAATTTCAGCCCGCGGGGATTTTTCACCTTATGCATCAGAGCAATTTTCACCTCCCATTCATTCGCCAATAACTTTATCACTACTTATCACAATTTATTGATCTATATCTTTTTTTTTCCCGCCACTAATTAGGCTTTCTTTGGGTGGTACATTTTGCTAAGAGCCACTTTACTGTCAATGCATTTTAACAGGATTAGAAAAAAATGGAAAAAATGCATTATTTCTCAGTTTTCGGCCATTATAGCTTTAAAATAATCCACGCTACCATAATTAAAACCTATGTATTTTATTTGCTCGTATGTCTCGGTTATTATACCATTTAAATTTTCTCCCTATCACAATGTATGGCGCCAATATTTTATTTGAAAATAAAGGTGCATTGTTTCCGTTTTGCGTCCATCACTATTTACAAGCTTATAATTTGAACTTTTTAAATATGCATTTTAAGGGGGTATACTACAAACATTTTTTAGACTATTTATGTCTTTTTTTTTTTTTAATTATAATTTTTTTTTTCCCATTAAAAATTTTATTTGGGTAATATTTTGGTGTGGGACATAAACAGTTAATTTTTAATATTGTTATATGTGTGAACTGTAATGTAAAAAATGTGTAGCTGTAGTTTTACTATTTGGCCACAAGATGGCCACCTTCATTTTTGTTTACCCTCCTTGTACTTCTCGCTAAGAGCTGGTCCACACTAGGTCCGGAAACGTATCCGTGGCTGCGTTTTTCAAACCTGATGAAAAACGGAGTCCCGGATACTAATGTTTAAAATAGCAGCCAGCCTCACCCAAGTAAAAAACGGATCCGTCTGCGTTTGCGGGGACCCGTTTTCAAAACCTGAACAGAAGGTCTGGACCTGCTGCATTTTCACGCAACGGATCAGGACCACGGATACACGCAGCGGTAGTGAAAGCAATGAGAAAACGCATCTCCAGCTCCACAGGCAAAAAACGGATGTGAAAATGGATAGCCTGTGCTTTATGATTGGCCCAAAAAATCCTCCCACTCCTTCCTAATGATAGAGACGTTTTCTGTCAGGGAAAAACCTGAACGGAAACTGATACAAAACTGATGCAAAACTGATGCACTTTCATCAGTTTGCAGTACGGTGGGTACTTCCCCTGATCCGGACTGCAGTGTCCGTCCTGCAACCGGGTCTAGTGTGGACCCACTCTAAGCGGAAGTACAAGGGCGATGCAGAAATATTTCCGGCCAGAAGAACTGAAGCCTCACAGGTTTTTCTGCTGGGGACAGGGATCAGTGATCGGGAACCATGTTCCCTTTCACTGATACCAGGGCTACCGGAGGACACCACCGGGACGGTGGGAGGGCGGATGGGAGCGCTCCCAAGCGCGGGGAACGCACCTCAGCAGCCGCCCAGACGTGAGCTTCACGTCTGGGCGGCTAAAATGGTTAATAATTACTTTATTTTTAATGCATTTTAAAGGGAAAAATAGAAAAAACACACTATTTCTCCATTTACATTCATTATAACTTTACAATGAACTGTGCTAACTATAAGTTAAACCCACGAATTGTATTTGCTTATCCATCCTGGTTATAACAATGTTTAGATTCTGTTCCTAGCACAATGTACAGTGACAATATTGTATTTGGAAATAAAGGTTTTTTTGGTGTTATTTGGAAATAATTGTTTTTTTTTTTGCTTTCTCATTGTACACTATTGATGATTATAAGGGCCCATTCACACTAGAGCGTTTTGCCACGATTTTGGCAAAACGCTCAAACGCTAGCGCTTCTTAAAAGCGCTAGTGTAATGAAGCCCTATGGGCCCATTCTTAGACAATTTACGCTAATCGCCGCAAAGCGTCCAAAAACGTGAAGCGCAAACGCGTCGCCTGCAGCATTTTCAGGTGATTTCCCGGCGATCGCGTTTCAGTGCTATAGAAGCGCTAAACGCGATCGCGGCAAAATCGCCGCAGTGTTCAGTAGAAAAATCACTCCTACAAAACGCCGGCGCTTTGAAAACGCAAGTGTGAATGGGCCCTAAGACCTTATTTGCAATAATAATAGTATTATACCTCATGGCATACATATTTTAAAAGCCCAAAAGGTAACAATATAGATATTTTTTTTCTTTTATACTCTGTCACTTTGTTTTCATTTTACAAGTCTTTTATTTTGGCACAGAAAATGCAAAAATGTAATTGCCTTTGATTCAGTTTGTGACTAAAAAGAATACACAAGACATGGGCCTCAACCCTAAAACGCTCTCAACTCTATTCTACTACTTATCATGCGTAAAATGTTACCACATAAAGTATGTCTTCCTAAAAACTTTCCCAAGTTTGATCATCATTTTGAAAATGACTTTTTTTTATGTTGGACTGAGTTGGTCCCTACCTACTTTTTATGTGATGTGTGTCCAAGCACGTGGAGGGGGCATTACACATTAGGGGGACAGCATTGGGGGTTTAGTTGCGTTTGTCGCTCATCCCGATGTTACTCGCACGTCCAACCAATTAATGCAACCAATTTTGGCCTGAAATTGGTTGTATAGTCGATCAGGCATGCAGTTGGTGGCCTCAATTTTTATCCGATTCTGATTATAATAATGTAAGCGGATTGTCAATCGGGCACCAAGTCACCTGATGTATGGCCGGCTTTAAAGATTTGTTTAGAAATTCAGATCGATAAAATGATTGTTCGTTGTCGATCTGCACCATTAACGATACCCAATCCAATTGTGTGGTTGATCTTTCAGGGGATTGTACCATTAAAGGACACCAGTACACACTATCTGCAATTTTTTGCCTTTGTAAAAAAAAATAAGGTCCTATTGATTTATTGATTGAACATTGATGAAGAACGGCCTTTCCTTAGCTTATGAAGAAGCTGTTGTTGTGTGTATGGGGGGGGGGGGGGGGGGGTGTCAGAAATGTGGCTGTGCACTGCATTGGCAGAGCGCATCAGCGTCAGCAATATGATCAATATTGGATCAGTCTGATTTAATATCTGGGGGTGCGAGGTAGTAGAGCAGGGAGAAGGTCGATATCAGGAAGATATTGATCATTCCCCTGATGCACTGCATAGAATATAGAGCACAGATAGCAGGAGAATGAAAGACAATTGGTGTTTGGGGCAATTGCTTTAATTAGCTAACTAAATCTATTTTTGGATGGAAGCTTTTGAGAACAGTCGGTTCCCTTCCTTAGGCATGATGTTCTACATCAAACTTACATCAAAGGCAGCATGAATTGCTCAGGCAAAGAGGGGGGAAGGGGAGGCGATGTTTACTGGAGAGATAAGGTTTTCTACAAACTCTGTGCTTTGAGTTAAGGGGCCCATACACTTACCGATTTTCCCGCCGATATACAGCAGATTCGATCACTGTGATCGAATCGGCTGTGAAATCGTCACGCAAACGCTGACCAAACGATAGATTTCCGTCCGAAATCGATCGTTCCCATCGATCTGTCCACGCGGAAAATTTCGCTCGATCGCCCACGGGTTGGGAGTGCGTTGATAGAGGCGTTCGAATGTCTGATGACCCACGCTAGCGATAATACATTAGCTGTTCCGCCGGCACGTGTCCCAGCTGTCCCTTCTCCGAGCTGGGCTCCAGGGCTCTGGCTGGCTTCACGTACTTCCTGTCCGGGGAAGTTTCATTAAACAGTAGAGCACCCTCTACTGTTTAAATGTCCCCCGACAGGAAGTAAAGTGAAGCTGGAGCCCTGGAGCCCAGCTCGGAGAAGAGGCAGCGGAGACCGGGGGACTTGCGCCGGCCGGATCAGATAATGTATGTGTGTGTGTGTGTGTGTGGGGGGGGGGGTGAGTTGGGCGGGCGTCAGAGGCAGCTCCACAGATTGTGAATCGGTTTCACAGTGAAATCGATTCAAAATCTGTTTGCAGTGTAGGCAACCAATAGATCCCTCTTTGATCAGATTCGAGCACAGAGGGATCGATCTGCTGGCAATTGACCAGTGTATGGCTGCCTTTACTCAGTAAAATCTCAGAAATTACTACAGAGGAAAAAAAAATCCATAATTGCCGCTCATTGTATGGTGTAGTGTATAATGCGCAATCCTAACGTGTTACGAGTAACGTGTCGTGTATGTGTGTATATAACACGACTTCTGTTACGTAATTTACGTAAATGTCAGCAAGATTATCGTGCGCTGTTTGCGTGTAAATTCAGGGCTATGAAGTCGAGGAGTGGGAACAATTTTTGGGTACCTGGAGTCGGAGTTGGGAAAAAATGCACCGACTCTGACTCCTTATAAATGTGAACTGTAATTAAATGAGGAAATATGATAAAATGTTTTATTTCTCAGATAATAGCCATCATACTATAGATAACCTATGTATACAGTAATAGCAGTGCTTAGCTCACAAAAATGAAATAGACCAAACAAAAAACAATTACCTGTGCTGCTGCAATAAAGCAGTCACTGTACCTGATTGTGACTGGATATCTGATGTGTACACAGGAATCTTTTATAAATAATAGAAACTGTAACATCTCTGCTGTAAGAATAAAGCCTAATGTGTAGTTGTGTCACTAGTAGGGATGGTCAATAAGATGTACAGTATGTACTTGAAAACAAGTGGACTTCGTGTATAAGTCGACTCAAATATTCTCAAACACTCTTAAGCTGGAACGTTTTTATTGACTCAAGTATAAGTCTATGAAGCAAAGTTAATGGCTGCACTTGGGGCTCAGGAGGGGATAACTGCACTGCATACAGTATTGCAGCCATTAACCCCTCCTGCCCCTTAAGTGAAGCCGATAACTCCTCCAGGACCCCAAGTGCAGCAAGTATTCACTACCCTTCCTGCAGCCCAGTATTCCCCCCCCCCCCCCCCCTCCCACCCTTTCCTTGTTAATTGTTGTGGCCAGGACTATCAGACCTGTGCTTTCTTGGCATTTCCTTTATCAAGAAAGTGTCACTTACTACTGGGTACATTGCTGCAAATGGGAATGTAACTTAGTACACACTTTACGCAGTGTGCTCAGTGTTGCCAGTGACTTGTGTATAAGTCAACTCCTATACTTTTATGAAGTGAATCAGACCTAAATTTCTAGACTTATACTCGAGTATATACAGCAAATAATTCTGCATTGATGCAGGTTTATGCAAATTTTGTAAATGTATGCACTCCCTTTTCTCATGAAATCAATTAATTTGATATGTTGTTAAAATCGTGGTTGGTGACTACAAATTAAGTTACACAGTAGTTGTAACGATTGTGGGATATCTCCGTGGTCTTGTGCGCTGACACTGCGGAAGTCCTCCACAAGCGTGTCAAAATAATAGAACCCAGCTTTTGGTGCAAGCACCAGTAGAGGGGAATTCCCACCGGCAGATGGGAGCTGTGGAGTGCAGAGGAATAAACCCTCTGCACAGCCACAGATGCCAGATAGAAATTGTATGAAGAGAAGCAACACAAGGCAAGATAGCCCCCAAAGAGAGAGAGCATAGAGACAGAATCAATGTGTGTCCACCAAACTAGTCGCCACCCAGCCACGGTGAACACATAACGGCGGAAACGAAGTGGGAACGCAATCGCAAGAATGGCGATTGCCAAATAGTGACACCAGACTGAGCAGGACAGAGCACGAGAGTAGCAAAGGCACAGCAAACAACAATAAAAGATAAGGAAAATAACAAACGCTACCTAAACGCGAATACCGCACTCATTCGCAACAGCGGACGCGTTTACAGCGCGGTCTCCGCACGAAAAGCGCAACAGAGACAAGCACGCCACCCTAATGCGCCACAAGTAACACAAAGGAGCACAAACAGACAAGACAGACAGATGAGGTAGCCAGTAGCAACCGCTGCTCCAGCTTACACTCCAGGAACTCAGATCAGAAGGATCCACAGCCGCTACCGCTAGAGGCTAGTGCGATCTAAACAAGACAGACAGATGAGGTAGCCAGTAGCAACCGCTGCTCCAGCTTACACTTCAGGAACTCAGATCAGAAGGATCCACAGCTGCTACCGCTAGAGGCTAGTGCGATCCAAACAAGACAGAGCGATTCGCTATCGACCGCCGCTGGAGACAGCGCAATCGCGACAGACAGGACAGAATAGGCAGTACAAATTATACACAAACTGACTGCACTAACTAGGAATGCAAGGAGCATTCCCCAAGAATTAACTATACTAAGATAGCAGTGGCTGACACTCCAGGTGAGTCCAGCAGGAACAAACCTCTATGAGCAGCAAAGGATTCTGGGATCACATGGTATTTATACTGCAAGCCTTCAAAAGAGGCAGCTAGGCCGTTTGCATGACAAGTGTATGCAAATTGCTCAGCAGCAGAACAGGTCTGAAACTTGCAAAGCACAGGCAGGTCTCTTTTCCAGAGACCAGCAGCCCTCAGACTTAAGGAATGGACAAACAGCTGTCTGCCCGTGCAGGCAGCTGAGCAGATCGTTACAGTAGTGCTATACTCTACATATGGACTTTATCATTATAGTCCACAGCTTGTTAAACAGGAATAACTTTGTAAGAAACCAAACAACTTGCTGGATCCTCTGGGCTATCATGCTGCTGGCTAGAGCTGTGGAGTCGGTACAAAGATCATCCAACTCCGACTCCTCAGTTTATGAAACCACCGACTCCAACTTCAGGTACCCAAAACTTCTCAGACTTCTCAACTCCGACTCTTTAGTTACTTACCAGGGCTGTGGAGTTGGCACTAAAACCATCCGACTCCTCAGTTTATAAAGCCTCAACTCCGACTCCAGGTACCCAAAATTGCTCCGACTCGGACTCCACAGCTTTGCCGCTGGCTCAACACATTGGCTACCAAACCATGAGCCACCACAATGACCTGTCACCTCTCAGAGACGCCACAAGTAATGACAAATTTCCTGAAAAGGAAAATGTATCAGCGAATATAGAAAAACACAGTCATGTTAACTGTGTCATCCAATGTGATTCAGCAGTGATGCACTGGGAGACATCTCAGAGCTCAGTGGCGTAGCTAAAGAGCTATGGGCCCTGGTGCAAGTTTTACATGGGCCCCCCCCCAAGCACTCTATACATAACAATTGATACGGCACACCAAAACCTGCTAATGGCAACTACAGTGTCAGGGCTGGGGCACACCGAGCGGCTTTTTGAGCGTTTCTGCAGCCGCTTGCTGCTTGTGCACACAAGAGCGGGAGGAGTTTTGCAGAAACGCATACTCCCGGGGTGAGGCATTTTTTGGATTGCAGAGGCGTTTCTGCCTCAATGTTAAGTATAGGAAAAACGCAAACCGCTCTGAAAAACGGCAGATCAGAGCGGTTTGCCAGGCGGTTTTGTTTCAGAAGCTGTTCAGTAACAGCTTTACTGTAACAATATATGAAATGTACTACACTGAAATCCGCAGCAGCAATCAGCAAAACGCTAGCAAAACGCCTCAGAAAAATAAAAAAAAGCGTTTAAAAATCTGCTAGCATTTTGCAGATCTGCTAGCGGGTTTTGGTTTGCACCGGGCCTCAGAGGTGCAAGAAGGGGATGGGGAGCAGTTTGGTAATGATTACCACTATTCAAAGCATCTATAGAAGTGATTATTGTGAGCACAGGACCGCGTGTATCAAAAAAGGGCACCTGGAAAAAAGGGCGCAGGGTATAGCCGAAATTGTAAGTTTGAATGCAAAACAATATTTTTCGTTTAAGAGGTTCTAAACGATAATTTAGTGCTAAATAGGTTAAATAAACGGAAATGAAATGGCAAAATACCGTCTATAACAATAAACGAATTCTGAAATGAAACGTCAAATAGCGTCTATAACAAAAACGATATTTACACTTGTATTAAGCATAGTATTAGAATGGTAGATTTTACAGGTATTTTACTACAATTATACCTAACTTTAGGGTCACAGATATCTCTCCTTATCCCTATCCCTCACACCTAGACCCCCCCCCCCCTTTGTGTAAATACACATAATGTAATAAATTGTATATATTACATATATTGTACTATAACTATACCTAACCTTACTCTCATACAGAGCCCTCCCTGTACCTATCCCTAACCCCTAGACCCCCCCCTGGTGGTGCCTAAACCTAAGACTCCCCTGGTGGTGCCTAAACCTAAGACCCCCCTGGTGGTGCCTAAAACTAACCACCCCCCTGGTGGTGCCTAAACCTAACCACCCCCCTGGTGGTGTATATTGCACTGTAACTATACCTAACCCTCCCTGTACCTATCCCTAACCCCTAGACCCCCCTGGTGGTGCCTAAACCTAAGACCCCCCTGGTGGTGCCTAAAACGAACCACCCCCCTGGTGGTGCCTAAACCTAAGAACCCCCTGGTGGTGCCTAAACCTAAGAACCCCCTGGTGGTGCCTAAACCTAAGAACCCCCTGGTGGTGCCTAAACCTAAGACCCCCCTGGTGGTGCCTAAACCTAAGACCCCCCCTAGTAATGCCTAAACCTAACCATCCCCACTGCACAAACACGCTAAACACATATAAAAAAGAATATATTTAATCCTTAAAATACTTCACTCCAAATAACATGAATAAAATAATTTATATATTTGTAATAGAATAACTAGCCTTAAAATCACGTATACATTAATAATATTATAAGTAGAAAAAGATATATATAATATATATACACATACAATACAATAGATGGCCTTACAATCACGTATGCATTAGAAATCTTAAAATAACAGTAATATTTAAAGCGATATTTTAATAACTATAATCAACGCATTATAAGTGTAAAAACAAAGTTAATACCAAAAGCGATGTATTTCTAATACAATCAGGTTGAGAAACGTTATTTAAGCATTATACATATGAAAACGAATTTTAAATGATAAAAGAAGTGTAAACGAAATTTTAGTTGTTATAGTCTTGTAAGCGCAATTTTAAAACGAAAAAACTAGTTAAAACTCATATAAGCGAAATTTACAATCGAAAAAATAAGTATAATACAAAGTTAAAACGAACTTGTAAACGATATTTGTTATAAACTTTATCCTGTAAACGAAAACTTTTGTTAACACGATCCCTGTAACCGCTATTTCTCGGGCGCCCTTTTTTCCTGTCGGGCGCCGAATAGCCGATATTTTGCATTGCAGTCTATGGCGGCGCCCTTTTTGTCCACTATCCCTGTGCGCCCTTTTTTACTAGCTCCCACAGGACCAATAGAGAGCTAATACTGTAGTTGAGGGAGGGCCCTTCCGGGCCCCTCTGGCCCAAGGGCCCCGATGCGGTGGCTACCTGCAACCCCTATTGTTATGCCCCTGTCGGAGCTCACTCCAACCTGAATTATAGCAAATTCTTTCTGTTTTAAGAAAGCAAACTTTTGTTTTCCATAACATTTTAGTAAGGGGGCTTTTTAGACCATTGTAGCCCCTCACACACTCCAATGAGTTCTGGTTCGCCATGAGCTTGCTGGTTAGTCTGTATAACAATGTGATTCCAAACCCTCTTATATAATGTATATATAACTACTATGGGCTTGATTCACAAAGCGGTGCTAACCTACTTAGCACGTCTAAAGTCTTTAGACACGCTAACCAGGGTGCTAAGTAGGTTAGCACCGGATTTCTCAATCAGATCGCACGCTAACTTTGCGCGCGCAAAGTTTTATGCGCGCTAAGTCCCATAGGCTTTAATGGGCACTTCGCGCGGAGCGCCCTGCGCTCTGTGCAGTACGCGCGTAAAGTTTTATGCGCATAAAGTTTTTAAGCGAGAAGCGACCCACTAGCTTATAAATAGGGAGAGAGGGGGGGGGGGGGGACTTTTTTGCTGCCAATGAGGTAACATTCGTAACCTCGGGTGCCTATATATACAGGCCACCCCCACTTCCTGGTGCCACAAGCCTGCTAATCCTCCTGCCTTATCCAGATTCCCCAATCCCCTGCTATCTTGAGGGCTCACTCCCAGTCATGCTGCCCAGGAGGCAAGGCTGCATTTATACTTCTTGTGCCACTAGGCCAAGCATGTTTTGACTCGCCTATCTTATGCTACAGCTCCACTCCCATTCCATGTGCAGCACCCTTCCCATGTCTTTAAAGAGCAACTCCAGTGAAAATAATGTCATTAAAAAAGTGCTTCATTTTTACAATAATTATGTATAAATGATTTAGTCGGTGTTTGCCCATTGTAAAATCTTTTAAATCCCTAATTTACATTCTGACATTTACAGTATTACATGGTGACATTTTTACTGTTGGCAGGTGATGTAGCTGCTGCATGCTTTTTTGGCAGTTGGAAACAGCTGTAAACAGCTATTTCCCACAATGCAACAAGGTTCAAAGACAGGGATCTGCCAGGAGTACCTCGGTGCTCAGAGTTTCTTGTGGGAGGGGTTTCACCACAATATCAGTCATACAGCGCCCCCTGATGGTCTGTTTGTGAAAAGGAATAGATTTCTCATGTAAAAGGGGGTATCAGCTACTGATTGGGATAAAGTTCAATTCTTGGTCAGAGTTTCTCTTTAAGGGTCTGTTCTCAGTTGGGCGGGAATCGCGCGATTCCCGCTCAAGGCAAACCGCTAGCGGTTTTTAAAAACCGCTAGCACATGTAACACTATGGCAGTGTCCTCACTGCCGCGTTTGCGGTTAGCGTTAACTGCAAACGTGTTACATGCAGCGGTTTGCCAGTGATTAGCGATCACGATTAGCATGCATAGCTCCGCTAATCGCGATCGCTCCCAAAACGCTGCAGTGTCCAGTGATTTTTTCATGTTAATCGCGGAAAAATCAATTAGGTGTGAACGGGGCCTTAGGGATGGTTAGAAATGCCCATTTCCAATTCCATGGTAATTCGGATTTACGGTTTTCCGAATTCCAATTTTCCGCTTTCCGTCTGATTTCCAAGTCATTTCTTTGCATCAGAGAATGCAGAAAAAAAAAAATAAAAAGTGAAAAAACTAAATCTGAAAAATAGAAATCGGGAAAATGGAAAATCAGTCTTGTGATTGGCCTAAAACTAAAGTTTTGCTGAAAAATTCTGCATTTTCTGATTGGTCCAGTGCTTCTGAGTTCTGGGATTGGGCTAAAATTACTGAGTTACGGTAATACGGTAAAGTTTCCCTGAATTCTGATTTCCATTTTCCAAATACTGATAGGAAATGCAGAAATTTCAGTTCGCCAGAATCTGACTGAGGAATTCTAATGTCTGTCATCCATGTACAGCAGCCTCTTTCTTTCATAAACAGGTTCCTTGAGCATCATGCGTCTATCAGCGGCAGATCTCCGCCTCTCCCCCGCTCCTCTCAGCGAAGGAAGACTGAGAGGGGCGGGGGAGAGGCGGAGATTCGCCGCTGACAGGCGCGTGTGAGGCAGGGCTGCAGCTCATAGCTCTGCCTCACACGGAATCGCTCCCCGGGCACCAGGGAGGGGATTTGTGGGGTAAAGACCCCTCGTTATGCCACGGAATAGCGGCGGTTTAGTTTCAGATTCTCTTTAAATTGATATATTTCTTATTTTCAAGTGTTAATATGAAAAAAATTAACCAGGATAGAAAGGACCAGTGTGGTTTGAATTATAAAATAACACTTTCTTTCTAATGAAATATTTAGGGCTCGTTTCCACTGTTGCGGTGCGGAATCGCCTGCATTCCA
Source organism: Hyperolius riggenbachi (assembly GCF_040937935.1). Classification (NCBI taxonomy): domain Eukaryota; kingdom Metazoa; phylum Chordata; class Amphibia; order Anura; family Hyperoliidae; genus Hyperolius; species Hyperolius riggenbachi. The sequence continues at coordinate 471,413,938 of NC_090648.1, forward strand.
CCGTGGACGAAATCGCATGCGGGTGCGATTCCGCATGCGGTTTTGCCGCGATTTCGCATGCGATTACGCATAGGTAAGGGTATGTGCGAATTTAACCATGTCACTGCCTGTGTAAATTAACATTATACCTATGCGAAATCGGATGCGATTTCGCGGCAAAAACCGCATGCTCAACCCGCATGCGATTTCCCTATTAAAAGCATTAGCGGCGATTCGCGCGCATTCCTCTCGCACGCGAAATCTGACGGCTCTGCCGTGGAGATTTCTGCCGCACAAAAAAACGCTCCCGCAGCCGCACAAGTGGAAACAGCCCCATCCACTTGCATTGCCTATGCGAATCCGCATGCAGATTCACTATAGTGGAAACGAGCCCTTATGCTATGTGTGACTAGGGGTGTGTTGGGGGCATGGCTAGGGGTGTGACAGGGGCGTGGCTTAAGTGTCCCTCTTTCTTATCTCAAAATATTGGTAGGTATGCAGTGAACGTTCCGCCCGATACCGCTTTGCTTCAAATCAGAGTAAGAAGCAGGCTGTGTGGCTCTACCTATTAGCTGCCTGGCTCTCCCCAAAGACTGTCTGTCAAGTTACCGCATAGAGAGATCGAATTATAGGCTGCCATGAGCTGGAGGAAAATACCGAACACTTTTGCCGGTAAACAGAATGCGGAAATCTTAGTGAATTGCAATTTCTTTACATTTCTTGAGGCAATTACTGCACAAGTCGGTAATTTACCTCACTACTCGGTGACTCTAATTTTTAGTGAGGTAATAAGTTTAGTGAATTGGCAATTGGCAAGGTGATCGGTAAAATCAGCTGTTTTCAGCATTACTGAATGCGGTAATGCTTTGTGACTAGAGCCTTGTTCACATTGCGTTCGGTTCGCGTGTCCGTCCGCAGTGGGCTTTTTTCTTCGCGTTTTTTTAAGTGTTTTCCTGCGTTTTTCTGCGCGTTCGCTCGTTTTTGTGGATATTTTTGTAAGGGTTTATGCAGAACGCTGCCGTCTTTTGATCCGGAAAAAGAATCCAGAAAAAATAAATACAATGTATTTTTTTTTTCAAAAAAACGCTCACGCAATCGATTGCCAAAGCAATGTTGTGAGCGTTTTGCGCTTTCCCTATACCTCCCATTATAGCAAAAACGTCCAAATATGGCTCAAGCACCGCTTATGAAAACTGACAGTGCACTAAGGCTTCTTTCACACCAAGACGTTGCGTTTTAGGGGACGTTAAGGTCGCATAACATACCCCTAATGCAACGCCTGGTGGTGTTGGAGGTGGACGCCAGAGTGAGCCGCGTTGTGCGGCTGTTGGTGCGCCTTTTTTGTTTGATACCCTGCGGGGACCACGTGATTGGAACACTCCACATCACATGGTCCCGCCAGCCAATCAGCGGCCGCTCCAGGAAGTAAACACTGCAGAAGTGATGGGAAGTCCAGCTCTTTTCGATGAATCGATTTATTGAAAAGAGCCGGACTTCCTATCTCTACTGTTCAGAATCGATTCAGAGGCAGAGCAGCAGGACTAAACCTAGTGATGGGAAGCCCGGCTCTTTTCAATGAATCGATTCTGAATAGTAGAGATAGGAAGTCTGGCTCTTTTCAATAAACCGATTCAATGAATCGAGCCAAACTTCCCATCACTACAGGGAGTGCAGTGAAAATTAATTAGCCATGTGGCTAACAATAGTGGACTCTCCCCTCCTCCTCTCCTGCTCAAAAAAAGAAAAAAACACACAATACTGAGCATGTGCAAACAGTCTAACGCGGCTAAAGCCACCTATAACGCACAGCATGCTGCACTTTCAAATAACGTGCAGCGTTACACTGTAACGCAACGTGGGCACTGTGAAAAGCCCATTGATTTTTCATTACTGTGAGTTGGGCTGCGTTACAGGCTGCTCTATCGTGCGCCTCTAACGTCCCAATGTGAAAGCAGCCTAAATGCTCTAGTCTGAACTACACCATAGCACCACATGGTGTGAGCGCTTTCTGTGCGCTTTTTGGAAAAACATCCGCGCTTAGATTTTCCAAAAAACGCCTCTAATGTGAACAAGGCCATAGTGTGTTCAAATGTTGTTGTTGTAAATGTAAAGTTGTTGTAAATGCTTCAACTGCAATCCCACAGCCGCTAACTGCAACCTGATATGACCGAATTGAGGGTGGCAAAATCCCAACCACCAAATAAGAGACTAATGAATCAATTGCAGGTTAGTTAAATCACTTATGGTATCTCGGCTGGTGATTCTTGGGGGGGAAGGGCCTGTAGAGATGCTGTAAAAAATGGAGGCCTGTATCTCTCTAAAGTCATGTTGAGGTTAAAGTGACAGGGCGGCCCATGGATGTCACGCTTTCACAGCCAGACTGGTGACGTTTTTTCCCCCCACCCCCCTCCTTCCTGTACAGATTCTCTGACGTGTCTGGAAAATGTCATGTAAAGCCATAAAATACGCCAGAGGTTTCTCATTCCTGAAATATATATATACATGCAGGTCACCTCTGGGGAAACATTGAAACTCCAGATACAGGGGGTGGTCTGGGAGCTGCCAGGAACACTGCACTTGTCATATATTTGATTTTTTTTCCCACCAATTAAATAAATAGGAAGAATAATGCATATGAAAGATATAAGCAGCTGTCCTTTTAAACTAACATAGCTTAACCACTTCCCAACCACAGGTTTTTTCCCCTTAAAGTGAACCAGAGACGAAGCATCCTCATGTATTTTACCATATATATCAGTGGGAACATTAGAGAAAACACCTACCCTGCTCTCTGTTTCATTATTTACTGTTCAGATTGCTTCTTAACAGCCCAGATAAAATCCCCGACTGAGCATTCAGTCTGGCTTTGCTATAATGATTCCTGAGCAGAGCCACAAGGGGGCAGGCTTGGGCTTGAAAAGACAGCACAGAAGACAGACTCAGCTATAAAGATTCCTGAACAAAGCCAGACTGAATGCTCAGTCAAGGATTTTATCTGGGCTGATAAGAACAGTAAATAATGAAACAGAGAGCAGGATAGGTGTTTTCTCTAATGTTCCCACTGATATATATGGTAAAATACATGAGGGTGCTTCGTCTCTGATTCCCTTTAAAAACCAGAGCAATTTTCACATCATGCTCCTCCCATTCACTGGCAAATAACTTTGTTACTTATCACACTGAAAGGATCTATGTATATATTTTTCTTTTGCCTCAAAACAGCATTGAGTGCACTACAGGAGTCACGGAGGTATAGAAGAATCCCGCAGGGCAAGGGAAGCAAGAATCATTTAGAAGGGGAGCTTCTGGTAATCAGTGTATCAGGGGTGCAGACAGGGCCGGATTTGTACTTTTTACCGCCCAAGGCCTTTATCTCCAGCCATCCCCTGCCAAACAGCAAGCCTCACTTTTAATGGTCCCAGTAATCAATGTATTTAAAGATGTTTATTAACAATGCCATTTTACTGAACAGTCAAACTTCAGATTGATTGGATTGGACAGTGTTGACGGTGCCAACACCGTTTTATCAATCTGTATTGTGGATCATTTACATAGGAAATGATCGGAATGGGCCAAATCAATGCTTTCCGCTCTGATAGGTTGGAGCTGGGTGGAGGGCGGAGCTGGACTCGAAGAGCGGCCAACGGTGATGGCGCGTGACACCTCAGGTCACAGCCAATAAGCTGTTTACATTTGCTGTCCCTTAAAGGATACCCGAAGTGACATGTGACAAGATGAGATAGACATGCGTATGTACATTGTCTAGCACACAAATAATTATGCTGTGTTCCTTTTTTTTCTTTCTCTGCCTGAAAGAGTTAAATATCTGTTATGTAAGTGGCTGACTCAGTCCTGACTACAGTGTGACCCTCCCTGATAAGAAATTACAACTATAAAACTCTTCCCTAGTAAAAAAAATAGCTTCGGAGAGCAAGAAAGAGATAAAAATGGTCAATAGTTCATAGATTTTATCTCTGGCATACTTCAATGAATGTGTCATTGAGCAAAAACAATAAAACAGTTTAAACTTAAAAAGTAGATTTAAACATAAATTGAAACTGTGGAATATCTTAAAAAGTCATTTTTAGGAGAAGGAAGATATATACCATAGTTAATTTCGTTCGTTTATTTTCGTCTCGGATGTCCTTTAATCCCCCAAGTTCCAGACACTTGCCCAACTGCTGCAGTTTACATGTTTGGCAGCGGGACTGCATGAGTGTGCCAGCCCGCCCCTTGCTTCCTGGTGCCCTAGGCCATGGCGTTTGTAGCCCTGTCTGAAATCCAGCAAGAGTGCAGAGCTGGTAACTTATGAATGCAGGGATGTCACCGCTGGAATCCGCAAGAGACAGAAAACACTATTACATAATATATTTCTCCAGACTCCATCATACTGTCACTTTGGGGTGGAGTGACCCTTTAAATGTGGCCAGCATGTGTGTTCTCTCTCTGTCTTCCTAAGTGGCACAGGGTGACATCAGCCTCTGTTTGCTCTCTTTCTCTCGCTGTCATTAAACCTCTTGCGGGTGACACACTGAAGTGCCCCGAGTGTTTGGAGAGGGGAATTTGCCTTTTTGGAGACGCTCAGCGCCTGTTCTAGCAGAATATAAGGTTTCTGTTTGCTTTGGTCTCGTCCTCTAAGCGGCGGCCGTTCTGCAAAGCGAGGAAAATTCCGTTTGCTCAGTGTTTGTGGAGCGCTGGGAGAAGTGGGGACATTAATCCCATTAGCTTTGCTGGAGGAGGTGGTGGAGCGCTGCGGCGCGCAGGGGGTTAACCTTCCTAAATATATTGTTTCCTCTGGCGGTCGCTCGTGACATCCCAGTGTGTGTTTTATGACCGCTTGCCATTATGTAGCGATTTTTCGCTGCGTTAGCGGCCGCCATACTCGTTTGGATAGTCGTTATCCAAATTTCCACGCCATCTCTTGGCAGCCGCGGGACCTGGGTAGACAGCGCCAGCAGCTGTGAGAGCGAAACCGCTCGGGCGATGGCTCTGAGGGAAAACGCAGGCCTGGTCCGCTCACATCACAGTTGTTAGGAGTTTATTTGAAGCAGTCATTTGGTATATTTACTGATGTCGAACTTTTTCCGCCCCAAACAAAATTCAGAGCAAATATCCCATCTGCTGACGCTGCTTGGCCTGGAAAGGCAACGCTGGGTTTCGCTGTTCTGTGTTTACGACTCAGGTGTCTGCGTGAAAAGAGGGCCAGTTTTGCAGCAACAATTCAAACTAATAATTAAACGGAATTTCATACCTTAAAAAAAATAATAATAATTAGACTTTAAAGGAGACACGAGGTGAAAATAAACTGATGAGATAAACAATTGTATATATCCTCCTCTTAAAAATGATATTTTTTTAGATATCCGACTATTTTATTTTATTCTTAAATCTAGTTGTTTTTACTGTTTTATTGTCTCTGCTCAATGACGCATGCAATAAAGTATGCCAGAACTAAAATCTAGGAATTATTTATCCCTTTTATCTCTCTTCTGCTCTCAGGAGCCATTTTCTGCTAGGAAAGTGTTTTATGGCTGTAATTGCTTATCAGTGAGGATTACGCTATGGTCCAACTCAGACAGAAACTGTCACTTGCATACCTGATTGTTAACTCTTTCAGGCAGAGAAAGAAGAAAAGGAACACAGCATAGTTATTTGTGTGCTTGGCACTGTACATACACATGTCTATCTCATCATGTCACATGTCACCTCCTGTGTCCTTTAACCATAAACATGACTTGTTCATAGTGCACTCTCACCTTGCAGCACTGGGTCCTTGGTTAGAATCCCGGCCAGGTCACTAACTGCACAGAGTTTGTATGTCCTCCCCTGTATGTGTGGGTTTCCTCCGGGCACTCATGTTTCCTCCTAAATCCCCAAAACATACAGATAAGTTAATTGACTTCCTCCTAAATTTGCTACAATGGACAGGGATTAGATTATGAGCCCCTCTGAGGGACAGTTAGTGAAAATACTATGTATACTCTGTAAAGCATTACGGAAGGTGTTGGCGCTATATAAATACTAAATGATAATAATAATTCAGATAATCTACTCAGTTTGTGTTCAGCTTTATCTGAATTATTAGAGGTGCCCGCACTTGTGACTGCTGCAACATAGGCACTTTATATTAACATGAGGAAGTGATCCAGTACCTGTGAAACGCGTTGTCTTATGTGCATCAATAATTATTATATCTACCTTATGCTGTTTGTTCCTTGAAGGCGGTAAGACCAAACTACTCCTATTTTCTATTCTTAATTAGGCTCTAAGTATCTTAGGGCACCTCCCATAGCCCAACCATTCGGGGTATAGTATTGCAGACCTCGTGTTTCAATAACCAAGGAGAGTGACCGACCAGCACCTGCACAGCAGACCTGGGTTACCAAACAGGAGCGGTTTAATTTCCTGCAGGCTCTGCAGTGGTTGCAGGAGAGCAACACACCTTTGTGAGTATAACCATCTTACTCAAACTACACTTATCCAAATAATACTGCACCATTGGGCTCCTGGTCTCTCTCATTACAGAATCTTGGAGGCTTAATCTCAACCACTGAGTCATGTAGAGATAAGAAGGGCAATAGTAGAGGGGAAGACAAAGGAGGGCTATTAAGAGGGAAGAGAGGAGACAGGGCCTCTTTGCTGGATTTTATTCCGTTTTGTAGGACACCCGATCCTCTCTTCGCGCCACCGGCAGGGTGTCGGGCGGTGCAGCTAAAACAAGCAATAAGATCCGGGCCGAGCAGTAGCTGAGCCCCTCCAACTTACGCCTTAAACATTTCCAGGTGTGCCGCGGCTCTCCGCGAGGTGACTGTTGATGCAGGTGGCCTGGCGAGATTCCTGAAGCTTGTTGTGCGCCGGGAGCCCCTTGGACTGCTGCGGAGGCTTCTGGAAGGGGAAGACTTCTAAGCAGTAGAAAGCTGCTATTCCAGTCATATCATCAGAGAGCGCATGTGTGCAACAAAGGGGTATAGATGCAACGTGCGCTATGCATGTGATGGGACGCATACAGTGAAGCATACAGTACCAGTTACTTCAGATGGGCGTCTCAACCAGACACTCGGTGTGCAGAAAAGCATTGTGCTACTTTTGGTGGGTACTGTACAAGGAGGTGCAGCAGTAAGCAACTCAGACAATGGGAAAAATGGGAAACAAAACACGGTATTTGCGCAAATGACGGGATACAGCGATAAACGACAGTACTAGCGCTGCCCATCTATTTGAATAGGCAGCGCTTAAACGTCATTTACCGCCTGGCAACAGTCTGTGGGATCCAGCTCTAAACTATTCTTCACTGCAGCTGGAAATGCGTCTATCTATCTATCTATCTATCTATCTATCTATCTATCTATCTATCTAGTTTTGTGCACAGAAAAACTGATTTCAACTGAAAACTCATGTTATTCAATGGGCTAGGTCACACTTGAAAGCAGATTTTGCCTGCAGAGAAAAAATGACTTTCTGCAGGATAATTCTGCACATTTTGTACATTAGCTGCTGTGAAGAAAAAAAAAACAAACACATTTTTTTTTCTGCATACAGAGTACACAGTCTGCAGAAAAAACTGAAAGCCAAGTGTGAACAAGTTACAATGTTTCAGAGATATAAAGTTGTTTTCATGTACAAATGATACAATACTGTTTTTGTTTGTGATACATTCTCGCTGTTCAATATTGCAGTATTTAAAGCGAAACTCTGACCAAAAATTGAACTTTATCCCAATCAGTAGCTGATACCCCCTTTTTCATGAGAAATCTATTCCTTTTCACAAACAGACCATCAGGGGGCGCTGTATGGCTGATATTGTGGTGAAACCCCTCCCACAAGAAACTCTGAGGACTGTGGTACTCCTGGCAGTTTCCTGTCTGTGAACCTTGTTGCATTGTGGGAAATAGCTGTTTACAGCTGTTTCCAACTGCCAAAAAAGCATGCAGCAGCTACATCACCTGCCAACAGTAAAAATGTCACCATGTAATAAATGTCAGAATGTAAATCAGGGATTTAAAAGATTTTACAATGGGCAAACACTGACTAAATCATTTATCCATAATTATTGTAAAACTTAAGCACTTTTTTAATTACATTATTTTCACTGGAGCTCCTCTTTAAAAAACTGTTATAAGTAGTTTAAAGAGGAACTGCAGCAAAAAGAGGGAAACATATAAATGAATACATTGCAAAGTAAGAAGTAAAAAAATAGAAGAGAGATCAAGAAATTATAGATATTTGCTGTGTAATTTGTTCATATTGTTTGATCCACAATCAGCCTAGACGTAATCATCTTTACTACTGGCAGACAAGAAAAAAAAACTCAGCACTAACTGCCATTTTTATAAACACACTGACTAATGGTGGCCACTAATGATCCAACCTCTCTCATCCAATCTTACCATTTCTATGTAATATAAGGGACTCTCTAAATGATTAATTCAATATATTTACTCAATTTACCTTTATACTACATAGATTTGGTAAGATTGGATGAAAAAAATTGGATCATTAGTGGCTACCTTAACAATGCAATAGGCTAAAGGCTTGTTTTTTTGTTTTTGTTTAGTTTTGTTTTTTAATAGATATACATATGCGCAGAGGGAGATATTGCTTACTTTGCTGTAGGAAACAGCAATTATTTCCCACAATGCAACAAGGCTCACAGAAAGGAAACTGTCAGGACCGTGGTCATGACATCACACTGTGGGCGGGGTTTCACCACAATATTAGACCCTACGATCTATTTGAGAAAAGGTAAAGATCTCACATGGAAAAGGTGTCAGCTACTGAATGGGATAAAGTTCAATCCTTGGTTACAGTTTCTCTGCAAAATAGCACATTAAAAGCAACCAAAAAAGATAATTTATACTATGTGTCCAATTGTCCGACAGTAGATCAGTTATTAATTTTTTTGCCATGTTTAACGTAGGATTCAACTTACAAACAACCTCCAGTAAACATAACCTGTTTGTAAGTAGGGAACTGTATATATATATATATAGCAGTACAAACACACACACATATACCTACATACATGCATAAAACACAATTTAATTTCCTGCGAGTGGGAATAATGTGGAGGTGGAGTGGGCAGAGCAGTGTGACAGTGCGGGGGACGCATCTCGAGGGCGTACGGCGTCCATGACGGCCTGGCTCTGTTTATATCTAATGGTGGAGTTAAATGGCAGTTTTATAAACAGAAAATTCCTAAACAGTATTTTCAGCGTTTACTTTGGCCACCCTTACTAAATTCTCTCTAATCTAAACATCAACTGCTCTCGCCATAAATCACTCCAGTGACGTCATTCTCTCAATTAGCCGCTGGCTACGTGCGGCCTGAGGGAACCAGGGATAGAACAGGCCCGCTTACACGCGGCAGGTACCCCGGCAGCCAATATTAGCCACATTTTCTTTTTGTTTGTTCTGCTATATTTAGAGAGACTTCTGTTTATTTATTGTCCCACCAATGAGACTTAAGGGATTTTCGGAGCAGGATAAAACTCTCAGACAACAGCGGGGGACTGACTAATACTTTCCACTCTTCCTCTAGACTACGAGGAGATCTGGGAACCTTCATTCACGTGTTGTGGGAGGATTGTGAGCTCTGTGAAATGCAGCATGTGCTTTACGGAACTACAAGAACAAGAATGGCAATATAGCAGCACCGTCTGTTGTGACAGTATAACAATATTTTATTTGAGTGAACCTAGCACCATTTTTAGCACCCAATGCATCTCAATAGCACATTAAACATGCATGCTAACAATATGATTCATTATAAAAAAAATTATAAATTTTTACATTTACAAGTTTAGTAGAGGCCTTTATTACTGTACTTCCTCCTACTTCCCAGGCCTGCCCGACCACAGACATTTCAGGCAGATAAGGACTCCTCTAATTACTTTACTGCACACATTAGCAAAAAGCTTTCATTAGCAAGGGGGTAGAGATATTGCTCACTATGCTTCAAAGAGTTAACAGAAGTCACAGATGCTATTTTCACACCTTCCCTGTGGATAGATAATGGGCAGCTAGAAGGTAAGGGGGAGGGACATGTTAGCTCCTATAGCTATTTGAAACCAGGAATAAAAAGTGGTGCCTGGTTCCCTTTAAAGGGAACCCGAAGTGAGAAAGATATGGAGGCTGCCATATTTATTTCCTTTTTAGCAATACCAGTTGTCTGGCTGCCCTGTTGATCCTCTGACTTTTCTTTTTTTGGGGGGGGAGGGGCACAACAGGGGCATGATGGTTGGCTGGTGGGGCCCATTAGGATGATCAAAATTGATGTTTGTATTGCGAGAATTAGATATTTTTTGCCTAACCGAGGTGGTAAAATTAAAGCTAACTAGTTCAACAATGATATAAAACAAAATGTAAACAGCACAAACAGAACTCAGAGGCTTTTGAGCAGAACAGATTGTCCATATGATGGAGCCATTATGGAAGAAAAGTTCCCTACAGACGTACTTGTCTGGTTTGCTGGTGTGCTTTACTACAATAGACTACATTTGTATGAAAATACATAACATGCTAATATAAACAGTTATTAACATAGTAATGATAAAGTGCTGATTTTAGGCCTGTTTCCACTACACACAGATTTGATGCAGATTGGATGCAGAAAAACTGACTCCAATGAATGTCTATGGGCCTGTTTCCACTAAACGCGATTTTTCTGATGCAGATTTTCCCATAGGCATTCATTGGAGTCAGTTTTTCTGCATCCATTCTGCATCCAATCTGCGTGTAGTGGAAACAGGCTTAGTGTTTTTAGCTGAATAAAACAGCATACAACTGTACTGGACAAGGTGCAATGTGAGTCAAGTTGCAAACTACATTGGATCAGCCTCTCTCTAATAAGAACGTGTGCTATGCCAAAACCAACAATCACTGCTGAACTACAAAAACTACTTCCGGAAGGAGACAGAGCCCCAAGTCTCCCCCGGCTCCTTCCGGGTGTTCCTTAATCAAGGCAGTCGTTTTTGCGGTTCAGCAGTAATTGTTGGTTTTGGCGTAGCACCCAATGTGGAAACTGGTGCAACACAACTTCTGTTTCAAATTGTTGCAGAATGTTTTTTAGCCATTTTGTGTGTGCCATATAGATATTCTGCAGTGCAGTCAGTGTCCATGTGTATCACCGATATCATTTGCCAACTGCTATTTCTAGAGACATTTTACTGTTTAATCTGTCACTTGCAGTAGCCAGTTTCTCCCTGCTACTGTGGTTCAGAGCAGCTTTATCCTCCTGCAGGATAGTAGTGACTGCACAGCTCGTGCTCAGGTTTTCTGCAACAGAGGATCATGGGGGGTTCTACAGAAGATTTATTCAGCGATGATAGTTGAACAGTTTTAGGACTGTTTCATAGGGATGGCTGAACTGCTCGCTTGCTGCTCAGTACTGCCGTCTGTCTGCTGGCCTCTGATTGCTTTCTGCCTGCAATGTAATGTAGCAGAATAGCAGCAGTTGTAACCAAGGTTTTGGAGTCGGTACAAAAATCATCTGACTCCTCAGCTTATGAAACCACGACTCGGACTCCAGGTACCCAAAATTGCTCTGACTCCTAGACTCTGACTCCTTTGTCTACTACTTATCAGGGCTGTAGAGTTAATGCAAAAATCATCCGAATCCGACTCCTCAGCTTATTGAAACCACCGACTCCGACTCCAGGTACCCCAAAATTGCTTCAACTCCGACTCCTCGACCCCACAGCCCTTGTAACCACCTATGTGCAAGGCCTGTGCAAGACAAAATGAGGTCCCGTGTAGGAATTAAAGTGGGGCTTCCTGAAGCCCTTCTTACACCCCTCCCCAGATAGCAACCTTAGGTGGATCCATCTAAAAATGGCGCCTGGCAATAATGACGCACGGTGTTACCGCTAATCTGTTTATCGCTATTTAGTGTTAAAGCCTTATCATTATTTAGCATTAAAGCCTTATCGTTATTTAGCGTTAACACACAGAACCCTCTCTGTACCTACCCTAAGACCCCCCTGGTGGTGCCTAACCCTAACCACCCCCCTGTTCGTGCCTAACCCTATGACCCCCCTGGTGGTGCCTAACCCTACTTACCCCCCTGGTGTTGCCTAACCCTAAGACCCCCCTGGTGGTGCCTAACCCTAAGACCCCCCTGGTGGTGCCTAACCCTAAGTCCCCCCTGGTGGTGCCTAACCCTAAGTCCCCCCTGGTGGTGCCTAACCCTAAGTCCCCCCTGGTGGTGCCTAACCCTAAGTCCCCCTGGTGGTGCCTAACCCTAAGTCCCCCCTGGTGGTGCCTAACCCTAAGACCCCCCTGGTGGTGCCTAACCCTAACTACCCCCCTGGTGTTGCCTAACCCTAAGTCCCCCCTGGTGGTGCCTAACCCTAAAACCCCCTGGTGGTGCCTAACCCTTACCAAACCCCTGGAGGTGCCTAACCCTAAGCACCCCCTTGGTGGTGCCTAACCCTAAGACCCCCCTGGTGGTGCCTAACCCTAACTACCCCCCTGGTGGTGCCTAACCCTAACTACCCCCCTGGTGGTGCCTAACACTAAGCACCTCCTGGTGGTGCCTAACCTTAAGACCTCCCTGGTGGTGCCTAACCCTAAATCTCCCCTGGTGGTGACTAACCTTGACAGTGTTACATTAAATCCATTCACCGTTTTGCAGTTAAATAACGTCTGCAGTTTGGCTTATGTAGGGCACTATTGATAAATAACGTTACTGTGGGCAGTAACGTCTACTGTTTCGCAAATGAATGGCAATATTGATAAATAACGTTAGGGTGTGCCGTTTTTCTTCTTTTTTCCCTGTGCGCCATTATTATGCAGTACTAACGATAAATAGCGATAAGCGTATCTTTTTAATGTGGCACCATTTTTATGCATAGGCGCTGTGCGCCATTATTCACTTTGCCACCCCCCCCCACTCCTTGATAACAGCAATTGATGGCCCTTTTGTTCACCCCTTCCTCTCCTGCTAGCGTTAACTGCAAGCCTTATCATTCCTTCCCCCCACATGGAGAATTCGGATTTTCTTCTGAGGCAGAAGGAGAAAGATCTCTGCAGCTGGACAGGTGAGAATGCTCCATTGAGAGTACTCTGGAAAGAAACCTTATTCTCTCTATGTCTGCCCCCCTCCCTGTAATTTGTACTATGCCTCTTTGTTTCTGAAACCCCCTTGCTCCCCGTCTTCATCCCCGCCGGCGACTCTTCTCAATGATCCGCCACATGTTTCTTACAAAGCATGCCACCAGGTCACTGAGGAGGTCCAGCCAGTGGGGATGCAGACAGGTAACAAGCAGAATGATGCAGGAGCGCTCTGGTCATGACTGGTAAGTCGCTCTGCTGCCCCTTTGCAGGGGACCACTATACTCTTATGGGGAGACCTGTGGGGCCCAACAGCCGACTCAGGGGGAACTGGGCAATTGCTGCTATGGTGTGTCAGTGCTTAACACGTGGAGCTGTTAATGTGCAACAAGTAAAACACCTCATCATTTGTGCCCAACTGCTGCTGCATTCAGATGTTTCTCCATGAGACAGATACTTCCCCACTTTCCCTTGTTTGCCCTACAAGAACAAAGACCTGAATGGTCATGTGACTACAATCATGTGACTACACTGCACCAACTCAGGTTTCCAGCAACAAGGAATTATGGGACAGAATACAGGAATGGCTGCCATAGCTGTTGAGCCGCTATCTCTTCTTGCTGGAAAGCCATTCTGTACGATGCAGTGATAACATATAATAATGTACATACAATGCAACGAGGTCTGTTGTGTAGCCTTAAATTGTAATGACAGAAGAGGCTCATGGGACATTTAGCCCGGTGCCATTTCTTTTGTGTTCACCATACTCCTCGACATGATGTAGACGGATATGTCTCCTTCTGGCTGTCTGCTGGGATAGGAGTGGCTGCCACGGATATGGCTGTGGTCCTCCTTGGCCAGGTCATGGTTGGAAATTTCAGAAATAAATGTGATATTTGCAGTGGAAGGAACAGGCCTCTGTGGTTTCAATGCCACAAATATAGAAGAATTGTTCATGTTTTGTGTCCAGATGGATTGTGGTTCACCCCGGAATCATGGCTGTCTTTGCAATTTACCATGTCACAGGCAGGACAAATTATAGCCAGTCCGAAATTTTTGGCCAGGTTAACCACTCTTCAGCCAAAGTATTCAAAAGTTTATTGGAGACGTCAATGTTTATCATGCAGGTGAGCACCATTGAAATGTCCGTAATATAACATCGGTTTTCCTCTTGTGGAATTGTCCTTGGAAATAACACAAAAACACCAGTGACCGGATGGGACTGGTAGATATTGGGAGGTAAGGGGCCACCCTAACAATATAAAACACCTAAAAACATTTTAAAAGGTAAGAGAAACTTACCTCAAGATGAAACATAGAGTAAAAAAGAGATTGTTTATTGGAAGAACACCAGACAACGCATTTCACATGCATTAACCTGCTTTCTCAGGTCAGCGAACAAAAACCCTCCAGACAATTTGTTTCACAGGCATTAACCTGCTTCCTTAGGTCTGTGAACAAAAAACACCAGACAACGCATTTCACGGGCATTAACCTGCTTCCTCAGGTCAGTGAACTGTGTTTCAAGGTAAGTATCACATGACTTGGGACGCCTTGGCTTGGATTTACGGAAAGGAAATATAGGCGGTGGCCGCTTAACTGCTTTTCATAAGTCTTTATCTTGACATAAGTTGAAGCAAGAGGTTTTGAATCAGGATGATACCATTTATTCACAAACGTATTGGCAAACTTAGGAGAAAAGTAAACTTTCGGCTCATAAGCCTTCTTCAGACTCCACTCCTGTTGCTGACAAGATTTTAGAACAGGCAGCTTATATACACTGGACATTCAAAAGAGATATAGATTGCTTTTCAAACATAAATTAATGTCATCAGGAGAGTCTCACAGGGATGCTAGCTAATTTATGACAAATAGATAAGACCAATTGCTTGCTTAAAGTGAACCAGAGACAAAGCATCCTCATGCATTTTACCATATATATCAGTGGGAAAATTAGAGAAAACACCTACCCTACTCTCTGTTTCATTATTTGCTGTTCAAGTTGCTTCTTATCAGCCCAGGTAAAATTCCCGACTGAGCATTCAGTCTGGCTTTGCTATAATGACTCAGCTATAATGATTCCTAAGCAGAGCCACAAGGGGGCAGGCTTGGGCTTGAAAAGACAGCACAGAAGACAGACTCAGCTATAAAGATTCCTGAACAAAGCCATACTGAATGCTCAGGCGGGGATTTTATCAGGGCTGAAGAAGCAATCTGAACAGTAAATAATGAAGCAGAAAGCATGGTAGGTGTTTTCTCTAATGTTCCCACTGATATATAAGGTAAAATACATGAGGGTGCTTTGTCTCTGGTTCCCTTTAAAGAGACTCTGAAGCGAGAATAAATCTCGCTTCAGAGCTCATAGTTAGCAGGGGCATGTGTGCCCCTGCTAAAACGCCGCTATCCCGCGGCTAAACGGGGGTCCCTTCACCCCCAACCCCCCCCCCCCCCCGCAAAATCAACGACCAACTTGGTCATAAATTTTGCTCTACCTGGAGGCAGCCCTGCCTCTCAGGGCGTCTATTAGACGAGCATCGCCGCCTCTCCCCCGCCCCTCTCAGTGAAGGAAGACTGAGAGGGGCGGGGGAGAGGCGGAGGTACGCGTCTGATAGAGGCGCGGGAGGCAGGGCTGCGGCGGTTAGCCCTGCCCCAATGCGGAAGCGCTCCCCCGCTGTACGGAGGGGATTTGGGGGATCAGGGACCCCCGTTAAGCCGCGGGATAGCGGCGTTTTAGCAGGGGCACACATGCCCCTGCTATCTATGAGGTCTGAAGCGAGATTTATTCTCGCTTCAGACTCTCTTTAAGGCCGACCTGAACTCAGAACGTCCTCTCTGCTTTAAAAGATACGCAACAGCATAATAACCTTTAAAGAAAAACATTTCTTTGTTACAGCTGATACAAATCCTGCAATAAATCTACAGTGTCTACCTTCTGCTTTCATGGAAGAGGACATATTGTTAACATCCTGTGCTTTCAAATGAGCTTATCTGCCATGACACAGCTAAGGGATCAAATAACAACTTGTGCTTAATCACAGATGAGGTGTAATAAGACAGGCTTAACTCTCTAAATACATACAGGGTGCATTTCTCTATGTTTTGCTTCTGTCCTGTGCAAGAGTTCAGGTCCACTTTATTAGGAGCGCACTGTCTGCACACTCCTGGGACTCCATAACGATTATATAATGACAGAAGATGACAGGAAACGGTTTTGTGCTTCGCCGTGTAAACACAACTCCTTCAGCTAAACAAAATAAACCTTCGATCCTGTGGAATTCTCCAACAAGCTTCTTACAAATTTCCCATCACACAGCAATGACGGGGCCAGACCTCTGTAAACACTAAAAGATGGTGATGGTTACAGAAAGAGGACCTGTAGTGACAAGGTCCACACTTGTCCGTTCAGGATCGGATCAGTTTTAAACGGATCCGTGTCTGTTCATTCCCCCTCCCCTCTTTTTGAGAGAAAAAACTGGAGCCTATGTCTAGCCACAGCCTACGTTTCCAGTCCGTGGAAACGTCCCTGGGGGGGGTGGGGGGGGACATGCTGGATGGGGTAGCAGGCAGAAAGGGGGGCAGCGGTGGAGGGGGCGTGGCCCCCTCCCTCACCTGGGTCCCCCCTTCCCTTCTCTTTCTCCAGCTAGTTTAAATAATTTAAATCAATTAAAATCAATGTAATGTAGCAAGTGGCGAGCAGGAACTTGCTTCCTTGCGTCCCACCGCATGCCGTCCAATGAACAACAGAGGGCGGCACTGCAGGAAGTGACGGCGAGCGGTGGGACTCCAGGAAGTAAATTCCCCGCTTGCAACTTTACATTCATTTACATGATTTAAATTATTGAAACTAGCTGGATGGGGACGACGGGCCCTGGTAAGGTGGGGGGAAAGCCCCCCTCCCCGCTGCCCACTGCCACCCCCATCCTGGCTGCTACCCCCTCCAGCATGGCGGCCCCCTCCCCACCCACAGGCTGCCACACAGGAAACTGCCTGTGTAGAGGGGGATCCGTTTTCTTATTGATTTTCACTACCCCTCCGTGTATCCGGGGTCTGTGCAAATGCAGCAAATCCAGACTGTCCGTTCAGGTTTTGAAAACGGGTCCCCCGGAACGCAGCTGGATCCATTTTGTTTTTTATGAGTGAAGACGGCTGCTATTTTTTAACAATGGTATCCGTGGCTCCGTTTTTGATCCGGGCCAAAAAACTGATCCACGGACACGTTTTTACTACAAGTGTGAACCTATTCTTACTGTAATTTTCCTGGTTTCAGCACTAGAAACCCTTCCTCTAGCTATACATTGCTGTGTATTGAGGCTAGGAGTGCGCTAGGCAGAATCGCTAGCATTGCGGAAAACAGTATCGTTTTTGCCCATAATTAATGTCTATGGGCCGCATGAAAAAACACATACATGTGCATTTTACAATGTGCATTTTTCAAAACGCACAACTTGCTGCATATTTCTTAAAAACAAATGACAAATGCACATAAGTTATATGCACAGAGGACTGTGCGCTTTTATGTTTTTAATTAAATAAATATGATACGATACTGTACTTTACTTCATTGAAAAAGGGAAACTATTTTAAAAAATGCAAATGTACCAAAAACCCTTGAAAAATGAAACAATTGCAAAAGCATACAAAAACCACCCAAAAATGTGGAATTACACTTCCCTGAATGTAGTCCCAGTGATGTCACAGCCTAGGCTATTTAGCCGAGCATTCTGGGAGACTAGATATATTTTGTACTGGCTGTGAAACTCTCTGTAAACAAACATTCTACAGAGCTGCACCTGACAGGACTAAAGACATCACCACCTGTGATAAATTTCAGAATACAAATCAGGGAGAGAAAAGATTTTACAAAGGACAAACCTTGATTAAATACTTTGTAAATGAAAATACCTTATATACTCACGCATAAGCCTAATTTTTCAGCGTAAAAAAAATGTGCCGAAAAGTTACCCCACTCGGCTTATATGCGAGACAGTGGAGCAGAATGGATGGTGGAGCAGGTTTTGTTACTGGCAGAGGAGTGTAAGGATTGTGCACTAGTGATCCTGCTCTTGCCAGTTGGCTCCCTGCTGTGTTCATGCCCCCATCCCCTGCAACATGGTGTGCAGAGTGCTCTGCTCAAGACTAGCTGTGTCCCCTGGCTTGCGGAGTGTGCCAGCAACGTGTCAGCGGTGCAATGGTCATGGATTCTTCCTGTGTGGCAATCGCTGTGACGCCATCTAGTGGTGTCTTGAGACACAGCTGTATCATCCCCTCAGGTACATCTGGCTACTGGGGAGGGGGGATGATTTTAACTGGAGGCACATCTGGCTACTGGGGAAAGGGCTTATACGTGAGTCAATAATTTTTTCCTGGTTTCTGAGGGAAAAGTGGGTACCTCGACTTATAAGCGGGTCGGCTTATATGCGAATATATACGGTAGTAAAAAAAAAGCAATTTTATTCAATACATTACTTTCACTACAGTTTCTCTTTGAAACCACAGCATATATCAATGCGGATTGCAGTGTACACAGGAGGAGATTATGCTTCGTTTGGCACAATTTCCTCTCTGTTTCTCTTGTTGTCAGAGGGGCTTGGAGCTTGCGCAGAGAGATGAGGAAAGTCATAATTTCTCAAGCTCAGCAGCTGTAGTTATGACATCTGTAGACAGACTGAAGACTGACTCACGTAGGAGGGGTCACAGACCTCACGTTTCTCAGCAGAGTAGACGAGATGGGGATCCATATCCTGTGTTCAGTGTAATCATGCTGCCTCCAGACACGCAGACCATTCAGAGCTTTCTGGTTGTAAGATACAAAAAATACCTTTGCAAAACAGTTTGAGGCCGGTTTTGCACTGGATGACTATGATCCTGCGCCACAGTATGGTCACGGGCTGATATGCATAGTCCTGCCCCCTGGCTAATGCTGGGCAAGAAGTACATCACTGGGATTATTGTTGGTCCACACATGCAAGCCGCATCACATTGCACTCCTGTCGTGCACACTACCTGCGTCGCCCTTTGGCTTGCATTACTGCACAATGATGGTAAGAAAGAGTACCGCAATGCAGGTTCTCAATGCCAGTGTGCAAGGGGCCTAAAGGGAACCTGAAGTAAGAGGTTTTATGGAAGCTGACATTTAATTTAAACAATACCAGTTGCCTGGCAGTCTTGCTGATCCATTCCCTCTAATAAATTTAGCCATAGACCCTGAACAAGCATATGCAGAACTGGTGTTTGACTGAAAAGTGAATGGACTCACTAGCCACGTGCTTGTTTGTTAAGGTATGTGATTCAGACACTACTGCAGCCAAATATATCAGAGCAGGACTGCTAGGCAACTGGCATTGTTTAAAAGCCCTACATCGCAATTTCGGTTTAAAATCATTTATCATGCAGCCCTACATACCACAGAGAGTTCATAAGCAAAATATGTAGCTTTACAATTCAAATCACTACATCTTAACTCCTACTGGACCTGCAGGCACTGGGCCCATAAAGGACAACTGTAACCAGTGGCATATGGAAGCTGCCATGTTTATTTCCTTTTAAACAATACCAGTTGACTCGCAATCCTGCTGATCCTCTGCCTCTAATAATTTTAGCCATAAACCCTGAACAAGCATGCAGCAAATCAGGTATTTCTGACCTTATTGTCAGATCTGACAAGATTAGCTGCATGCTTGTTTCTGGTGTTATTCAAACACTACTGCAGCCAAATAGATCAGCAGGGTTGCCAAGGCAACTGGTATTGTTTAAAAGGAAATAAATATGTAATCCTCCATATCCCTCTCACTTTGAAGAAAATGCAAATCCATTGTCCACTGGCCAGAATGTAAGTGAGCATGGACGCTAAGGAGGGCGAACCATGGGATACATGGCAGCCCTGAAAACCCCTGCTGTTTAGTGAGTGGGTTAGGTCCGTTTCTGAGACAGGTAGAAGTCAGGTAGGTTACTGGGGGGAGTGGTTACAGGTGTCCTATCAGGGTTCAGAGGTCATGTGAGTGGTCGAGGGTCTAGCCAAAAGTAGAGCAGTAGGTGTAGTCTGTATAAGTTCCTGGTGGCAGTAGGCTGGCACATTTATTACATAGCAAGGAAATGAGCAGCGCTACTTAAAAACAGACTAGTGCCTACCAGCAAAAGAGTGCAAGCCCCACTTGTGGGGTCGAATACACACCGAGCATACACATGACCTGTCTAGCACTGGAGGGGGATGTTGGTTTCCTGTAACAGCTTGCTTGGAGGCGGCCTGGTGTTGCGCTGATCCACCTTTTGCGCAATTTTCGATTTTTCAATTTTATTTGGTAGCGCACCCAGGCTATGCATATACATAGGTTAGGATTTAGTTAGTGTTAGGCCCCTCCCATGGAGGATTGACTTCTTCGCAGTGGGAAGGACGAGTACTTAATAGGTTGCATGCAAGCTGTTAATGGAAACCAACATCCTCCTCCAGTGGTAGACAGGTCATGTGTATGCTCGGTGTGTATTCGACCCCACAAGTGGGGCTTGCACTCTTTTGCAGGTAGGCACTCATCTGTTTTTAAGTAGCGCTGCTCATTTCCTTGCTATGTACTAATTTAATTCGTTTTTGGTCAGCTGCTCCCACTTAACAGCCATGCTTTTGGTGTATATGCAGAGCTTCTGTTTGGGTTCAAGGCGCGTTTGTAGTTCCTGGGGGGGCTCAGCGCATCTCTGATTGGAGGCCATTCAGAGGCGGCCTGGTGTTGCGCTGATCCACCTTTTGCGCAATTTTCGATGGCACATTTATTAGTCAGGAGTGAGCTCTTCCCCTTTCCTTTTTTTTTCTACTGTTGTGGTACTGGATTACGTGGTATAGTCACCGTGGGGTGGACTGATCTGAGTAGCAAAGGTTGGAGTGGTGCTTGGCCATTTTATGGCTGAGCGGACTTTTTTACAGAAGATGTTTTGGTTATAAGCATTTGGGTTATATGTTTTTATTGGTTTTTACACAGTAATAAAGTACCACAGCGTTGTACTGCCATTAACTAGATTTACAAGTCTTTGTGTTTATTTTAGTCTTTAAATTTTAGTGTTAAGTTATTTATAGGGATTTTGGGTGATCCCATGTGGATTGTTTGTACATCAAGCAACGTAAGCATCCATTAGTATGGTGTTGCAGTGTTCTCCCCAGGCTCTTTTAGCCAGGTGCTCCACCCAGCTAGTTTTGGTGAGCACCCGGCTGTCATCGGCTCACTTCCTCTTCTGCTGTAAGCAGAGTTGCGCAGAGAAGCACTGGCCCTGCATTCTTTCATATCGCCCCACCCGGCTACTTTTTCATGCCACCCGGCTGGAAGAATGTCTGGGGAGAACACTGCGTTGGGTTTTCTAATTCATCAGCACCAAGCATTCACAGTGTAAAATTACAAGTATTAAGCATTTATATAGCTCCAACATCTTCCGCAGCGCTGTACAGAGTAATATAGTCTTGTCACTAAATGTCCGTCGGAGAGGCTCACAATCTAATCCCTACTTTAGTCATACACCCATCGTAGTCTAGGGCCAATTTTAGGGGGAAGCCAATGAACTCCACTGTATGTTTTTGGGATGTGGGAGGAAACCAGAGTGCCCGGAGGAAACCCACATAGTCACAGGGAGAACGTACAAACTCTGTGCAGATAGTGCCCTGGCTGCGATTCATATCGGGTACCCAGGGCTGCAAGCGTCTACTACTCCATTGAGAAATGACTTATCAGGCCGGGAATATAAATGACATAAAAACAAATGTTATTTTCTATAATCCACAATGAATAATCGGCAGGATATTGACCTTGGCCGGCGTACAAGAAACCTCTCGGCTATCTGGAGGTATTTGGCGAGCTTAACCCCGTGAAAACCTGCCAGGTTCTAGCGGGGCATTCTGTTATGGGGAGAAATCATTGTGTATTGTCTGTTATCTCTGCCCCAGTGGTGAGAGGAGGACCCCAGGGGATTATGGGGGAGGCAGACAGAAGCCCCTGTCACCTTAGGGTCAGCAATAGTCATGTAACAGAGCTAGAGGCCGAAATTCACCTTCCACACTCCCCACATAAACACACGTGGGTGGCCTCTGCCTCCTTACCTTCCCTGCCAGGAATTTATGGAAAGAGGAAGAATAGGCAGGGGATGGACGCTGAACGCTACTGGGAGACACAGAACCCTTCTCTGCATCCCTCTCCGTCCCCCCCCCCCCCCCCCGCAGTTCAAACACTTTATATCCCTCCATACCTCCCAACTTTTTGAGATGAGAAAGAGGGACACTTAAGTCACGCCTCTGGCACACCCCTGATCACGCCCCTAGTCACACATACCATAAAGATTTCATAAGAAAAATAGGTTTTATAATTCAAACCACACTGGTCCTTTCTATCCTGGTTCATTTTCCATCATAGTATCATGCTTCCTGTCGCCTTCCTAGTAATTTAAATAAAATGCTTAAAAAAATGCATACGCATATCGCAAGAAAAACGCATGTGCAGGAAAAATGCATGTGCAGGAAAAAAAACACAGACGCATATACAGTACATCAAAACTCTACCCAGCCTTAGTGATAATGGTACTTGTAGGATCTGATCCGAAGGCTGATGAGTCTATTTTGTGTTGTGCACTGTGTCTGGCGAATGTACCAGAACACATGCCTTAGATTACTTGTACTATACCCCTTCTGGGATTTAAAGGTATGCATCATATGACCCAATAATCCAAATATTTTTTTAGTTATTGTGTTTAGTGCTCAAAACAATTTTATTTTCATTACAACTTATGAAACTTGAGAAGATGTTGTATTTTACTGTGGCGGGGCTTCCCCTGCTGGTTTGACCTTTCTACACAGAAGGTTTCGCTTTGCTGCTGTAGTAAACAAATCTCTCAACGTGGTAAATTCAATTCTACTATACTTGTAAAGAAGGAAAGGAAACTCTGCACTAGTCATAGGGCTTGATTCACTTAACATAGCTGCGCGTAACAGCGCGAGATAGCTACTGTTACACGCACTAGTGAATCAGCGGGCCTTAATTCTGTCTCTGCGCGCTACGTGCGCTATTGGCAGGGAAGCGTGTGTAATAGGGGAGCGGGCACTCAGCGCACGCTATGCTGCGGAATTGCAGCATAGCGAATGCTAATAACTCAACGTCGACTCGACTCCTCCTGCCCTGAGCCCCAGCGGGTCCAGTCACATTAATGGACCTGATCCCTGCACTCTGATTGGCCCAATAGGTTGTCTGACTTCCAATCACATTAATGGACCTGATCCCTGCACTCTGATTGGCCCAATAGGTTGTCTGACTTCCAGTCAGGGGTGAGCCTGGGGTGCCTGGCACCTGGGTGCAAGATTTTCTCTGGCGCCTATGGGAGTGGTTAAATTACCGCGCCCAACCACATAACCACACCCATGTCCTGGCTAATCACACCCACACCTTCCACCTCTTTACGCATGCATGTGATACCCCATTCCTACCCCTCTTTCATGGGCTTGCTCCTGGCTGGCTCTGGCTTCCTGCGAGTCTGCTAGTCTCTGGACTGACTCAGGCTGAGAGGCTCTGCGAGTGCGACGCAGTCGCACACTGCGTATTTATGGCTGCCTGCGGCCACCCTACTCTCGTTCGCTGACGTCGGCTCCTCCCCCCTGCCAAGCCCAAGGTGGGCTGCCTGTATCTTTCCCGTTGCGCCACGCAGCCTGCCAGTGTTGCCACCCTTTCACGTTATTTTTTACTGACAAATACCTAAAAATTTACTGACAAAAGATTATTTTTACTGACAAAATTTCCCCACTAAATGCACACAAGAGACAGCTTTTCCCCATGTAAATGCACATAACAAGAGACCGCTTTTCACCAGTAAATGCACATAACAAGAGACTGCTTTTCACCAGTAAATGCACATAACAAGAGACTGCTTTTCACCAGTAAATGCACATAACAAGAGACTGCTTTTCACCAGTAAATGCACATAACAAGAGACTGCTTTTCACCAGTAAATGCACATAACAAGAGACTGCTTTTCACCAGTAAATGCACATAACAAGAGACTGCTTTTCACCAGTAAATGCACATAACAAGAGACTGCTTTTCACCAGTAAATGCACATAACAAGAGACAGCTTTTCACCAGCAAATGCACATAACAAGAGACAGCTTTTCACCAGCAAATGCACATAACAAGAGACAGCTTTTCACCAGAAAATGCACATAACAAGAGACTGCTTTTCACCAGCAAATGCACATAACAAGAGACAGCTTTTCACCAGCAAATGCACATAACAAGACAGCTTTTCACCAGCAAATGCACATAATAAGACAGCTTTTCACCAGCAAATGCACATAATGACAAACAGCCAGTGTCCCCAGAAAATATAGCCAGGGATATATGTGCCCAGTATATGTAGGCAGGGGTATATGTCCCCAGTATATGTAGGCAGGTGTATATGTCCCAGTATATGTAGGCAGGTGTATATGTCCCAGTATATGTAGGCAGGTGTATATGTCCCAGTATATGTAGGCAGGTGTATATGTCCCAGTATATGTAGGCAGGTGTATATGTCCCAGCACAGGTAGCCAGGGGGTATATGTGCCCAGCATAGGTAGCCAGGGGGTATATGTGCCCAGCATAGGTAGCCAGGGGGTATATGTGCCCAGCATAGGTAGCCAGGGGTTATATGTGCCCAGCATAGGTAGCCAGGGGGTATGTGTGCCCAGCATAGGTAGCCAGGGGGTATGTGTGCCCAGCATAGGTAGCCAGGGGGTATGTGTGCCCAGCATAGGTAGCCAGGGGGTATGTGTGCCCAGCATAGGTAGCCAGGGGGTATGTTTGCCCAGCATAGGTAGCCAGGGGGTATGTGTGCCCAGCATAGGTAGCCAGGGGGTATGTGTGCCCAGCATAGGTAGCCAGGGGGTATATGTGCCCAGCATAGGTAGCCAGGGGGTATATGTGCCCAGCATAGGTAGCCAGGGGGTATATGTGCCCAGCATAGGTAGCCAGGGGGTATATGTGCCCAGCATAGGTAGCCAGGGGGTATATGTGCCCAGCATAGGTAGCCAGGGGGTATATGTGCCCAGTCTAGGTAGCCAGGGGGTATAGGATCCCCATTTAGGTAGTTAGTGACAGGAGCGCTCCCCTCCCCTCTAGCCGCTGCCGCCGCTCCCCCCTTACCTTGCCGCAGCTTCAGACCTCAATCAGCGGGCGACCCGACCAGTAAGAGGGCGCTGGACGCACCCGCTCTATATGCGGAAGTGATGTCACTTCCGCATATCAGTGCGGCGTGCTAGGTCCTAGCGCCCGCCCGCCTGATCGAGGTCTGACGCGGCGGCGCCGGCGGCTAGAGGGAGCGAGCGAGCAGCGGCCACAGGGGGAGAGCGGCGGCCGGACGGCGCCTCTCAGAGGCAGGCGCCTGGGTGCCTTGCACCCACCCAGGCTCGGCCCTGCTTCCAGTCACATTAATGGACCTGATTCCTGCACTCTGATTGGCCCAATAGGTTGTCTGACTTCCGGTCACATTAATGGACCTGATCCCTGCACTCTGATTGGCCCAAAAGGTTGTCTGACTTCCAATCACATTAATGGACCTGATCCCCGCACTCTGATTGGCCCAATAGGTTGTCTGACTTCCAGTCACATTAATGGACCTGATTCCTGCACTCTGATTGGCCCAATAGGTTGTCTGACTTCCGGTTAAATTAATGGACCTGATCCCTCCACTCTAATTGGCCCAATAGGTTGTCTGTCAAGTCAGACAACCTGCAATTCAGCAGCATAACGTGCGTCGAGTGCCCACTTCCCAGTTACGCACGCTACTCTGCCAATAGCACATGTAGCATGCAGAGACTCAGAATTAAGGCAAGTTGATTCACTAGCGCGTAACAGTAGCTAACGCGCGTTGTTTCGCGCCGCTATGTTTACTGAATCAAGCCCATAGGGCTACTAACATCATACTGTCCTTTACAATAGACAGTGCTATTCATACTCAGTAGGGGACGGATTTCTGCAAAGGCCTCGAAGGCCCGGGCCTTGGGTGGCTGCAGCCCAATGGGCACCTGGACATGAAAAAGGGGTTGAGGGTGAAAATGGGGAGCAACACATGAAAAGGGGGAAACTGATGCTCCAAGGGCTATTCATAAAAGAGGGGGGTGCATACATGGATGATCGACATGGAGTGGGAGGGGGCTGCTGCATATGGAAAGGAAACCACAACATACTCGGCCAAGGAGCTCACAAAGTATAAATCCGGCTTTGTACAATACAATAGCACATTCTCCTTTTATCCTAATCTGAACAAAACACTAGAGGTGTCTTTCAATGGTACAATTTGTAGCTAAGGATCGTATTTTTGATGGAATGATTGAAGACCACACAAATAAATACTGCGCTTTTCTCCCGGCGGACTCAAAGCGCCAGAGCTGCAGCCACTAGGGTGCGTTCTAAAGGCAGTAGCAGTGTTAGGGAGTCTTGCCCAAGGACACCTTACTGAAGTGCTGGCTTAGGGCCCTTTCCTACTTTCTACTAGCTAACACGTTTATAAACCCGATTTCGTGCATGCGTTACGACCCTCCCACCCCTGCACAAACAACCCACATGACCCCTTCCCCCCCCCCCCAAAAGGTCCTACCTGACGCCTACCCGCCCTCCCCTTTCACTTCCTACCTGACGCCTTACCCCTCCCCACACTCACACACAAACTTCCCACCTGGTGCCTAACCACCCTCTGCACAAACTTCCTACCTACCCCCCCTCCGCACAAACTTACTACCTGACGCCTAACCCCCCGACTCCTAACCCCCACTGCAAACTTCCTACCTGAAGCCTAACCCTAAACCCCTCCCCCCACGAGTGCTCCTAAAGCCTTCCATGGGCTCCTAGAGGTGTATTCCACCAGTTGGCAGCGCTGGAATGAGGATATCGAGAAGGGACAGGGAAGGCTCATAAGGATCTAGAGCCTTCCCCTTTCATGGGTAAGTATCTGACTTTTTTTTTTCCACTTTAGTTTTACTTTAATTTTCAATCCATGAAGAAACAGGCGGGTTCACGTTGTGGGCAAGGGATCACTTTAATGGTGTGTTCCCTCTTCTGTGGCGGCCATTGGCATCTCTAGAACTGTGAATACACGTCTGCCACCAGCTCCCTCCTCCTCCGCATCTGGCCAGGAAAGAGCTGCAGCAAGTTGTACATTAATTACAAAAATATAATGAGATCCCCAGACAGGACAATAAAATACCCGTCCAAGATGTAAAAAATAATGACAACTTGTGCAGGACGGGAAGGATGCCAGCGTGGCAGCGTCTGGAGACGAACCACAAACTGCGAGAGTTCCTTGCCTTATCTCACTGTCAGCTCTGCGACTGGGAATAATACTGGGGGACTATGATGGGAACTGTAGAGTGTAAGCTCCTCTGGGGCAGAGATTGATGGTAATGAATCAGTGGTCTCTGTACAGCGCTGAGCAATATATCAGAGCCACAAATTTCTCTTCACAAATTAAACATTATTCGGGTGGGGCGTAACCATAGCTAGGTGGTCGAAAAGTAGGTGTGGCCAATGTTGGGCACATCATTTATATAGTGTTCCAAAATCCCCCATTTGTATAGAATATCTTTTCTGTACTCAACTACAGTTACAGTTGTGTTGCGTTAACCTATTTTGCCACAAGGGGGCATAAAAGCATTGAAAGTCTATGGAGACTTTTACACTTATTGTGGCCCTGCACCAGAAGTATCCAATCCGATGCAAGGGCAACAGCCAGTGGCGTAGCTAAGGAGCTGTGGGCCCCGATGCAAGTTTTAAAGTGGGGCCCCCCAAGCACTCTATACATAACAATTGATACAGCGCACCAAAACCTGCCAATGGCAACTACAGTGTCAGAGATGCAAGAAGGGGATAAGGGACAGTTTTTTTATGATTACCACTATTCAAAGTATCTATAGAAGTGATTATTATAAGCACAGGACTAATAGAGAGCTAATACTGTAGTTGAGGGAGTGCCCTTCGGGGCCCCTCTGGCACAAGGGCCCCGATGCGGTCGCTACCTCTACAACCCCTATTGCTACGCCCCTGGCAACAGCGCAACGTCTATATGAGATACACGTAGTGTAAATGACGGAGCAGGGTGCAGCGCGGTGTGCATGCACTGACCGACTGGAATTGGTTATGTACTTGCACTTAAAGGAACACAATCAATTAAAACAACTTGTTTTTTTAATACTCTATATTAGGGCATACATTACCATTAGTGCTAGGGGCACTTTATTTATTCACACAGTTCTCGCTTCCTCTC
The DNA here is from genome assembly GCF_040937935.1 of Hyperolius riggenbachi. Classification (NCBI taxonomy): domain Eukaryota; kingdom Metazoa; phylum Chordata; class Amphibia; order Anura; family Hyperoliidae; genus Hyperolius; species Hyperolius riggenbachi. The sequence continues at coordinate 471,442,219 of NC_090648.1, forward strand.
TCTCTGCTTAAAAATCATCCTTCATTCCTCACACAGCTCACAAATATACATCACTGTGTCACAGCATGCAGTAGACATGAGGATGGGGAGGCTGATCTAAGGCGGTAACAGATGTGCAGTAATATTGCTGTAATGTAACTAGCACGGAGATGTGTTTACACTATTCCTGACTGACTGGCTTGCTTGTGACTATTCACTCCAGGTTGCATCTACTTTGTAGGCTGCTATGTGGTGCTGTGCTGAGAGGAAGAGATGCTGTTTACAAAGGCATTATTAGGATCTTCATCAGTCAGAGAAGCAAAGATAATAAACACACATTGCTGGAATCTTTAACCCCTTAAAGTGGATCCGAGATGAACTTTTACACATTGCATAATTGGGTTCCTTTCCTATTGTTTATAGGGCATTCCTCAAGCCAAATACTTTTTTGTTTTAACCACTTCACCACTGAGGGGTTTTACCCCTTGAACACCAGAGCAATTTTCACCTTTCAGCGCTCCGTCCATTCATTCGTCTATAACTTTATTATTACTTATCGCAATGAAATGAACTATATCTTGTTTTTTCCGCCACCAATTAGGCTTTCTTTAGGTGGGACATTATGCCAAGAATTATTTTATTCTAAATGTGTTTTAATGGGGAAAATAGGAAAAAATGTGGGAAAAAATTATTATTTTCAGTTTTCAGCCATTATAGTTTTTAAATAATGCATGCTACTGTAATTAAAACCCATGAAATTTATTTGCCCATTATTCCCGATTATAAAACCGTTTAAATTATGTCCCTATCACAATGTTTGGCCCCAATATTTTATTTGGAAATAAAGGTGCATTTTTTTCAGTTTTGCGTCCATCCCTAATTACAAGCCCGTAGTTTATAAAGTAACAGTGTTATACCCTCTTGACATAAATATTTAAAAAGTTCAGTCCCTAAGGTAACTATTTATGTTTTTTTTTTAATTGTATATATATTTTTTTTTAAAAAATTAAAAAAAAAAAAAATTGGGGAGTGTGGGAGGTAATGAGTTAATTTATTATGTAAAACAATTTATTTGTATGTGTAAAATGCATTAGGGTGTAGTTTACTATTTGGACACAAGATGGCCACAGTGAGTATGTTTACATGCGACCTGTAAGCGACCGGAAGGACGCTTACAGGAAGCAGTAGGAGGCTGGGAGACTCACAATGATCGCGCTGTTTCTGAAAGAAGCAGCAGATCATTGCGGGGGCTTAGATCAACGAACGGGAATGGATTTTCCCGTTCATTGATCTCCGGGCAAGCGGGCGGCGGCGTGCACGAGCGGCGGGTGCGCGCGCACGAGCGGCGGTAGCGCGGACAGCGGCGGGAGCGCGGAAGGTACGGATTTCTCCGTCCCTGGTTTTTTAGGAGGGAAAAAAGGGACGGAGAAATTCGTACTGCCGGGGGTAAAGTGGTTAATACTGTAATTCCCTATAAACTAAACAAGCCACACCCACAGGTTTTCAGAGAGCCAAGGCACTTTCAGACAGTAGCAAGGGCTCATGGGAGCTCAGTCTGGGCAGGAGGAGGGGGAGGTATTACCAGAGCCGGGACAAGCTCCTCCAGCACCCAAGGCTGAGACACCAAAGTGCCCCTCCCCCATCCCTCCCACCCCAGCCGTCACATACTGTTTGCTATTAGACTAAAAGGCGCCACAGGGCCCAAAACTTCCCCAACACCTTAATATCTAGTTATATGACTTGCATGTATCCCCTTTTCTTATTTCTTTCTGCTTCAAACACAATTAGGAATGACAGCTGAATGAATTCTGCGCCCTCTCCTACACTGCGCCCTGAGGCTGGAGCCTCTCCAGCCTATGCCTCGGCCCGGCCCTGGGTATTACTAACCACAGATTTCAGAAGCAGAGGGGAGGAGGGAGGATTAGGTTGTTTTTATGCTCAAGATACAGATAAGCCTGCCTCTGTGTAATGTTTACAAACAACATGGCTTCTGTCATTGTATCACAGGAAGAAATAATAATTTTCTATTAAAGCTGTTTGCAGCTAGATTTGCTGTGTAAACTTTAGATAAGATATATAGACAAGTTACTTGTTATAGTTAGTTTTTCATCTCGGATCCGCTTTAAGCCCCCTCTACACCATCCAATTTCACGTGCAATCGATTGCATTCAATTGGATCAAATTCGATTAGATCGATTAAATCCGACATGTCCGATCGTGATTCGATTGATCGTGTGATCGATTTTGCATTGAAAACTAACCAAAGTCAATCACTGAATCGAATTCGATCGCTCGCACGTGAAATTGCATAGTGTAGAGGGGGCTTAACCACCATCTGAATAAGATTCTTTCAGCGTTGCTCCCAGTGGGCCCTTGGCCTAAGGGTCAGGGTTAAACTTTGCTGTCCACTCGGTGGAACGGAACCACATACTCTGTGAAAGAGCTATGGAAGATGTCAGCGCTTTACAAATACACAACAATAACAATATATAGGTGCTGGCTGCTGCATCGTAGTGCTGAATTTTGCAGCTCTATGAATTATTGGTTTAGAAGCAGGCTTCCCAATAAGCTCAGCCTGTCCCGCAGTACCTTTATCTGCCTGATGCAGCACCGCAGAGCCAGGAAAAGCAGTTGAAAAACCAGCATTAGGCGATACGTGGTTAATTGGTGCTTCTGAGCTTTGTGGTTCCACAGAAGAAATGCCCGTTTTTGTATCTAAAATGCCTTTTCTACCAAAATCTCCAGCTCTGCAGACAGAAATTCCTCCAGAACTCCCTGCTAAATATGTGCTGTGAAACTCCACAGGGAAGGCTTTTGCTTCTTTACAATACAGTATGGCATTGTGTAGCACATCCGGGAAAAGCAGGACCACAACGCAACAGAGAGGAAAAGTCACATTGGGTGTTATGCGTGCAGTGCGACACATGCAGTGAAGCATACACCACATATCAAGTATGCTTCACTGCACCTGTTAAAGAGACTCAGAGACGGAAAAAATAATAACTTTATACATACCTGGGGCTTCCTTCAGCCCCATCAGCATGGATTGTTCTCACGCCGCGATCCTCCGCCTCTATCGCCAGTACCAGGTCCTGTCACTTTGGCCACTCACGGCCAGTCAACGCAAGCGCAGTGGTCTCCCTCCGTACTGTGCAGGCGCTTGCGTAAAGCAGGCGCCGGCGAGCCAGAGGGAGTCCCTGCGCATGCGTACAACTGGCCACGTCCGGCGGAAGTTACAAAACCAGGTACCGGCGATAGAGGCGGCGGAGGATGGCGGCGTGAGAGCGATCCATGCAAATGGGGCTGGAGGAAGCCCCAGGTATGTATAAATCTCTTTTTTTTTCATCTCTGAGTCGTCTCTGAGTCCCTTTAATGCTCGCGTTATGCCGGATCGAACTGCATATGGTGCCCCACCCTATCGCACTCCTAATGCGTCAACGTGAACTTGCCATTACAATATACACTGAGTGGCAAAAAAAATTAAAAGCATCCCTTATTTGAAAGTAAACCAGACCAACAGTGACATAGAGTGACTTAACGCAGAGTTACTTATATAAGGAATGCTCTGCTTCATGGAAGTTAAAGGAGAACTGTAGTGAGAGGTATATGGAGGCTGCCATATTGATTTCCTTTTAAGTACAGTGACCAGATTTTTGTAGGCTCAACCTGGGACAGGGCGGCGGGGGGGGGGGGGGGAAGGGGGGGGGGCGCCGCAAAATGGGGGGCTGCCGCGCCAACAAACGTGGTGCGTGCGCCGCGCTGAAAAATGGGCGTAGCCATGACATTCTATGGGCGGAGCTAACGTAATGATGTAACAGCGAGGCATAAGAAAGCAGTGTTTACGCCATGATGTGGTTAAACGAGGATTCGCATCATGGGTGTGCAGAAACTGTGTGATGCTATTTAATAGTATACCGTAACCCCAAAGCAGCAAACATAGCCAACTATGACCATTAAATAATAAATGCAGCAACAGTTACCCCAGACACCACAAAATAAACGCCATGGGCAACATGTCAGCACAAAATAAACGCAATGGGGGCAAACATGTCAGCACAAAATAAACGCATTGCGGGCAACATTTCAGCACAAAATAAACGCAATGGGAGCAAACATGTCAGTACAAAATAAACACAAAATAAACACATTGCGGGCAAACATGTCAGTACAAAATAAACGCATTGCGGGCAAACATGTCAGTACAAAATAAACGCATTATGGGCAGCATTTCAGCACAAAATAAACGCATTGCGGGCAACATGTCAGCACAAAATAAACGCACTGCGGGCAAACATGTCAGCACAAGATAAACGCAATGGGGGCAAACATGTCAGCACAAATTAAACGCAATGGGGGCAAAGATGTCAGCACAAATTAAACGCAATGGGGGCAAACATGTCAGCACAAAAACACAATGGGGGCAAACGTCAGTACAAAATAAATGCAATGGGGCAAACATGTCAGCACAAAAACGCAATGGGGGCACATTTCACCTGGAAAAAAAAAGCATGTACTCACCTGACAGAAATCCTCTCACCGGCCTCTGGTGTGTGTGCAGCTCCCTGGGCTCACAGGCACTCAGTCTCAGGCAGAGCAGGGCTACGGCAAGATGGCCTTCGGAGGCGGAGCCCTGTACTGGAGACACAGTCTCCAGTATAGGGCTCCGCCTCCGGACGCCATCTTCCCGTAGCCCCACTCTGCCTGTGCCTGCCGGAGAACAATGCAGGCTGCTGGAGCGGGGCTGCGGGGAATGAACTAGCACAGCGTCTATGAGACGCTGCGGCTAGTTCATGTACGGTGACCAGAGTCCCGAGGCCGGGACGTCCCACTGCTGAAAGCCTCATGCAGGGACCTCATGCAGCCTGGGACAGCGCCCCGGGTAAAGCGGGACGTATATTTTAAGCAATACCAGATGCCTGGCTATCCTGCTGATCCTCTGCCTCTAATACTTTTAGCCATAGACCCTGAACAAGCATGGAGCAGATCAGCTGTTTCTGACATCATTGTCAGATCTGACTAGATTAGCTGCATGCTTGTTTCTGGTCTGATTCTGCAGGCAGATAGTTCAGCAGGGCTGCCAGGTAAATGGTATTGCTTAAAAGAAAAACAATGTGGCAGCCTCCATATACCTCTCACTACAGTTCTCCTTTAACCTCCCTTCGGCTGGGGACGCGAATGGAGCAGACACCGTAGCATTGGTGGCACCGGGAGAGGAGAGGGATGGCTCAATAGTACCGAGCCTTCCCTCTCCTTAGGTGAGTATCTGACTTTTTTTTTAGTTAAATCCCGGTTCCCATTAGCTTTAAATAAAATTTGTTCCATAGTCTTCAGCTAGCACTTGGCTAGCTTCCTATGCCCCCCCAAGTGCCCCCGCTCTCCCCCGATCCCCGCCGCAATACATACCCCCCAGGGATCCCGCGATGGCGCAGCCTCCCGATCAGCTCTGACTGAAGCTAATTGGGAAGCTGCGGCTCTCACGGGATCGTGGATGGGTGAGTGTTGCCGGCGGCGATTGGGGGGAGCAGATAGGTGTAGGGGGACTTGGGTGCCACAGGTAGCTAGCCTACTGCTAGCTACAAAGTATAAAACAAGATTTATTTCAAAAATCCCTCCCACGGACGCAGCCTCATAAACTGCGTACCACCAGGGAGGTTAATGTCAAAATGGGTGAGACAAAAGATTGAAGTGACTTTGAATGAGGGATGATTGTCGGTGCAAGAAGAGCTGGTGCTACGACTATTAAGATTTTCTCGCCCAACACTATCTCGGGTGTTTAGAGAATGGCAGTTGAAAAAAAATTCAAACGATGATGATTGTTCTGGTCGTGAAAGGCTGGTGAAGTGGTGAAAGGCGAGTAGCTTGCATAGTGCGCAGCAACAGAAGGGCAACAACACATAACAAGATACACTTTGCAAAGGATGGGCTTTAGCAGCAGGAGACCATCAAGAGTCCCTCTGGTACCACAGAAAAATAGAAAAAGATGCCAGTTGCGGGCCCTTGCCACCGTGCTCGATGAATGCTCAAATTGGTTTGATGAACATCAATCAGAGTTTAACCTGCTTCCATGGTCTGCTCAGTCCCCTGACCTATTGAGCATTTGTGAGACAAAGTCGAAAGATCACTTCAAAGCTTGGAAACGCCACCAACCAATCAGACTCAACTTAGTGGCTGCCATTATGTCAGCATGGTCCAACATTCCTCGGCGACGGTATCAGCATCTTGTTGAGTCCATGCCAAGAAGGATATAGTCTGTGATCAGAGCTTAAAGAAAACCTGTAATGAAAAAAACCTCCCCTGGGGGGTACTCACCTCGGGTGGAGGAAGCCTCCGGATCCTATTAAGGCTTCCCCCGTCCTCCTCGGTCCCACAGCGGCGGCGATAAAGCTCCCCGAACAGCGGGGATGTAAATATTTACCTTCCTGGCTCCAGCGCAGGCGCAGTATCTGTAGCAGCCGGCGGTAGAGGCATCCATCTTCTTCCGTGTTATGTGACTACATGACGCGTCATGTGATTAGTCACATGACGCGCTGTGTAGTCACAGCGGAAGAAGAGGAAGCCTCTAACGCCAGCTGCTACAGAACATTAGGTATGTATTTGCGGCGAAACCAGAGTGAAAACTGATCCAATCAATCATTGATCAGATCCGTTTTCACTTCCATTCTGCAGTGTGCACAGAGCCATCCGGATCCGGTGAAGCGGAGACCGGATCCACTTACCGGATCTGTTTGGCTCAAAAACGCAATGTGAACTGGGCCTAAGCCAGGTATTCAAGAACACCTGAAGTGAGAGGGCTGCCATACTTATTTCCTTTTAAAGGGACTCTGAAATGAAAATAAACTTATAATGATTTGTATCTATAGTACAGCTAAAAAATAAAACATTAGCAGCAGAGATTTGAGTCTAATATTCTTTCCAGTACAGGAAGAGAAACTCCAGTTGTTATCTATGCAAAAGAGCTTCGCAGAGAGAGTCTTCTGAAGCTTATCATCTCAACTGTCTGTCACTGTATTTTGTTTTTTTCTGCAGAGAAAAGTTCAAAAGGTCACTAGCCTGCTCTGTAAAATCATTTAGAATGCTGAGTAGTGTGTAAGCTGCAAATATTAGAGAATGAGGCAGTGTTATAAAAAAGCTATATAACTGAAAATAAAAATACGAGACTCATTTCTTTGCTACTAATGTTCTATTAACTATCTGTACTACACAACCAGTTCATTATATTACAATTTTTTTTTTGCTTCAGTGTCACTTTAAGCACTAGTTGCGTCAGCAGCAGTATATCTATGCCTGGTGGGAAAACTGCTTCCATCCCAGGGGCGTAGGTATTCATCTGTTAGTTCTAATGCACAGCGCACATGGATGCGCATGCCTGCACTCGGGCTTCCGAAGACGGGCCGCTCCATACTACGTACGTCATAGAGGGCGCTCGCGCATGCGTAGTATGGAGCGGCCCCGTCCTCGGGAGTCCGAGTGCTCCCGAAGGCTTCCGAAAGCTCCCTTCGGCATGCGAAAGTGGCAGTATTTGACCGAACTGGTCGAATACTGCCACGGGGGATCCTGCGCGGGACCGGGCACCGGGAGAGGAGAGGGAAGGCTCATTAGGACCGAGCCTTCCCTCTCCTTAGGTGAGTATCTGACTTTTTCTTTTTTGAAACGGTAAACATTCACTTTAAAGAGAATCTGTATTGTTAAAATCGCACAAAAGTAAACATACCAGTGCGTTAGGGGACATCTCCTATTACCCTCTGTCACAATTTCGCCGCTCCTCGCCGCATTAAAAGTGGTTAAAAACAGTTTTTAAAAGTTTGTTTATAAACAAACAAAATGGCCACCAAAACAGGAAGTAGGTTGATGTACAGTATGTCCACACATAGAAAAATACATCCATACACAAGCAGGCTGTATACACCCTTCCTTTTGAATCTCAAGAGATCATTTGTGTGTTTCTTTTTCCCCTGCAGCTATCTTCCACTGAAGTGTCAGGCTGTTTCTTCCTGCAGAGTGCAGACAGCTCTGCCTGTATGTAATTCCTCAGTATGTGAAAGCCCAGCCAGCTCAGAGGAGGATTTATCCAGCTTGTAAAAGATAAGAGAGAAGAGAGAAGCTGCCCAAATCTAAATAATACACAGGCAGTGTGCAGAGAGGGGCCTGGAGGGGGGAGATGCATCACAGAACCACAACACTGAAGAACTTGGCAGCCTTCCAGACACAGGCTGACAAGTCTGACAAGAGAGAGATAAGTTGATTTATTACAGAGATGGTGATAGTAGAACGTGCTGCAGTAAGCCAGAACACATTAGAATAGCTTTTGGAACTTGTAGGATGATAAAAAACAGGATGCAATTTTTGTTACGGAGTCTCTTTAAGGCCATGCTGCAGGGCCGCTCGACACAGCACACAAGTGATTCCCCCCATTTTCTCCCCACCAACAGAGCTCTCTCTGATCGCCCCCAGGTTTGTTTGTTTTTTTTAACCACCCTGGCGTTCTATTGAATGCACCAGGGTGGCGGCGCAGCACTATTTTTTAGATTTTTTTTTCTATCATGTGGCTAGCCTTGCGCTAACTACATCATTCCCCCCTCCCTATGGCGTCCTCCCAGCCCCTCCGATTGCCGCCGCGCCGTCTTCCCATAAGGAAATCCCGTTCTGAATGGGATTTCCTTTAGGGCTTCCCCTGTCGCCATGGCGACGATCGTGATGACGTTCCGATCCACCCCGCAGCGCTGCCTGGCACTGATTGGCCAGGCTGCGCACGGGGTCTGGGCTGGGGGCCCCTCTAACGCGGCGGATTGCGGCGCATCGACGGCGGCGATCGAGGTACACAGGCAGCTAGCAAAGTGCTAGCTGCGTGTATTAAAAAAAAATTATGAAAATCGGCCCAGCGTGGCCTGAGCGGCGCCCTCCTTCGGTAACCGCTAAGGAGGTTAATAAATATTTATTGTATTTCTTTTTTTATTAATTTTCTGTTTTTTTTATTATTTAAATTACCCTCTCTCCCTCCCCCCGTCTGCCTATCACAGCAATTGGCTGTGATAGGCTTCAGCCTGTACAGCTCTGCTGTAGATTGCAGCGCTGTACATGTTAATTAGATGGCGGTTTCGCCATCTAACAGTCTGCGCGCGATCTCCTGCAAAGCAGAGCCCCAGGACCTTACGCCGATCGGAGTAAGGCGGACCTGGGGCTGCCGCGGCCACGCCCATCGGCGTGACGCGGTCGGCAACTAGTTTAAAAAAAATACATAAATGGTTATGGCACTCAACTTTTTTTACATGTATGGCATGAGAGTGTATTACTGCTATTTTTGCAAATAAGGACTTGTAATAAGTGACGGGCACAAAACTGAAAAAATACACCTTTATTTCCAAATAAAATATTGTCACCATACATTGTACTAGGGACATATTTTAAATATTGTAATGACCGGGACAAATGGGCAAATAAATGTGTGGGTTTTATCCAGAGTAGCACGTTTTATTTCAAAACTATAATGGCCAACTGAGAAATAATAATGACATTATTCATTTTTTTGTTCTTAATATTCCTGTTAAAATGCATTTAGAACAAAATAATTCTTAGCAAAATGTACCACCCAAAGAAAGCCTAATTGGTGGCGGAAAAAAAAAAGAAATAGATAATTTTGTTGTGATAAGTAGTGATAAAGTTATTGATAAATGAAAGGGAGGAGTGTTGAAATGTTAAAATTGCTCTGGCTCATAAGAGGAAAAACCCTTCAGTGGTGAACTGGTTATACAATACCTGTTGCCTGGCATCCTGCTGATCTTTCATGCATCAGTAGTGTCTGGCAGCCTCCATATTACTATTGCTTCAGTTGACCTTTCACATGTACTCAGGCTTTAGTCACACATATAGTTGTACCCTTTGTAGGCCAAAATGGTCTTTAGAGAGATTATTTTGGGCGGCAGTGTAGTGACAAGCTCTGTACAGACATGCTCTTGGACTTAGCAGTATATGTTGCTCCATGGAGAGGGGAAGAGGTAGGACAAGTGAGCCATGCACTGTTGCAGGAATTAGACGCAGTGATGGCTAACCTTGGCACTCCAGCTGTGCTCGAACTACAAGTCCCATGAGGCATGACAATACTCTGACAGCTCTAAGCGTAACTCGGGGAGGCAGAGGCATGATGGGATTTGTAGTTTTGTCACAGCTGGAGTGCCAAGGTTAGCCATCACTGCATTCGTGGGACAGTGATTTGTCCTGCTAGATTGCCAGGGAGGAGGCCAGCAACGTCAGAGGAGAGCTGTGCACACTTTAGATTTTAGGCCTGGATGGTCTGGAGCTTGTCTGAGGAAAATGTAGTGTGCAAGTAACTTTATTAATGGCTTGAACTGTGATACTGCTGAAGTCTAAATACTGCACAGCTGCCTCTGCTCCAGTGACATCTACAGGATGGGATGCAGTACTGCATACAGCTTAAAGAGAAACTTCATTTTTTATTTTTGTAAAGGTGGCTACACAACATACAATTTTTAAAATATCTTTTCAATTCAAGAATTGCAATACATTTTTCTGACTGTTAGTAACATTTAAAAAAATGTGACCAATGTACAACACACGTTTCTTCAATTTTTACCCAATTATGAAAAACATTATTGAAAACTCTAAGGCCTTATTCACATTGCGTTTGGCTGGCGTGTCTGTCAACGGTGGGCTTTTTTTCCGCGTTTTTTGAAGAGTTTTCTGTCGATTTTCTGCGTGTTCACTTGTTTTTGTGGGCGTTTTTGTAAGCATTTTTGTAAGAGCTTTTGATCTGGAAAAAAATCCAGAAAAAATAAATACAATGTATTTTAAAAAAAAAACGCTCACGCAATCGCTTGCCAAAGAGTTTTGTGTTTTTCCTATACCTTCCATTGAGGCAAATTGCCTCAAAAATGGCCCAAGCACTGCTTTTCAAAGCGGATCGCAAACGAACTGCTCTGATATGAACTCTCTCGTAGAGAATCATTGCCCAAGTGCTTTTAGGGCGATTTTGAAAATCGCCCACGTTTAAAATTTTACAAAAACGTCTATAAATGTCAACAAGGCGCTTGGAAGTATATATAAGGATATTGACAATCTACCACACACCATTCAATTTTCATAAAAATGTATCAGAAAAATCCAGCACTCCCAATAGACTTTTATCGAATAAGCAAAAGGGAAACCCATTTTTATCGAATTGCTGTAAAACGGATCATTTTATTGTATCGTGTGTGGCCACCGTTAGAGAAGTAAGACGTTTCGAATCAGGATGATTAGCCAATAAATGGTATCCTCTTGATTCAAAACGTCTTGCTTTTATTAATGGTTAACACGGTACAACACTCTACTGCGTCTCCTTTTCTTAGAAAACTCAGTCGTTTTTTTTTTCAGATCTTCCAAATAAAAGATACTTTTGCTGTTATATAGATTATGGAAGGAGAAGCTGTGGGCACTCTGTACTGAATGAAGCACCCTCATGTATTTTACCTTATATTTTAGTGGGAACATTAGAGAAAACACCTACCCTGCTCTCTGCTTCATCCTTCACTGCTCAGCCTGCTTGATATCAGCCCTGATAAAATCCCTGACTGAGCATTCAGTCTGGCTTTGCTCAGGAATCATTATAGCTGAGTCATTAAAGCAGAGCCAGAAGGGGACAGGCTTAGGCTTGAAAAGACATCAGAGAAGACAGAGTCAGCTATAATGATTCCTGAGCAAAGCCAGACTGAATGCTCATAAGCAAGCAGGAATGAAACAGAGTGGTACACAGAAAGCTGCTCCATAGCTTTGTACTGCATCAGACTCTGAAACGTCATGTACCGCAAAATGCAACCTACAATTCTCAAGGCAAGACAAATAACATTTATGTTGCGCTTTTCTCCTGGCGGACTCAAAGTGCCGGAGCTGCAGCCAGTAGGGTGCACTCAGTAGGCAGTAGCAGTGTTAGGGAGTCTTGCCTAATGGTTCCTTACTGAATAGGTGCTGGCTTACTAAACAGGAAGAGCCAAGATGGCTAACCATGGTCTCCTGTATCAGAGGCAGAGCCCTTAACCACTACACTATCCAGCCACTATTTCTCAAGCCAAAAAAGCAGAGCAAAACAGAGCAGCAGCAACAGGCGATCTTTTCTTTACATTAGTATATACTGGAAGTGCAGAATTATTAGGCAAGTTGTATTTTTGAGGAATAATTTGATTATTGAACAACAACTTTGTTCTCAATGAACCCAAAAAACTCATTAATATCAAAGCTGAATATATTTGAAAGTAGTTTTTAGTTTGTTTTTAGTTTTAGCTATTTTAGGGGGATATCTGTGTGTGCAGGTGACTATTACTGTGCATAATTATTAGGCAACTTAGCAAAAAACAAATATATACCCATTTCAATTATTTATTTTTACCAGTGAAACCAATATTACATCTCAACATTCACAAATATACATTTCTGACATTCAAAAACAAAACAAAAACAAATCAGTGACCAATATAGCCACCTTTCTTTGCAAGGACACTCAAAAGCCTGCCATCCATGGATTCTGTCAGTGTTTTGATCTGTTCACCATCAACATTGCGTGCAGCAGCAACCGCAGCCTCCCAGACACTGTTCAGAGAGGTGTACTGTTTTCCCTCCTTGTAAATCTCACATTTTATGATGGACCGAAGGTTCTCAATGGGGTTCAGATCTGGTGAACAAGGAGGCCATGTCATTAGTTTTTCTTCTTTTATACCTTTTCTTGCCAGCCACGCTGTGGAGTATTTGGACGCGTGTGATGGAGCATTGTCCTGCATAAAAATCATGTTTTTTCTTGAAGCATGCAGACTTCTTCCTGTACCACTGCTTGAAGAAGGTGTCTTCCAGAAACTGGCAGTAGGACTGGGAGTTGAGCTTGACTCCATCCTCAACCCGAAAAGGCCCCACAAGCTCATCTTTGATGATACCAGCCCAAACCAGTACTCCACCTCCACCTTGCTGGCGTCTGAGTCGGACTGGAGCTCTCTGCCCTTTACCAATCCAGCCACGGGCCCATCCATCTGGCCCATCAAGACTCACTCTCATTTCATCAGTCCATAAAACCTTGCAAAAATCAGTCTTGAGATATTTCTTGGCCCAGTCTTGACCTTTCAGCTTGTGTGTTTTGTTCAGTGGTGGTCGTCTTTCAGCCTTTCTTACCTTGGCCATGTCTCTGAGTATTGCACACCTTGTGCTTTTGGGCACTCCAGTGATGATGCAGCTCTGAAATATGGCCAAACTGGTGGCAAGTGGCATCTTGGCAGCTGCACGCTTGACTTTTCTCAGTTCATGGGCAGTTATTTTGCGCCTTGGTTTTTCCACACGCTTCTTGTGACCCTGTTGGCTATTTTGAATGAAACGCTTGATTGTTCGATGATCATGCTTCAGAAACTTTGCAATTTTAAGAGTGCTGCATCCCTTTGCAAGATATCTCACTATTTTTGACTTTTCTGAGCCTGTCAAGTCATCTTCTTTTGACCCATTTTGCCAAAGGAAAGGAAGTTGCCTAATAATTATGCACACCTGATATAGGGTGTTGATGTCATTAGACCACACCCCTTCTCATTACAGAGATGCACATCACCTAATATGCTTAATTAGTAGTAGGCTTTCGAGCCTGTACAGCTTGGAGTAAGACAACATGCATAAAGAGGATGATGTGGTCAAAATACGCATCTGCCTAATAATTCTGCACTCCCTGTATATATATATATATATATATATATATATATATATATATATATGGGCATTTTTACATTTAAATGTTTTTTGGATAAGTGTTGTGATCAGGAAACCGCTGAGTGTAAAATAAGCAGCTGACGGTCAGCAGACAGTCCTGCAGACAGTGTCAGATGGTTTGCGGATAAGAACGCCTCCTGCGCCTCTGTTTAGACGAGCAGGCCGACACCATAGACTCCGTCCACCGAGATGGAAGGAATGCTTCCTGTAAATATTAAGGGCTTATCCTGAGTGTCTGCTGATGGCACTTGTCACCCGGCGAGGCCGGCGGAGGCCGTAGCCAAGGCGTTGGCTGGCTCGGCTCACCTAGAAATAGTTTCCACTTGTGCTGCTGAGGTCTCTCTGCATGGCAGCGGTGCTCCCTTCAGTGTTCACCTCTGTGGCATTAGTTTACATATCGCTCTCTATTTAACGCAGTTTACATAAGCGTTCAGACTCCACCGGCCGAGTCTGGCACAGCCGCTCCTCGGAGGATCTGTGTGCGTCTCTTTCTGCTATTAACCGTCATGTGCTGAAAGCTCATTGCTTTAGCCGCACATTCCACCCCTGTGTTTAGATTTTATTAAAGGACCACTCAAGCGAAAAAAAATTATAAGTTATAATCTGACAGAACTGGCAGGTTTTGGACCAGTCCATCTACTCATGGGGGATTCATAGGGTTTTCTTTGTTTTCAACATCATTTCCTGAACGGCAGTTTAAAGTGATCCTCCAGACTAAAAATCTACTCAGCAGCACTGAATAAGCTTGGTGTTTCTTTAACCGTTTCACAGCATCAGAACTTTGTTTTTTGTACTCAAGCCTCATTTTTAGCTGCACAGAAGAAAACCGCCCAGGCATTATTCCTCTGATGCTGTGCAGAGCATGATGGGATTTCAGATGTTGTTGTTCTCCTTCTGCTGTTTTGGTGCAAATTCTACAAAACTAATGTAACTAAATGACAGTATGTTTGTTTACGCTGAAGTTCCCCTTTAAATGCCAACATAGTTAGATACCAGCTAGACTCCCTACTCACTTGCACCCTGTTTTGGCAAATAGAGTGAGCAACTGCCATTCAGGAAATGCTTTTGAAAACAAGAAATCCCTGAGAATCCCCCATGAGGAGATGGACTAGTCCAAATCCTGTTGGGTCTGTGAGATTTTAACTGCTTACTTTTTTCACTGGAGTGGTCCTTTAATAGGATGGTTTACACTGTCAAATGGAACCAAATGCAATATCCTGACCGGCTGCATTGCTCTGCAGCCGAAGTGCGAGCGCGCTGCTAACATTGCAAATCGTACTCAAGGGAAGCCTATGGGGATGGACGGTGTCCGTTTACACTAAGCTTCCCGCTGCACAAAAATTGCTCATCTGTCCCGTGGAGAGTCAGTGCCGCCGCCCCACATGTCCCGGAGACCAGAAAGACCAGCGCTTCATAACGTTTGCAAAATAACCAATGGGAATTCTCCTACAACAGGGAAAATTCTCATTGATTCATGTGGGCCAATGAGAATCCTTCCTGTTGCCAGATACGAATCACATGGTTTCTTAACAAACCCAATGGAAGTCACGTGCTTCCTGGTCTCCGGACGAGTGGTGGACAAGCGATTGTCAAAAGCAATCCATGAGCTCCTTGAGTGAGCCGCCTTTCCATCATGAGGCGCCTGTAGACATGTGCCTACAGTGCCTTATGGTAAATCCGGCCCTGCTTTCAAAGCCTTCAAAAAGACTCTTGGAAGTACTCGTGGCCCAGAGCACTTCCAAAGGCAAGCGGGTACATATTGTTTGCGAGTGCGTTCTTGCGCATGTGCAGTACAGATACGACTATCTTTGGAAGCACTCGGGGATGCAAGTGCTTCCGATTCTTCCGAAGTCTTCCGATGAGTTCAGAAGGTGTGGACTCTCAGGGGGGACAGTGGTGGACCGATGGCATGGAGAGAGGACTGGGAAGACTCTATGGGATCCAGAACCTTCCCTTTACATTCTTTTTTCAGGGTGGCTTCAGATCATGACATTACATGACATGTCATTAGCTGAAAATCTATTATATGCAAAATATGCAGTTAAAAGGCAGCAGCTCTTGCCATTAGCTGATGATCACACTGCCGCCACAGCCTGGGTCATATAGGGACATGGCATTGGCTGTAGAACAGTTATCTGTAAAATAATTGGTTGCAAAAACAGCTGATGAGATGATCCCTGCAGCCATAGCCTGGGTCATTTCAGGACATAGCAGTGGCTGGCAAATGGATAAATAATGTGTGATTGCTTGTAGGATCACAGACCACTCCTCGCTATACAGTAGCTTTGGTAAATCAGGCTTTACTGCTTTAAAGGGAACCTGAAGTGAGAGGGATATGGAGGCTGCCATATTTATTTCCTGTTAAACAATACCAGTTGCCTGGCTGTCCTGCTGATCACTCTGGATCATTCTGGCATCAGTAGTGTCTGAATCCCACCAGAAACAAGCATGCAGCTAATCTTGCTAGATTTTTGTCAGAAACATCTGATCTGCATGCTTATTCTGGGTCCATAACTACAGTACGCACCAAAAGAATCGGGTCAAACAACGGAAGTCCAAGAGATCTTGATCGCTTTGAAGTGAATGACAACAGAAGACTGCAACTGAAATGATTGTTCAGAGATAGGATTGTTCAAACATGCAGGATGTATGGAAAGTGCCACAGACTTCACAGACACATTGGGCCTGATTCACAAAGCGGTGCTAACAGTTAGCACTCTGGTGAAAAGCCCTTTATCACGCCTAAACTCTGTTTAGGCATGATAAGTTTAGGTGTGATAAGTTTAGGTGTGATAAGTTTAGGCATGATAAGTTTAGGTGTGATAAGTTTAGGCTTGATAAGTTTAAGCACCAACTGGGTTAGCACCGCAGTGCACAGCTGATCAAAAGTTTTGCACTAGCAAAGTCTGGTGCACTTCGCAGAGAGTTTAATGGCGCTGCTTTGCGTGCAGTATTTTGCACGCGATCTAAACTTATCTAAACTTATCACACCTAAACTTATCACACCTAAACTTATCATGCCTAAACTGGCTTTTCACCAGTGTGGTGCAATGGTTATCATGCCTAAAGTCTCTAACTGGGTTAGCACTGCTTTGTGAATCGAGCCCATTGTTTATAATACTTTTCATAGCGCTGTACATGCTGGCCATGAACGATTATCTGCCGAAGTGATCCGCCATGTCAGTCGTTCAAAATTATAAGGCAACAGTATCATGTCCCCTCTCTAAATACTTCAATATTGAGAAAAATCAACACAAAAACGGGTTTACAATGCATATGGTTGTATCTCAAAAAACATAGCTTTTAATAAGTCGCATAACATATTCCATATAGACAGGCAAGTAGATAACAGCTATACGTCACGGTAATATCATTAAAGTGGACCGCAATTAAAAAAACAAGATTTCAGAAATAAAATCTATTTTCTAAATAATAATAAATAGCAGCCTTTTTTCAGCTGCATGGAGGAACCCCTCCCTTCCTTTCATATTGCCGGGACAGAATCCGGCAGAATGGTGGAGTAGGTGGTGTCCGGCAAAGGAGGAATTGCTAATGGCTGCCACCTGTATAACCCTAGTTATGAGAAGGGAAGGGTGAAAATCATGCACTGAAATGCTCATAGGCTTGAAGGAGTGTTTATTTATCTTTGTATGTGTCAGAGTGGTGAAACTGAATATTTTGAATTAAAAAAATGTTTGGTTTGGGTCCGCTTTAAACCCAGTGTGATGTGCGTCTCCCCACCATAAGAGACTTCTTCAGAGGTGTGTACTAATGGTGCAGATCTCCATGAGTATATAAAGATATGCCGTATTTTTCAGACTATAAGACGCTGACCATAAGTTTTAGAGGACAAGAACTAGGGAAAAAATATATATACTAAACCTGGTGCATCCACTGTGCAGGGGCATCTTGTGGATGTTCTCTCCCCAATTATTAGATTTATCTTTTACCTTTTGTGTCTCCCTTACACCTCTTGTGTCTCCCTGTATCCTCCTCTGTCCCCCTTGTGTCTCCCTCTTTCCACCTTGTGTCCTTCTCTGTACCCCTTGTGCCCTCCTCCATGCCCCTTTGTGTAGTCTGTTGTCCTCTATTGCCCCCCATGTGTGCTCTGCTTTGTCCCTTTGTCCTCGTTTGTCCCGTATCCTCCTTCATCCCCCTTTGCATCCTTCTATGTCCCTTGTGTCCTCCTTTGCCCTCCTTCTTTTGCCTCTGTGTCCCGTGTGCAATATCCTGATGCATCTCACAAGGATCACCCTCGCTTCTTCAGAGGCAGTTTGGCAAAATAAAAATAAAATGCATGCAATACTCTGAGACGTTTCACACGGATCATCCTCGCTTCATCAGAGGCAGTTTTGCAACCTGGAAGTTTCGCAATCGGCCCGGCCATGCCCACTGGTGGCTCCGTTAGCTGCCCGACCCAGACGGGAGTCTTGAGCAACTACGCCTGCACAGCCCGTCCATGCACCCAGCTCGACCACTACCAGTACTCGAACGCATGGAGCACCCAAGTGCAGAACGCACACGACGATGGGGTCAAGCTGGACACGTGGACGGGCCGTGCATGCACAGTTGCTCAAGACTCCCGGCCGGGTCGTGCAGCTAACAGAGCCACCAGCAGGAGCTCGGAGGGAGCCCAGAAGGCACTGAGGGACCTCACAGAGTACAGGGGGCTGGAAGAGGCGCCAGGTAAGTTCAGTATGGCATTTTTTTAGTTGTTTTCAAGGTCACTTTAAAGGAAACCAGAGACGAGGCAGTATAAAAGTTTTATACATACCTGGGGCTTCCTCCAGCCCCATCGGCATGGATCGCTCCCACGTTGCCGTCCCCAGTCTTCTCCCTCTGCAGTACTGGTTCCCGTAGGTTCAGCCAGTCATGGCCAGTCTGAGCTTGTGCAGTGCGTTCTCTCCGTCTCTCCGGTGGAGAATAGTACAACGCAGGTGCAGTACTATTCTCCAAGGACTGAGGGCGGCGGCGTGGGAGCGATCTGTGCGGATAGGGCTGGAGGAAGCCCCAGGTATGTATAAAACTTTTATACTGACTCGTCTCTGGTACACTTTAAACACAACGCAAGGAGTGCTTTCTTCATATATTTTTTTACAATGCTGAAGAATAGGGCGCTGTTTGCTATTCCCTGCTTGTTTCATTGAGCCAATGATGAATTCTTATATGGAGCCACATCACCAGCCCATGGCATCAGGCCCGGTCCGGCCATGATGCCAACTGAGGCGACTTCCTCAAGTAGCCGAGGCCTGCGAGCAGCACCAGGCAGAAACAGGGAGTGCAGAGAGTGCCTGGCTAACCTATACTGGGGGCAACTGCACCTAGCTACCAATACTAGGGTCACCTATACCTGGCTACCTACCTATACTGAGGGTATTTTTGGGGGGCTCACCACAGCTATAACGTGAGGTGCAAATTGTCAGGTGCTGTGTAATCATTCCAATTCGGGGGGGGGGGGGGGGGTGCATCCTCACAAGTTTGCCTCAGGCAACACAAAGTCTAGAACTGGCCGTGCATGTCGTGCACTAGGATCTTGCCAAGCCGTTGCTACATGTGGCTCTTTAGCTTTAGTGAATCAGGCCCTTTCTGCAGTTTCATCTTATCTCGGCAGTTTTACAAGCAGGCTGCTGGCTAAGAAAGAGGTAAATATGCCGAGTTCTGTTATTAAGAAATACGGGAGTCACACGAGACCTCAGGTACCTGCTGAAGAGACAGTGTAACATCCTGTATGTTGGCGTTTAAGTGATGTTAATGAGTTTATGTAGAATTCCCCCATCTGGCAGTATTCAGGCCCCCGGTGGGAGGGGGTTAGTTGCAGTCATACTCTCAGCACACGGACGGGCCGCGGCGGACAAGCCATTAAGCATGTCAGGGTAGTGATGCGGATTATTGCTGCTTGTTCATGGAATAACAAGGTGACTCAGTTCACTGTAACTCCTGTTTACTGTTTTGTGCTGTATATTAACCAGAGGGTAGCAGTGGGCCGTGTGTATTACACAGAACTCGCTCTGGCTGATCCCCAACTCCTGGCAATGAGGGTTCTGACATTTGTGCTGCATGAATCAATGTATCTGATTTGCTGACCAAAGGCTGGCGAGATGGATCGGATGTCGTTAGGTACCATTTGCAGGATCCTTATTGGGCCGCCAGCTCTGCAGCGATGAAGGTAAGTATTTACTCATCGGTGCATGGAGCCTCTGTAATGACTACAGTGCTAATCTGATTCTACAATCAATTACATTTAGTATAAGGATGACTATACATCACTCCATTTTTTGGGCCCATCAATTTTCTGATAATTTTATCAAATCGGAGGCGAATGGATACTGCAGCATGCACGAAATCTACCAGAAGGATTGATCAGGAATAACCGGTTCAGCACCACACTGTCGAAAACCTCATGCTTCCGAGCCACGTTCACCTCCCATTCATTCGCCAATAACTTTATCACTACTTATCACAATGAATTGATCTATATCTCGTTTTTTTCCGCCACTAATTAGGCTTTCTTTGGGTGGTACATTTTGCTAAGAATTATTTTTTTCAAAATCCATTTTAACAGGAAGATTAAGAAAGAAATGAAAAAAAATCATTTTTTCTCAGTTTTTGGCCATTATAGCTTGAAATTAATATACGCTACCGTAATTAAAACTAATGCATTTTATTTGCCCATTTGTCACGCTTATTACACCATTTAAATTATGTTCCTATCACAGTTTATGGCGCCGATATTTTATTTAGAAATATAGGTGCATTTTTTTCAATTTGCGTCCATCACTATTTATAAGCTTATAATTTAAAATAATATAATAATATACTCTCTTAGCATGCATATTTAAAAAGTTCAGACCCTTAGGTAACTATTTATGTTGTTTTTGTTTTTTTTTATTGTAATTTTTTTATTTTTTTATTAAAAAATATATTTGGGTAATTTTGGGTGTGGGAGGGAAACAGCTAATTTTAAATGGATAATAATGTAATTGTTTAATAAAAAATGTGTGTGCGTGCAGTTTACTATTTGGCCACAAGATGGCCACAGTGAAAACAGTCCTGGATGCGAACGATCTCGCATCCAGGAACTAAAAGACGACGGAGAAGTTTCCTGGGGGCAGAAATACCATGCTCTCTGAATAGAAGCGTTGTTTTTTCTGTGGGGAAGTTAGATCGGTGAATGGGAATTGTATTCCCATTCACTGATCGGGGGGCTAACAGCGGGCGGCAGGAGCGCGTGCGAGCATAGTCGTCCAGATAGGCTGAAGGGGTTAAAGGATACCGGAGGTAACATGTGACATGATGAGATAGACATGTGTATGGACAGTACCAAGCACACAAATAACTGTGCTGTGTTCCTTTTTTTCTTTCTCTGCCTGAAAGAGTTCAATATCAGTTATGTAAGTGAAAGTTTCTGTTCAGGTTCAGGACCAGGTCGGACTATAGCATAACCCTAACTGATAAGGAATTACAACCATAAAACACTTTCCTGGCAGAAAATGGCTTCTAAACACAGGAAGGAGATAAAAAGGGTCTATAGTTCATAGATTTTAGCTCTGGCATACTTCAATGCTTGTGTCATTGAGCAGAGACAATGAAACAGTAAAAACTTAAAAAGTAGATTTAAAAATAAAGTAAAATTGTGGGATATTTTAAAAAAAGTCATTTTTAGGAGAAGGGAGGATAGATACAATTGTTTATCTCAGCAGTTTATTTTGACCTCTGGTTTCCTTTAAATTCTAATTTGCAAGGGGACGTTTATGAGCGCGGCAGCATCGGTGTACGATATCCCGACGATCGATGGGCACCTGGCCGGTGTACCCTCCCCCCTGCCCCCCTTAATGTTTATGTGTCCCCCTCTGTGGCTATGTGCAGTGCTGAATGCTCACCTGCCACAACGGCTATGCATTATGGCCTCCCCTTGTGTCCAGCGTTACCACGCCTGTAACATGTGACACTGGCACAGGTAGTGACATCGCTGCTCACTGTGGTGCCAGACCCCTGAGGCCAGGATTCCAGCCTTCAGCACTGCACATGGTCAAGGCGGGTGGCAGCCAGGGTTGTCACCTCATCCCTTTAAATACCGCCACATATGAATTATACATGCATTGTGGCTAGTAAGATGTAGTTTAGGCACTGAATATATGTGAGTAGCCCCAGAACCTGTATAACGTAGATGTGTGACGGTGGCAGCAGGACAATTGCCAATAGATTTCATGCTGAAATCTATTGAAAATCGGTATGCAGTGTGTGGGCAGCAAATTTTCTTATCCAATTGATCAAAGAATCGTTTTACATCGATTTTCACCACACACTGCAGTTTTCTGTACAATTCAACCATAAAAATGGTATCGAAAGATAGTCATTGAGCAGAGTCAACAAAACATTAAAAACTTAAAAAGCAGATTTAAACATAAAATGAAACTGTGGATTAGCTCAAAAAGTCATTTTTAGGAGTACAATAATAGACACACTTGTTTACTGCATCAGTTTATTTTCACTTCGGTATTCCTTAACGGACCTGAACTCTTGCACAGGACAGAGAAATGTCCCCTGTATGTATTTAGAGAGTTTAGCCTGTCTAAGTCCCTCTCATCTGTGACTAAGTTGTAATTTGATCCCTCAGTTGTGTCAGCTGACTGCCACAGCTGAGCAGCTAAGTGGTAAACACAGAATGTTAACAATAGGTCTGTTTTTGTGAAAGCAGGAAGTAGACACCCTGCAGATTTATTGCAGGATTTGTATCAGCTGTAACAAAGAAATGTTTTCCTTTAAAAGGTTATTATGCTGTTACTTGTCTTTCAGGGTAGGAGACTGACTAGGCAGAAACGCTAGCGTTGCATAAAATGCTAGCGGTAATGCGTACAATGTAAGACAATGAGCTGCAAGAAAAAAATGCATTTGTTTGTGTTCATCAATGTGTGTTTTAGAAAACGCAGAACTTGCTGCATATTTTTCCAACACACATCTAAAACGCACATAATGTATGTCAATGGTGACACCACTATAGTTTTTTTTTTTTAAGCCAATTTAAATATGTACTTCCACTTCCTGTTGACTTTCTAGGAATGAACCAGAGAGAACATCGAAAATGTGTGCTTATACTGGCCACATTACCAAAAAATTGCTTAAAACGCATATCAGAATGCATTCAAAACTCACAAAAACGCATGGGCAGCGCGGTAGCGTAGCGTTTAGCACTCCCGCCTACAGGGCCGGCGCTACCATTAAGGCAAAGGAGGCAGCTGCCCCAGGGCCCCAGAGCTTGTAGGGGCCCCCAGTGGCTACAAGAGGAAAAAAATTTTTTGCAAATCGGCCTTATAGTTTTTGAGAAAATCGATTTTAAAGTTTCAAAGGAAAAAAAATACATTTAAAAACCTGCCGACTTTAATGGTTAATAGCAAATCCACCTTAAATGATAGAAACCCTAAATTTGCAGGATATGTTAAGGAGATCATTAGGAATAAGAGGAAAAAAACAATTATTCAAAAAGACCTTATAGTTTTTGAGAAAATCGATTTTAAAGTTTAGAAGGAACAAAGTATACTTTTAAATGCGGTAAATGTCTCTTTTAGTAGCAAACCTAACGGTAGTGTCATTTTACATGCATCAAACGAAAGCGCAATAAATTTCCTGACGGGGTTTCCAGGGGGTCTATACGCAGCCGCAGCGCTTTGGCCAGGGATCGCTACGCAGCCGCAATATGACTGTATGAAGATCCCTGGCATTTTTTCCTATTTTTCCAATTTTTTTTTTTTATGTTTAGAGATTGGGAATTTAAAAAAAAAAAAAATTATGTTGGGTCCCCCTTCCTGAAACTTTTTAACCCCTTGTCCCCCATGCAGGCTGGGATAGCCAGAATGTGGAGCTCCGACCGATTGGGACTTCACACCCTGACTATACCAGCTGCAAAAAAGGTCCCCTAATGCCGATTTTTGTTCCGGGGTATATGTTGGGGGGGCCCCCCAGGTTTATTTTGCCCTGGGGCCCCATTGCTGCTTAAACCGGCCCTGCCCGCCTAGAAGCTCTAGGTCCATGGTTCGAATCCCAGCCCGGTTAACATCTGCAAGGAGTTTGTATGTTCTCCCCGTCTCTGCGTGGGTTTCCTCCAGGCACTCCGGTTTCCTCCCACATTCCAAAAACATTTGGATAAGTTAATTGGCTTCCCCATACATTGGCCCTAGTGTATGATACATACACTACATGATATAGACATATGACTATGGTAAGGACTAGATTGTGAGCCCCTCTGAGGGACAGTTGAGTGACAAGACCATATACGCTGTACAGCGCTGCGTAATATGTCGGCGCTATATAAATAAATAAACTTGTGATTCATATGTGTGAAACGCAAACGCAGCAAAATGCACTTAAAAGACACTTCATTATGGCAAAAACGCACAAACGCATATGCAGAAAAATGTGACCTTTCACATGATGCCTAGTGTGGTCCAAGCCTTTGAGCAGAGAGTAAGTTCCGAGTTCAGGTCCGCTGTAAAGCTCGCTGGTAATGTCAGCAATTCAGAGCTGGTTACAGATTGAAATAGAAAGATCAATTTTAATAACTGTAAATTGCAGAAGGACTTGTGCAGCCCTGATGGATGTTTATAGTCATTTTACAGGAAGGTTGAGTTACACTTTAAATACAAGCAGAAATAACATTCCTTGACCCCGGCCAGTGACGGCACAGCCTGGCCTCTCCCGCGAGGCTGAGCACCAGTTCACTTTGGTAGGAGAGGAATATGTCATTTAGTTAATTATTTCCTTAGGATATTAAATCGCCGTTTTTGGCTTCTGTCTCTTTCTAGGAAGTTAATTACATGGCAATTGATTAAATGTGCGCTGAGCTGTGCAAAGCCTTAACTCTTCCTCTGCCAGAGGCTGTGCAACGCACAAAGCCAGCAGCAGAAATCTGCTTCCACTGAAAGGTCATACGCACAATACACACAGCAGTATATGCAATGATGTACCAGAGAAGTGTCTGTGCTGTCACACAGCATACATGTATAACACGAGGGACAGGGAGCGGGTGCTTGTGCCATTTGGAAGGGGTCAATGTAAATTTGACTGCGATACGCACTGCTACATTTACAGGCCTAACCTAACAACGGACCCCTATGGTGGCAGCCTAACACTTTTTTCTGTGTTTTTTTATAGCAATGGTGGGGACAGTTAAGGTCAGACATGGAGAGGGAAGGGTTAAGGTTAGGCCTGGGGGGGGGGGGGGAGTTTTGAGGCAGTGAGGACAGGTTAGACATGGAGAAAGAAAGGTTAGGGCCCGTTTCCACTGTAGCGTTACGAAATCGCCGGCGAATCACCGCAGGCAAATCGCATGCGGGTGCGATTCCGCATGCGTTTTTTGCCGCGATTTCGCATGCGATTTCGCATAGGTAAGGCTGTATGCGATTTTAACCATGTCACTGCCTGTGTGAATTAACATGGGTACCTATGCGAAATCGCATGCGAAATCGCGGCAAAAAACGCATGGGGAAAACGCATGCGATTTCCCTATTAAATACATTGTGTGCGATTCGCCTGCATTCCACACGCAGGCGAATTCTGAGGCCCCTACCCTGCAGATTTTTTCTGCACAGAAAAACGTGCGGGGAAACGCACAAGTGGAAACAGTCCCATCCACTTCTACTGACTGTGCGGATCCGCATGCGTTGCCCGCATGCGGATTCGCGATAGTGGAAACGGGCCCTCAAGGTATGTGTGTGTGTGTGTGTGGGGGGGGGGGGGGGGTTGAGGCGATGGGGACAGTTAGGGTTAGACATGGGGAGGGAAGGGTTAAGGTTAGGCAGGTGGAAGGGGGGGGGGGTGAGTCGGTGGGGACAGTCAAAGTTAGACATGGAGAAGGAAGGGTTAAAGTTAGGCGTGGTGGGGACAGTTAAGGTTAGACATGGGGGTGAAAAGGTTAAATAGAACCTGAACTGAAAATAAAGTCAAAATAACCATATACAGGTCATACTTACCTCTTGTGTGGTCTACTCCTCAATCTCTTCATCCTCTCCTGCGTCCCATTTGTCCACTGTGATCTATGGATTTTTCCGTCCTGCATCTTAAAAATGGCCATTACCCCATAACAGCTTCCTGGTCAGCACACTGTTAAACTGTAACATTGCCTGCTTGAGCCATAGGGAAACATGGACATTACCTTGCACATTCAGTTGTACCTGACAGCTGCTGATATAGAACTGACAGCAACTGGTATATTTCAGTTCTGACAAAATATTGTCAGAACTAGAAGGGATCTCTGTAAGAAGAAAATAGTGAGCTTCTGAGAGGAACTGACAGTGATGTTAGTATGTAATATTCATTTGCAGCTACGTCATGAGTTTATTTTAAATAATTTTCCTCGCTTCAGGTTCCCTTTAAGGTTAGGCATAGAGGGCTTGCGGTGGTGGAGCCGGTTAAGGTTAGGCGTGGGGGAAAAAGGACTAAGGGTGGGCAGGGGGATGGGGAGTGTTTGCAGGGAGGGTTAAGGTTGGGGGGAGTTTGAGGCAGTGAGGACAGTTAAGGTTAGGCCTGGGGGAGAATTGGTTAAGGTTAGGCATTGGTAGTGGGAGGTTTCAGTGTGAAAATAGGCTTGGGTTTAGCTATAGTAAAATATTGGTATTTTTTACACTTTACTAGTAAAATATTGCTAAATTTACTGATACTATCAGCAATACTGGGCAGGCAAATTTCCAGGCACCCTTTTTTGACATAGGCTCCAGCCTGTGTGCTTCTTCCAGAACAGGCTGCAACACGCTGGCTTGATTAGCCTTTTATTTCCCGCCTGATTAGTGTCGCAGTACAGTACACACCAGCAAACAGACAGGAATACACCCGTAAGAAGTTTGCTGGTGTCTCCTGTACTGTGTGAGTTCTTCTTTTGGGGGCAAGGAATTCATGTTTTTTTTTTTAAATAATGCATTAATAAATGGAACACTTTTTAGCTTCACTTGATGTGATGCGCCTTAATTTCTCTTGAATGTTCCTCTATTCTGCCATCTCTGCCATTGTACCTCCTGTGTGCTCCTACCTACCCTCTGCTCTTATCTCCTTTGTATTTCTTTGTATTTCACAGGGGGTGCTTGTTGTGTGTTGTTGCTGCATCTTGCTGACAGTGTGTGAGGAGGGTGAGAACCTGTCTAAGCACATACGGTATATCTGAAGCCTGCTCCGGTATTACAGTGGCTTAATCATTGTCTCCTGTTTTCTTGCAGCTAATGGGCCATCCCGAGTGGGAGCACAAGCGAGGATCCAGGGGGTCTCAGGTCAGTGTCATGTGAATTCCTTGCTGTAGGGGAGTTATTGTGGGTGTAGAAATCCTCTGGTTGGGGGTCCAGATTGATGTGTAGCTCAGTGACCTGCAAAGTTTATTCCTGACCAAAGTTTGTGACATGTGACATGTTTAAAGGAACATTATTGATTAACTTGTTTTTTCAATTGTTTGGGAAGTGCTCTTAAGTTCTAGTGTATACATTTCACTGCTTATCTGTTTGTTTACAGTTATCAAATTCCTTTCACACTTCACTGATGCCAAATCTGACAGGCTACTTAATCATGAGGGGAGTGGGGATTCGCTCACACTACATCTGTTAACCCTGTGTGTGAGAAAGCTCTCATTAGCCTAACTGCAGCTGCCTGTCCTGCAGTGGCGTAGCTAAGGAGTTGAGGGTCCCCGATGCAAGTTTTACAATGGGGCCCCCATAGCACTCTATACATAGCAATTGTTACGGCGCACCAAACCAGCCAATGGCAACTACAGTGTCAGAGGTACAAGAAGGGGATGGGGAACAGTTTGTTAATGATTACCACTATTCAAAGTATCTATAGAAGTGATTATTAGAAGCACAGGACCAATAGAGAGCTAAAACTGTAGTTGAGGGAGGATCTTTCGGGGCCCCTCTGGCCCAAGGGCCCCGATGCGGTCGCAACCTCTGCAACCCCTATTGCTACGCCCCTGCTGTCCTGTCTGAATGAGCTGTTTTCATGGAGAACAGAGGAAATGTATCTTGTTTGTAATTGTGTGTGAAACCTGACGCCCGAGATTCACCTTTGCAAATTAAACATTCCAAAGCAGCTAAAATCTACACACAATGAATGAAAGCTTTTGCCTCTGATATTTAACATGAAAATTAGATAAATGTTTACACAGCTACTTATTTGTACATTGTCATTTTAGAACAGTTGCTTTAAAGGCCAGAGTACTAACACTTTATTACCATTAACTAGCTGGTGGCCCGGCGTTGCCCGGGTATGTATTTGGCTGGTATTGGCTCCGCCAACTTTTCCTAACCCTAACACACAATTAATCAATTACTCAATGACCAAGTTTGTGAGCTTTGCGGTCTTTGGAATCAATAACTTACATTAAAATGAAACAAATCAGATTGGCTGTTTGCGGCTCCACCCCCTTTTATCAATTTAAACCCCAGTCACCCAATGACCAACTGTACCAGGTTTGAGGCTTGTGCCATTAACAGTGCAAGAATGGCAGCAATCAAAAAATCAATAGGTCATTTTTGATTGGCTTTTGTAGGCTCGACCCACTTTTCTGAATATTAATCCCAGTCACCCAATAACCAACTGTGCAAAGTTTGAGAACCCTGCCATTAACAGTGTAAAGGCCCGTACTCACGGGCTGCAAAACTCGCCTGTCGCCAGCACACGTGAGCGTGTGGGCGACAGGCCGGCGACAGCTTCTCGCCAGGTCCCTCCGCGTACACATGCGGAAGAGGGACCAGCGGCAAGGCGGAAGCTGTCGCTGACGTTCCTCCTCCCCCCGCCGGAAGGTCTGTGAACCTCAATGGAGGTTGCTGTCGCTAGTCCGCGTACTCACGCGGACTAGCGACAGTTGCGGCGGGGGGGCAGCGGCGACTGTCGCCATGCGATTGAAAGTTTCAATCGCATGGCGACATAGCGACGGGCGACAGTTCGGGGGCGCGCGGGCGTGCGACGGCCCATACTCACGGGCGACCTGTCGCCGCAACACGCGCGCGCCGCGTGTTGAGGCGACAAAAGTCCCTCGTGAGTATGGGCCATTAGAATGGCTGCTGTTTACATTTTCCCAGTAAAATTTGTATTTGTCTCCACCCACTTTTGACCCTGCATTGTCCGATTATGTATTTGGCTGGTGTTGGCTGTGCCCACTTTCCTAACCCAGAAGTAGTAAGAATAGGTTAGCACTCCAGCTTCTCAAGTGAGCAAATCTTTTATTCTTCAATCATGTGTCAACACTCAGGTTAACAATTGTTTCGGGGCCAGCAAGGGTCCCCTTCATCAGAACAGTGCAGACAAACCATGTTACAATGATACACCTTCTTAAATACATTGACAGACAACAGTGACTCCCATATTGAGAGAATGCACCTCCCCTCTAATTATGGACATAAACAATAAATATCTCACAATCTAAGTAAAATCCATGCGTAACACGTATTGCATCATGACTACCATGCTGTTACAGGCCAAATGGATGCAGTGTTCACAGAACAATATACCTAGATTGCCAAGAGATTCCTAAGAAAGTTCATACATACCCCTGTCACTCAGCTATCTTTCAAATTGATTGGAGCTCACAGAAACGCTATGGCGGCGGGTGCACCCGCTCTGACCGTTACTCCGGTCTCGTTAGCCTCCTGAGCATGGTCTCCATGGTGACCACTAACCCAGAGGGCCATGCGCAGCAAACCTCCAATCAGCACTCGCCGGGTAGGAGCGATGCCCTCCTACGTGAGCCCTGTCCTGTGAGCTCCAATCAATTTGAAAGATAGCTGAGTGACAGGGGTATGTATGAACTTTCTTAGGAATCTCTTGGCGATCTAGGTATATTGTTCTGTGAACACTGCATCCATTTGGCCTGTAACAGCATGGTAGTCATGATGCAATACGTGTTATGCATGGATTTTACATAGATTGTGAGATATTTATTGTTTATGTCCATAATTAGAGGGGAGGTGCATTCTCTCAATATGGGAGTCACTGTTGTCTGTCAATGTATTTAAGAAGGTGTATCATTGTAACATGGTTTGTCTGCACTGTTCTGATGAAGGGGACCCTTGCTGGCCCCGAAACAATTGTTAACCTGAGTGTTGACACATGATTGAAGAATAAAAGATTTGCTCACTTGAGAAGCTGGAGTGCTAACCTATTCTTACTACTTCTGGACTGTTATCTGGATGTTGCTAACATCCATGGTTATGCACCCGCACTACGGTAAGGTGTGCCTCTCCCCACCGTCTACTTTGAACACTTTCCTAGCCCAACACGCAATTAATCCATTACTCAATTACCAAGTTTTTGAGCTTTGCGGTGTTTGGCATCAATAATTTGCATTGGAATGAAACAAATCTGATTGGCTGTTTGTGGCTCCACCCCACTTTCTCAATTTGAACCCCAGTCACCCAATGACCAACTGTACCAGGTTTGAGGCTTGTGCCGTTAACAGTGCAAGAATGGCAGCAATGTAACTATTCCCCTTGAAAATCAATAGGTGAATATTGATTGGCTTTTTTAGGCTCCACCCACTTTTCTGAATATTAATTCCAGTCACCCAGCGACTAACTGTGCAAAGTTTGAGAAACCTGCCATTAAAGAGACACTGAAGCGGAAAAAAATATATGATATAATGAATTGGTTGTGTACTATGAATAATTACTAGAAGATTAGCAGCAAAGAAAATATTCTCATATTTTTATTTTCAGGTATATAGTGTGTTTTCTAACATTGCATTATTCTCTAATATGTGCAGATTACACAACACTCTGCATTCAAAATGATTCTTTCAGAGCAGTCTGTGAACTAATGACCTCTCCTCTGGCAGAGAAAAAGAAAACTGTTCACTTACAGTTGAGATAATAAAAGTCAGAAGACAGCCCTCTCCACGACTTTGAAAGTCGTAGAGATTAATGGCTTTTTTTGCACAGAGATAACAAGTGGAGTTTCTTAACTCTTCCTGTACTGGAAACAATTACACTGATGTATCTGATCTTAATGTTTTATTTCTTAGCTGTGCTACACATACAAATCATAATATCATAATTTTTTTTTCGCTTCAGTGTCTCTTTAACAGTGTAAGAATGGCTGCAGTTTACATTTTCCCAGTGAAATTTGTATTTGTCTCCGCTCACTTTTTGTTTATGAGAATAAAAAGTATCCCATATGTTATTCCAGGTAATGTACTATGTGTGTGTCAAACTTCATTCAAAACCGTTCAGCCATTTTTGCATGATCGAGTAACAAACATCCTAACTTTACCATTTATAATATTAGTAGGATAACAATTGTTCTATGCTCCATGTATCTGCTGCCTGTATGATTATTTGGGGGCCTCGTTTATAATTGTTCTCAAAGCAATTCTACCACATCTCAAAATGTGACCAAACTAAGCATACTAAGGTGCAGCATGCCGAAATGCCTCAAGGTAGCTGCTTCTGTGCATAGGGCTTCTCTCCTCACAAGATATTTACCATATTTTGATTTGTAGCCAAGCCCTTCCACTTTCATCATTAAGCCCTAAACCCAGCATATAGACAGAGCTTCACTGGCCAGTTGGTACGCTGTCAATGGACTCAGCGATGGAAATGAGAAAAGGTCTAGCGCAGTCGTTCTTAAAGGAACACTATCTCTAGGTGCAGAGTGGTGTCACCATTTAGACCTCGGTGGGGAGATAGGAGTAATTCTCTGGATATCTCAATGTACAGAGAAGGATGTCACCCAGTAGACCTTGATATGCAGAGCTGTTGTCTTCCTGAAGACCTCATTTTGGAGAGAGGGGTGTGTCTTCTCGTAGACCTTATTGGGTAGAGTGAGGTGTTACCCAGTAGACTGAGGTGTGGAAAAAGGTTATATCCTGTGAAACTCTGGGTGTAGAGCAGTTGTTTCCCCGTAGATTGGCTTTTCTGTCCAAGCTATTCCTGGAGTGTGACGTCACCCCTGCTGTGACATTCCAGCGTGCTGTCCTCACGTCTGGCTGCTTCTGGGATGACATCATCACTCTGCTGCAGGCCGCACAGAGCCGTTCCCAGAGTCGGCGCAGCAATGGAGGTCACATACAGGGCAACTGGCAGATGTCTTCTAGCCATGGTGCCTTTGCTCTCTTCTCACGACTTAGGCCTCAACAGCACACTAGATCCCTAATTGCCAAGTAGCTTGGGATTAACCCCTTGTGTATCATGCTGTTTTCTCTGCAAACATGAAATCAAGTCAAGACATAACACTAAAAATAACAAGAAAAATAATAGTTATTGGACTTAGAGCTAAGTTTTCCCCTTGACAGGTCCATCCACATTCACATGGGAACATATTATGGCTCATGCATGACTAGGGCTGGGCGTTTCATCAGAATTTTACCATGTGGCCAAAGTTATCTGTAGTTAAACTCCTGTTGGTCAATTAATTATCCAATAAGTCAATCTCCACTTACCCTGGAAGTAAAACAATCTTGCAAGTCAAAGCCACTAACTACCAGTCAATTAACCAACTGCCAACCAGTTTGCCATCAGCTGTTTGATTTTACTGGTCAGGTTCTTTCATTCCTAAATTTGCACATTAGGATACGTTTCTCCTCCAGAGGAGGAGGATCTTGTCTTCCATATTAGTGTTCATTTGGTAGGAAGTGAAAAATTGAAAGTGCTTCGAATCCGAAGACATAAAAACAAAAGTTGTTTAGGTGATACCTTTAATGACAAACTGTACAAGACTTCTATGCAAGGTTTCAAAACTTTAAGTTTCTTTTTCAGGCATGTTTCAGAACTGGATCAGAATGTATGGTTTTTACCTGTTATTTAGCTTAAAGAATATGGCCAGTGCTAAAACGCTGCATTCCTGCGGCAGAACGAGGGTTTCACACACCCCAAATTCCCGGGGCAAAAACCGGGGAGCGCTTCCTGGTAGTTTAGTCTGTTTTTTAGTCAGGTCTTGTCTAGTGGTCCGCTTTAAACAACGCACAACAATACAAATAGGAATACTATTCTGTAGTATTGTGTTACCGCTGAATTTTACTCAGCCTCTAAATATCCAGAATTTTCGCACTGTTAATACCAGCTAAGACGGCGGAAGTCGATATTGACGTCGTTGTCCCTTTAACAGCCAGCGCTTCCATCCGAGCATCCATCCGAGTATAATGACTCTGATCCGACCACTAATGTTGCCACTAAATTAAATTATGGAATCATTTTAACGGAACAGTTTATAAATGCTAATGCCTTCTCCTCGGAGTCCTCTGACGTCACCTAATTGACTTACCTGTCCGGCGCAGCTGTGCAGGATGGATTAGCGGTGCCACGATGCGGTTACAGCGAAGTCTCCCTATCAGTGTGGCAGAATCTCCGCTCTCAAATGAACTTGGCTCATCGCCCAACGAGATGATAGACAGAAAATAATGTAAACAGGGAGAAAATTAACAAGGATAAGACACTGAGTATGCTAGATTGCCATAATCCGGGCAGAAAGGGGAAAATAGAGGAGGGAGGGCCTGAAAAACATTTTTTTACAAGATGAACATTTTCATTTAGTTTTATGTTAGTCTTTTAGAAAGTTTTTAGTATGATGGGGACTATTCACAGGTACGTAGACCAAATGACCTTATTGGGTAAAGTCACCCAAAATGAAAGACAACACAAAGACAAATAAAACTTACCGTATTTTTCGGACTATAAGACGCTCCGGACTATAAGACGCACCTAGGTTTAAAGGGCAAAAATAGGAGGAAAAAAAAAAATGACAACCTGGTGCTTCCATAGTGCAGGGGCGTCTTATGGGCCTTTTCCCCCACAACTGTCTTTATCTATGCTACACTGCCCAGCTACACTAACCCCTGCTGAGCCACCAGCTACACTCACAACACATCCAGCTACCCTGACTACACTCCCTGGTACCCTGACTACACTTCCAGCTACACCGAATACACACCCAGCTACACACTCAGCTACAGCTACACACTCAGCGACACTGACCACACACTCAGCGACACTGACCACACACTCAGCGACACTGACCACACACTCAGCGGCACTGACCACACACTCAGCTGCACTGACCACACACTCAGCTGCACTGACCACACACTCAGCTGCACTGACCACACACTCAGCTGCACTGACCACACACTCAGCTGCACTGACCACACACTCAGCTGCACTGACCACACACTCAGCTGCACTGACCACACACTCAGCTGCACTGACCACACACTCAGCTGCACTGACCACACACTCAGCTGCACTGACCACACACTCAGCTGCACTGACCACACACTCAGCTGCACTGACCACACACTCAGCTGCACTGACCACACACTCAGCTGCACTGACCACACACTCAGCTGCACTGACCACACACTCAGCTGCACTGACCACACACTCAGCTGCACTGACCACACACTCAGCTGCACTGACCACACACTCAGCTGCACTGACCACACACTCAGCTGCACTGACCACACACTCAGCTACACTGACCACACACTCAGCTACACTGACCACACACCAAGCTACACTGACCACACACCAAGCTGCACTGACCACACACCAAGCTACACTGACCACACACCCAGCTACACTGATTACACACACCACTCACCCAGCTACACTGATCACACACTCGGCTACACTGACCACAAACTCGGCTACACTGACCACAAACTCGGCTACACTGACCACAAACTCGGCTACACTGATCACACACACTCAGCTACACTGACCACACACACTCAGCTACACTGACCACACACACTCAGCTACACTGACCACACACACTCAGCTACACTGACCACACACACTCAGCTACACTGACCACACACCCAGCTACACTGATTACACACACCACACACCCAGCTACACTGATTACACACACCACTCACCCAGCTACACTGATTACACACACCACTCACCCAGCTACACTGATCACACACCAAGCTGCACTGACCACACACCAAGCTACACTGACCACACACCCAGCTACACTGATTACACACACCACTCACCCAGCTACACTGATCACACACTCGGCTACACTGACCACAAACTCGGCTACACTGACCACAAACTCGGCTACACTGACCACAAACTCGGCTACACTGATCACACACACTCAGCTACACTGACCACACACACTCAGCTACACTGACCACACACACTCAGCTACACTGACCACACACACTCAGCTACACTGACCACACACACTCAGCTACACTGACCACACACCCAGCTACACTGATTACACACACCACACACCCAGCTACACTGATTACACACACCACTCACCCAGCTACACTGATTACACACACCACTCACCCAGCTACACTGATCACACACTCAGCTACACTGACCACAAACTCGGCTACACTGACCACACACACCACACACTCAACTACACTGACCACACACACCACACACTCCGCTACACTGATAGCTACACTGATTACTACACTTGCTAGATTGAC
The DNA here is from genome assembly GCF_040937935.1 of Hyperolius riggenbachi. Lineage (NCBI taxonomy): Eukaryota > Metazoa > Chordata > Amphibia > Anura > Hyperoliidae > Hyperolius > Hyperolius riggenbachi. Next base: position 471,477,347 of record NC_090648.1, read on the forward strand.
TACACTCACAGCTACAGTGCCGATGCCCTCACCTATTAAGCATGGTACATCCATCTCCGTGGTGTGCAGTCCGGGTTATGTGACATGGAGCTTCCTGTCCCCACTTTTCAGCATTGCCGTGTAGCCAGGAGTGGGTCAAGGGATGCCAAGCCTCTTGATGACCAAGACCCCCACGGCCCCCCCTGGCAATCCAGCTGCTGCAGTACAGATGTATCTCCCGCGGTAGCGCCTGCCGCAGCAGCTCCATTCACCACTCAATGGGAGGTAAGAGCAGCATCGGCGATTACAACGGGTCACATGGTGGGGGCTGCAGCAGCGGCGGCAACGCGGGCAGCGGGAGCTTACGGGGCAGCAGGGGAGATCACATGGGGGGTGCCTGTAGTAGCGGCAGTCATAGCGGGGGGAGGGGCAGCATCGGCGATCACAACGGGTCGCATGGTGGGGTCTGCAGCAGCAGCGGCATGTAGCGAGAGCTTACGGGGCAGCAGGGGAGGTCACAGTAGCGGCAGTCATAGCGGGGGGAGGGGCAGCATCGGCGATCACAACGGGTCGCATGGTGGGGTCTGCAGCAGCAGCGGCGTGTAGCGAGAGCTTACGGGGCAGCAGGGGAGGTCACAGTAGCGGCAGTCATAGCGGGCGGAGGGGCAGCATCGGCGATCACAACGGGTCGCATGGTGGGGTCTGCAGCAGCAGCGGTGGGCAGCGAGAGCTTACGGGGCAGCAGGGGAGGTCTGTAGTAGTGGGGGGGGGGGGGGGGGACAGAAGCGGCAGTTACAACGGGCAGAGCAGCAGCGGGAGATCATGCAGCAGGTGGTCACAACAAGAGGAGCATCAGTGGAAGGTCACCCAGTGAGAGGAGATCAAGAGCCTGGAGCGCACTAGCACAAAGTTCTCAGAGACTGAGCTGCCAGATACCCGCTGGATCCTGTCAAACCCGGGATCAGAGCATGTAAGAGCTGGAAACGGGGGGCGCACCACACCTGGCCATACATTCCTGCCTTACATTCGGACTATAAGACGCACTGACTTTTCTCCCCTATTTTGGGGGGAGAAAAAGTGCGTCTTATAGTCCGAAAAATACGGTATATCACACTTTTCTGCTGGCAGACTCAAAGCACCAGAGCTGCTGCCACTAGGGTGCGCTCAGTAGGCAGTAGCAGTGTTGGGGAGTTTTGCCCAAGGTCTCCTACTGAATAGGTTCTGTCTCACTGAACAGGAAGAGCTTAGAATTGAACCTTGGTCTCCTGTGTCAGAGCCCTTAATCAGTACACTATCCAACCACGGGATAATGAAACCTGTATAATCTCCCATTTAGGATAGTGCACGGTAGCGTAGTGGTTAGCACTCTTGCCTTGCAGCGATGGGTCCCTGGTTCAAATCCCATCCAGGGCACTATCTGCATAGAGTATGTATGTGTGGGCTTCCTTCAGGCACTCTGGATTTCTCCTGCATCCCAAAAACATACAGGTAAGTTCAATCAGCGCTGCGTAATATGTTGGCGCTTTATAAATACAATAAATAAATAAATGGCTTCCCTCTAAATTGGCCCTAGACTATGATACATCCACTACACGATACATACATAGGCATATGACTATGGGAAAGATTACAAGTGCTCAATGCTTAAATATTACCAATCGTAGTACAGAAAGTGCCCATTAAACATCTCGACCAGGTTTTGTCATCAGCAGATATGGAGAACTACCGGTAGGTATGTGAAAGAACACATGAAGTAATTAAAAAAAAAGTTAGATATTTAAAAATGTGGAGAGAAACATCTGGATGCTTCAGAGGCTTCCCCAATCCTCTATGAACCCTCAGCTGCCTGCCAGGACCCTTTTCTTCGCTGCCACGTTCCCCTTTGTACATAAGCTCAGCCCCTCCTTTTCTGCTGAAGCGACTCAGCTGTTGTCATGGTGATGTGCCTATTAACCACTTTATCCCCCACTACAGTATATCTACGTCCTCTATGACTTCATCTAAGCCACAAGGCCGTAGATATATGTCTTGTAGCTGAACCACAGTTTTTATTTTCTCAGGTCATAGTGAAAATTATACACTGTAGCAATATTTTAAAATCAAATATCTTCACCATAGATTGTAACAGGAACATAATCTAAAGGTGGCCACTAACGGTCCAATTTCTAGCGAAAAATTGTTTGAGCGATCAGAAATTCTGATCGGATTGGTTATAAATAATCTCCATTGGTGGACACAATCGATAATAACCGAGTGAAAAAAATGTCGTCCGAATGAATTTTTGTCGAACCAAAATTTGGATTTTCTTGTTGGTTGTGATAGATAGGAAGCAAAGATTGGATCGTTGATGGCGTAGTGACTGATGTGTTACAATATTTCACTTCTGATCAGAATTTCTGATTGCTCGAACGATTTTTCGCTAGAAATTGGACCGTTAGTGGCCAGTTTAAGTTGTGTGATAAATGGTAGAAATAGCCAAACAAAATTGGTGCGTTTTATCTACTTTTTTTTTAATTTTTTTTAAACTGGAATTAGTAAAACTCAGAAATGATGTGTTTTTTTCTATTTTTTTTCCTCTTTCCCATTAAAATGCATAGAAAACAAAATTGTACTAGGAAAAAAAATGCCATAAGATGAAACCCTAGTTTGTCTTAAAAAAAACCCATATATATGTCATTTACAAGTCATAAGTAGGGATAAAGTTATTGCTGATTAAATAGGGACATAGCTAAAATGTAAAAACTGCTCTGGCCCATAAGGGGGAAACAAGATCTGGATGTCAAGTGGTTGAAGTGGACCCAAACCAAACATTTTTTTAATTCAAAATATTTAGTTGCACCACTCTGACACATACAAAGACAGGGACGGATCTGGGGGGAGGCGGGTCTCTTGCCCCAGGCGCAGTTTGTTGAATTCTTAAAAAGGCGGCAAAATTTGGATGGGGAATGGCAGTTTAGGCGCCAAAACCTGACCTTTAGGCGCCAAAACCTGACCTTGCCCCAGGCGCAACTTGGTCTAGATCCGTCCCTGTACAAAGATAAATAAACACTCCTTCAAGCCTATGAGCATTTCAGTGCCTGCTTTTCACCCCTCTCTTTTCATAACTAGGGTTATACAGGTGGCAGCCATTAGCAATTCCTCCTTTGCTGGACACCATCTCTTCCACCAGTCTGCCGGATTCTGTCCCGGCAATATGAAAGGAGAGGAGGGGTTCCTCCAATAAATGTAAACTATTTTATATTTGTCATCATGCGGCTGAAAAAAAGCTGCTATTTATTATTATAATTTAGAAAATAGATGTTATTTCTGAAATCTTGTATTTTTAATTTGGGTCCACTTTAACCACTTGAGGACCTAGGGCTTTCTACCCCTTAACCACTTAAGGACTGCAGTCATAAAACCCCTTAAGGACCAGAGCCTTTTTTTCCATTCGGACCACTGCAGCTTTCACGGTTTATTGCTCAGTCATACAACCTACCACCTAAATGAATTTTACCTCCTTTTCTTGTCACTAATACAGCTTTCTTTTGGTGCTATTTGATTGCTGCTGCGAGTTTTACTTTTTATTATATTCATCAAAAAAGACATGAATTTTGTCAAAAAAATGACTTTTTTAACTTTCTGTGCTGACATTTTTCAAATAAAGTAAAATTTCCTATACATTTGAGCGCGAAAGTTATTCTGCTACATGTCTTTGATAAAAAAAAAAACATTCAGTGTATATTTATTGGATTGGGTAAAAGTTATAGCGTTTACAAACTATGGTGCAAAAAGTGAATTTTCCCATTTTCAAGCATCTCTGACTTTTCTGCGCACCTGTCAGGTTTCATGAGGGGCTAAAATTCCAGGATAGTACAAATACCCCCCAAATGACCCCATTTTGGAAAGAAGACATCCCAAAGTATTCAGTGAGAGGCATGGTGAGTTCATTGAATATTTTATTTTTTGTCACAAGTTAGCGGAAAATGACAGTTTGTGACAGAAAAAAAAAAAAAAAATGAAATCTGCCACGGACTCACTATGCTCCTCTCTGAATACCTTGAAGTGTCTACTTTCCAAAATGGGGTCATTTGTGGGGTGTGTTCACTGTCCTGGCATTTTGGGGGGTGCCTAATTGTAAGCACCCCTGTAAAGCCTAAAGATGCTCATTGGACTTTGGGCCCCTTAGCGCAGTTAGGCTGCAAAAAAGTGCCACACATGTGGTATTGCCGTACTCAGGAGAAGTAGTATAATGTGTTTTGGGGTGTATTTTTACACATACCCATGCTAGGTGGGAGAAATATCTCCGTAAATGACAATTTTTTTATTTTTTTTACACACAATTGTCAATTTATAGAGATATTTCTCCCACTCAGCATGGGTATGTGGAAAAATACACCCCAAAACACATTATACTACTTCTCCTGAGTACGGCGATACCACATGTGTGGCACTTTTTTGCACCCTAACTGCGCTAAGGGGCCCAAAGTCCAATGAGTACCTTTAGGATTTCACAGGTCATTTTGAGAAATTTCGTTTCAAGACTGCTCCTCACGGTTTAGGGCCCCTAAAATGCCACGACAGTATAGGAATCCCACAAATTACCCCATTTTAGAAAGAAGACACCCCAAGGTATTCCATTAGGAGTATGGTGAGTTCATAGAAGATTTTTTTTTTTTGTCACAAGTTAGCGGAAATTGATTTTAATTGTTTTTTTTTCACAAAGTGTCATTTTCCGCTAACTTGTGACAAAAATAAAATCTTCTATGAACTCACCATACTCCTAACGGAATACCTTGGGGTGTCTTCTTTCTAAAATGGGGTCATTTGTGGGGTTCCTATACTGCCCTGGCATTTTAGGGGCCCTAAACCTTGAGGAGTAGTCTTGAAACCAAATATCGCAAAATGACCTGTGAAATCCTAAAGGTACTCATTGGACTTTGGGCCCCTTAGCGCACTTAGGGTGCAAAAAAGTGCCACACATGTGGTACCGCCGTACTCAGGAGAAGTAGTATAATGTGTTTTGGGGTGTATTTTTACACATACAGATGCTAGGTGGGAGAAATATCTCTGTAAATGACAATTATTTGATTTTTTTTACACACAATTGTCCATTTACAGAGAGATTTCTCCCACCCAGCATGGGTATGTGTAAAAATACACCACAAAACACATTATACTACTTCTCCTGAGTATGGCGATACTACATGTGTGACACTTTTTTGCAGCCTAGGTGCGCTAAGGGGCCCAACGTCCTATTCACAGGTCATTTTGAGGCATTTCTTTTCTAGACTACTCCCCACGGTTTAGGGCCCCTAAAATGCCAGGGCAGTATAGGAACCCCACAAGTGACCCCATTTTAGAAAGAAGACACCCCAAGGTATTCCGTTAGGGGTATGGTGAGTTCATAGAAGATTTTATTTTTTGTCACAAGTTAGTGAAAAATGACACTTTGTGAAAAAAACAATAAAAATCCAATTTCCGCTAACTTTTGACAAAAAATAAAATCTTCTATGAACTCATCATACACCTAACAGAATACCTTGGGGTGTCTTCTTTCTAAAATGGGGTCACTTGTGGGGTTCCTATACTGCCCTGGCATTTTACGGGCCCAAAACTGTGAGTAGTCTGGAAACCAAATTTCTCAAAAATGACTGTTCAGGGGTATAAGCATCTGCAAATTTTGATGACAGGTGGTCTATGAGGGGGCAAATTTTGTGGAAACGGTCATAAGCAGGGTGGCCTCTTAGATGACAGGATGTATTGGGCCTGATCTGATGGATAGGAGTGCTAGGGGGGTGACAGGAGGTGATTGATGGGTGTCTCAGGGGGCGGTTAGAGGGGAAAATAGATGCAATCAATGCACTGGGGAGGTGATCGGAAAGGGGTCTGAGGGGGATCTGAGGGTTTGGCCGAGTGATCAGGAGCCCACACGGGGCAAATTAGTGCCTGATCTGATGGGTAGGTGTGCTAGGGGGTGACAGGAGGTGATTTATGGGTGTCTCAAGGTGTGATTAGAGGGGGGAAATAGATGCAAGCAATGCACTAGCGAGGTGATCAGGGCTGGGGTCTGAGGGCGTTCTGAGGTGTGGGCGGGTGATTGGGTGCCCGCAAGGGGCAGATTAGGGTCTAATCTGATGGGTAACAGTGACAGGTGGTGATAGGGGGTGATTGATGGGTAATTAGTGGGTGTTTAGAGGAGAGGAGAGATGTAAACACTGCACTTGGGAGGTGATCTGATGTCGGATCTGCGGGCGATCTATTGGTGTGGGTGGGTGATCAGATTGCCCGCAAGGGGCAGGTTAGGGGCTGATTGATGGGTGGCAGTGACAGGGGGTGATTGATGGGTGGCAGTGACAGGGGGTGATTGATGGGTGATTGACAGGTGATCAGTGGGTTATTACAGGGAATAACAGATGTAAATATTGCACTGGCGAATTGATAAGGCGGGGGTCTGAGGGCAATCTGAGCGTGTGGGCGGGTGATTGGGTGCCCGCAAGGGGCAGATTAGGGTCTAATCTGATGGGTAACAGTGACAGGTGGTGATAGGGGGTGATTGATGGGTAATTAGTGGGTGTTTAGAGGAGAGAAGAGATGTAAACACTGCACTTGGGAGGTGATCTGATGTCGGATCTGCGGGCGATCTATTGGTGTGGGTGGGTGATCAGATTGCCCGCAAGGGGCAGGTTAGGGGCTGATTGATGGGTGGCAGTGACAGGGGGTGATTGATGGGTGGCAGTGACAGGGGGTGATTGATGGGTGATTGACAGGTGATCAGTGGGTTATTACAGGGAATAACAGATGTAAATATTGCACTGGCGAATTGATAAGGCGGGGGTCTGAGGGCAATCTGAGCGTGTGGGCGGGTGATTGGGTGCCCGCAAGGGTCTAATCTGATGGGTAACAGTGACAGGTGGTGATAGGGGGTGATTGATGGGTGATTGATGGGTAATTAGTGGGTGTTTAGAGGAGAGAATAGATGTAAACAATGGATTTGGGAGGTGATCTGATGTCGGATCTGCGGGCGATCTATTGGTGTGGGTGGGTGATCAGATTGCCCGCAAGGGGCAGGTTAGGGGCTGATTGATGGGTGGCAGTGACAGGGGGTGATTGATGGGTGGCAGTGACAGGGGGTGATTGACAGGTGATCAGTGGGTTATTACAGGGAAGAACGGATGTAAATAATGCACTGGCGAATCGATAAGGGGGGGTTTGAGGGCAATCTGAGCGTGTGGGCGGGTGATTGGGTGCCCGCAAGGGTCTAATCTGATGGGTAAAAGTGACAGGTGGTGATAGGGGGTGATTGATGGGTGATTGATGGGTAATTAGTGGGTGTTTAGAGGAGAGAATAGATGTAAACAATGGATTTGGGAGTTGATCTGATGTCGGATCTGCAGGCGATCTATTGGTGTGGGTGGGTGATCAGATTGCCCGCAAGGGGCAGGTTAGGGGCTGATTGATGGGTGGCAGTGACAGGGGGTGATTGACGGGTGATTGACAGGTGATTGACAGGTGATTGACAGGTGATCAGGGGGGATAGATGCATACAGTACACAGGGGGGGAGGGTCTGGGGGGGTCTGGGGAGAATCTGAGGGGTGGGGGGGTGATCAGGAGGGAGCAGGGGGCAGTTTAGGGACTAAAAAAAAAAATAGCGTTGACAGATAGTGACAGGGAGTGATTGATGGGTGATTAGGGGGGTGATTGTGTGCAAACGGTGGTCTGGGGGGTGGGCAGGGGGGGGTCTGAGGGGTACTGTGGGCGATCAGGGGGCAGGGGGGGCAGATCAGTGTGTTTGGGTGCAGACTAGGGTGGCTGCAGCCTGCCCTGGTGGTCCCTCGGACACTGGGACCACCAGGGCAGGAGGCAGCCTGTATAATACACTTTGTAAACATTACAAAGCGTATTATACGCTTCCTATCCGGCGATCGTCGGGTTAACAACCCGCCGGCGCTTCCGATTGGCCGGCGGGTTGACGTCGCGGGTGGGCGGAGCCTATTGCCGGCGGATGCGCGCGAATCCCAGCGCGCGATCCCCGGCCAGAGAGTGCCCCAGGACCTGACGCCAATCTGCGTTACGTGGTCCTGGGGCTGCCACTTTGCCGCCGCCAATATGAAGTAGGCGGTCGGCAAGTGGTTAAGGACCGGCCACTTTTTTTCCATTCAGACCACTGCAGCTTTCACGGTTTATTGCTCGCTCATACAATCTACCACCTAAATGAATTTTGGCTCCTTTTCTTGTCACTAATAAAGCTTTCTTTTGGTGCTATTTGATTGCTCCTGCGATTTTTACTTTTTATTATATTCATCAAAAAAGACATACATTTTGGCAAAAAAATGATTTTTTTAACTTTCTGTGCTGACATTTTTCAAATAAAGTAAAATTTCTGTATACATGCAGCGCGAAAAATGTGGACAAACATGTTTTTGATTAAAAAAACCCCATTCAGTGTATATTTATTGGTTTGGGTAAAAGTTATAGCGTTTACAAACTATGGTGCAAAAAGTGAATTTTCTCATTTTCAAGCATCTATGACTTTTCTGACCCCCTGTCATGTTTCATGAGGGGCTAGAATTCCAGGATAGTATAAATACCCCCCAAATTACCCCATTTTGGAAAGAAGACATCCCAAAGTATTCACTGAGAGGCATAGTGAGTTCATAGAAGTTTGGTCATTTGGTTTCAAGACTACTCCTCACGGTTTAGGGCCCCTAAAATGCCAGGGCAGTATAGGAACCCCACAAATGACCCCATTCTAGAAAGAAGACACCCCAAGGTATTCCGTTAGGAGTATGGTGAGTTCATAGAAGTTTTTATTTTTTTGTCACAAGTTAGCGGAAATTGATTTTAATTGTTTTTTTTTCACAAAGTGTCATTTTCCGCTAACTTGTGACAAAAAATAAAATCTTCTATGAACTCACCATACTCCGTACGGAATACCTTTGGGTGTCTTCTTTCTAGAATGGGGTCATTTGTGGGGTTCCTATACTGCCCAGGCATTTTAGGGGCCCTAAACCGTGAGGAGTAGTCTTGAAACCAAATGTCGCAAAATGACCTGCGAAATCCTAAAGGTACTCATTGGACTTTGAGCCCCTTAGCGTACTTAGGGTGTAAAAAAAAGTGCCACACATGTAGTACCGCCGTACTCAGGAGAAGTAGTATAATGCGTTTTGGGGTGTATTTTTACACATACCCATGCTAAGTGGGAGAAATCTCTGTAAATGACAATTGTTTGATTTTTTTACACACAATTGTCCATTTACATAGAAATTTCTCCCACCCAGCATGGGTATGTGTAAAAATACACCCCAAAACACATTATACTACTTTTCCTGAGTACGGCGGTACCACATGTGTGACACTTTTTTGCAGCCTAGGTGCGCTAAGGGGCCCAACGTCCTATTCACAGGTCATTTTGAGGCATTTGTTTTCTAGACTACTCCTCGCGGTTTAGGGCCCCTAAAATGCAAGGGCAGTATAGGAACCCCACAAGTGACCCCATTTTAGAAAGAAGACACCCCAAGGTATTCCGTTAGGTGTATGGCGAGTTCATAGAAGATTTTATTTTTTGTCACAAGTTAGTGAAAAATGACACTTTGTGAAAAAAAACCAATAAAAATCAATTTCCGCTAACTTTTGACAAAAAATAAAATCTTCTATGAACTCGTCATACACCTAACAGAATACCTTGGGGTGTCTTTTTTTCTAAAATGGGGTCACTTGTGGGGTTCCTATACCGCCCTGGCATTTTACAGGCCCAAAACCGTGAGTAGTCTGGAAACCAAATGTCTCAAAATGACTGTTCAGGGGTATAAGCATCTGCAAATTTTGATGACAGGTGGTCTATGAGGGGGCGAATTTTGTGGAACCGGTGATAAGCAGGGTGGCCTTTTAGATGACAGGTTGTATTGGGCCTGATCTGATAGATAGGAGTGCTAGGGGGGTGACAGGAGGTGATTGATGGGTGTCTCAGGGGGTGGTTAGAGGGGAAAATAGATGCAATCAATGCACTGGGGAGGTGATCGGAAGGGGGTCTGAGGGGGATCTGAGGGTTTGGCCGAGTGATCAGGAGCCCACACGGGGCAAATTGGGGCCTGATCTGATGGGTAGGTGTGCTAGGGGGTGACAGGAGGTGATTGATGGGTGTCTCAAGGTGTGATTAGAGGGGGGAATAGATGCAAGCAATGCACTGGCGAGGTGAACAGGGCTGGGGTCTGAGGGCATTCTGAGGGTGTGGGCGGGTGATTGAGTGCCCTAGGGGCAGATAGGGGTCTAATCTGATAGGTAGCAGTGACAGGGGGTGATTGATGGGTAATTAGTGGGTGTTTAGGGTAGAGAACAGATGTAAACACTGCACTTGGGAGGTGATCGGACGTCGGATCTGCGGGCGATCTATTGGTGTGGGTGGGTGATCAGATTGCCCGCAAGGGGCAGGTTAGGGGCTGATTGATGGGCGGCAGTGACAGCGGGTGATTGATGGGCGGCAGTGACAGCGGGTGATTGATGGGCGGCAGTGACAGGGGGTGATTGATGGGTGGCAGTGACAGGGGGTGATTGATGGGTGATTGATAGGTGATTGACAGGTAATCAGTGGGTTATTACAGGGGAGAACAGATTTAAATATTGCACTGGCGAATTGATAAGGGGGGGTCTGAGGGCAATCTGAGCGTGTAGGCGGGCGATTGGGTGCCCGCAAGGGGCAGATTAGGGTCTGATCTGATGGGTAACAGTGACAGGTGGTGATAGGGGGTGATTGATGGGTGATTGATGGGTAATTAGTGGGTGTTTAGAGGAGAGAATAGATGGAAACACTGCGCTTGGGTGGTGATCTGATGTCGGATCTGTGGGCGATCTATTGGTGTGGGTGGGTGATCAGTTTGCCCGCAAGGGGCAGGTTAGGGGCTGATTGTTGGGTGGCAGTGACAGGGGGTGATTGATGGGTGATAGGTGATTGGCAGGTGATTGACAGGTGATCAGTGGGTTATTACAGGGAAGGCCAGATGTAATTAACGCACTGGCGAATTTATAAGGGGGGGGGGGGGGGGTGTCTGAGGGCAATCTGAGCGTGTGGGCGGGTGATTGGGTGCCCGCAAGGGGCAGATTAGGGTCTGATCTGATAGGTAACAGTGACGGTTGGTGATAGGGGGTGATTGATGGGTAACTGATGGGTAATTAGTGGGTGTTTAGAGAAGATAACAGATGTAAACAATACATTTGGGAGGTAATCTGACGGCCGGTTTGCGGGCGATCTAATGGTGTGGGTGGGTGATCAGATTGCCCGCAAGGGGCAGGTTAGGGGCTGATTGATGGGTGGCAGTGACAGGGGGTGACAGGGGGTGATTGATAGGTGATAGGTGATTGGCAGGTGATTGACAGGTGATCAGTGGGTTATTACAGGGAAGAACAGATGTAATTAATGCACTGGTGAATTGATAAGGGGGCGTCAGAGGGCAATCTGAGCGTGTGGGCGGGTGATTGGGTGCCCGCAAGGGGCAGATTAGGGTCTGATCTGATAGGTAAAAGTGACAGCTGGTGATAGGGGGCGATTGATGGGTGATTGATGGGTAATTAGTGGGTGTTTAGAGGAGAGAATAGATGTAAACAATGGATTTGGGAGGTGATCTGATGTCGGATCTGCGGGCGATCTATTGGTGTGTGGGGGGTGATCAGATTGCCCGCAAGGGGAAGGTTAGGGGCTGATTGATGGGTGGCAGCAGGGCCGGCCCTAGACTTTTTGCCGCCTGAGGCAAATTTTTTTTAAAAAATTGCCACCGCCGTCCCTCCCCCCCCCCTCGGGGGGGGGGGGGCGCTCTGGGGGGCCGCCGAGCTGGAGGGGTAGCTGGCAGGACGGGGGTATTGGGCCAGCGGCGGGGAGGGGGGGTCGGACCCCCCCCTCCCTCGCCTGGGTCCCCCGTCCTCCGCTCCCCTCCAGCCTAAATAGACGCAGCCGTATATGTAAGAGGCACGGGCGGGGAGGACACTCACCTCTTCCCAGCATGCGCTCCACTGACATCACTTCCTGCAGCGTTGCAGGAAGTGATGTCAGTGGAGCGCACGCTGGAGCGAGGAGGAGGTGAGTGTCTCCCCGTCCGTGCCTCTTACATATACGGCTGCGTCTATTTAGGCTGGAGGGGAGCGGAGGACGGGGGACCCAGGCGAGGGAGGGGGGGGTCCGACCCCCCTCCCCGCCGCTGGCCCAATACCCCCGTCCTGCCAGCTACCCCTCCAGCTCGGCGGGCCGGCTCCCCGCACCCACGGACGGGCGGGTGCCGCCCCTGGAAATTTGCCGCCTGAGGCAAAAGTTTCACCCCGCCTCATGAGCGGGCCGGCCCTGGGTGGCAGTGACAAGGGGTGATTGACAGGTCATTGATGGGTGATTGACAGGTGATGGACAGGTGATTGACAGGTGATCAGGGGGGATAGATGCATACAGTACATGGGGGGGGGGTCTGGGGAGAATCTGAGGGGTGGGGGGGTGATCAGGAGGGAGCGGGGGGCAGGGGGGGGATAAAAAAAAAAATAGCGTCGACAGATAGTGACAGGGAGTAATTGATGGGTGATTAGGGGGGTGATTGGGTGCAAACAGGGGTCTGGGGGGTGGGCAGGGGGGGGTCTGATGTGTGCTGTGGGCGATCTGGGGCAGGGGGGGGGGAAATCAGTGTGCTTGGTCCAGACTAGGGTGGCTGCAGCCTGCCCTGGTGGTCCCTCGGACATTGGGACCACCAGGGCAGGAGGCAGCCTGTATAATACACTTTGTAAACATTACAAAGTGTATTATACACTTTGTATGCGGCGATCGTCGGGTTAACATCCCGCCGGCGCTTCCGTATGGCCGGCGGGATGTTGCGGCGGGTGAGCGGCACAAGGCAGAGGCGGAGGATCGCGTCACGGATGACGCGATCGCTCCGCCCATGCCTATACAAGGACTGCCGCCAATTGTCAATACGGCGGTCCTTGCGGCGTCCACTTCCCGGCCGCCAATTGTATATACGGCGGTCGGGAAGTGGTTAAGCAGTAGGAAGGAGGGGAGCAGAGTGAAGACACAGGCACAGGAGATTTTTGCCTTTGCCAATGACCAGAGATAAACAAGCCAGTACTGCTCTCTGCAATGAAAATAAACAATTTTACACACAGGGAATACTTGGCAATGTCTTCAAATGTTCTTTTATGCAACTAAGAGTAGTTAATGACATTTTAGTTATGGGCGTATAATCCCACTATAAAACAATGGCATTTACAATTGATGTAATTGAAATATCAAACTTATATTGATTGGATGTGCTGGTTCAATTGTACACACAAGGAATACTTTGGAATTTTTTCATATGTTCTTCATTGTAACTAGGAGTTGAAATCTTAGTTATGGGAGTATAATCTCACTTTAAAGTGGACTTGAACTCTTGCACAGGACAGCTGTGTAAACTGGCTGCCTCGGCAGAGTAGCTAATTTGTCAACACAGGGGGCTTGATTCACTACCGTGATAACTCATATCATGGCCATTTTCACATGCATTTTTGCGTTTGCGAAACAATATCATTTTCGTGCGCAAATGATGTTTTCGTGCAAAAATTCGCATTTGCGCGTGAAAATGCGCAATTGCGCGTGCAAATTAGTGATATAAGTTATCACGGTTTAGCGAATCAAGCCCAGGATGTTAACCCTATGGGCTTGATTCACAAAGTAGTGAGGACTGTTAACACGCTGTGAAAAGTGCTTCACACGAAATTTAGCATGAAAATGGTTATCGCGCGCAAAAATCCGATAACGTAAATTTATCGTGCGAACGCGGCACGTTAACGTGCGATAAATTTGCGTTATCGCACGAACGCAAACGTTAACGTGCGAAAATTTGTGTTAATGCGCGACATTCCATTTTTATGCGCGTGATAACCGTTTTTCACGCGAAAACGCGCGCAAAGCTCTTTTTCACAGCCGTGATAACAGTTATCATGGCTTTGTGAATCAAGCCCTATGTCTGCTTCTGTGAAAGCAGGAAGTAGACACACTGCAGATTTATGGCAGGATTTGTATTAGATGTAACAACAAATGTTTTTCTTTAAAGGTGATTATGTTGCTGCTTATCTTTTAGAGCAGAGAGGGAGTTCAGGTTCGCTTTCATAGATTTTCATCAAATTCAATAGCTATATAGACTCTACTACCTAATCCATTGAGGTGGCCACTAATGGTTCAATTTCTAGCGAAAAATCGTTCGAGCGATCAGAAATTCTGATCGGATTGGTTGTAAATAATCTCCATTGATGGGCACAATCAATTACGAACGATTATAAAAATAGTCGTCCGATTGGATTTTGGTCAAACTAAAATTTGGATTTTCTTGTTGGTTGTAATAGATAAGAAGCAAAAATTTGTTTGTTGATGGTTTAGGCTACTTGCAGACCAAGACGTTGCGTTAGGTGCCACGTTAAGGTCGCATAACGTGCACCTAACACAACGTATGGTGCTGCAAGAGAGGACGGTAGAGTGAGCCACGTTAGGCGGATCTATCCCTATAAGGTCTCCCAGAGTTGCGCTGATTGGCCGGTGGGACCATGTGATGCGGAGCGAGACACTCCGCATCACGTGGTCCTGCCGGCCAATCAGCGGCCGCCAGTGCAGTGAATATTAAGTAGCCATGTGCGCGGCTACTGTAGCTGGCTCTCCCCGCCTCCTCTCCGCCCCCCACTGCGCATGTGCAAACAGTCTAACGCGGCTATAGCCGCTCTAACGCCGTAGCATGCTGCACTTTCCCGACAACGTGCAGCGTTACATGTAACGCAACGTGGGCTGTGTGAACAGCCCACTTGTGTTACATTGCTGTGCGTTGGGGGAGCATTACAGGCGCACTAACGTGCGCCTGTAACGTCCCTGTGTGGAAGCAGCCTAAGGGAACAATTTTTCTTCCAATCAGAATTATCTGATCGCTCGAACGATTTTTCGCTAGAAATTGGATCGTTAGTGGCCACCTTTAAAAGATACCCGAAGTGACATGTGACATGATGAGATAGACGTGTATGTACAGTGCCTAGCACACAAATAACTATGCTGTGTTCCTTTTTTTCTTTCTCTGCCTGAAAGAGTTAAATATCAGGTATGTAAGTGGCTGACTCAGTCCTGACTCATACAGGAAGTGATTACAGTGTGACCCTCACTGATAAACACTTTCCTAGCAGAAAATGGCTGCTGAGAGCAAGAAACAGATAAAAAAAAGGGAATTTCTTATCAGTGAGGGTCACACTGAACTCACTTCCTGTCTGATTCAGGACTGAGTCAGCCACTTACATACTTGATATTTAACTCTTTCAGGCAGAGAAAGAAAAAAAGGAACACAGTCTAGTTATTTGTGTGCTAGGCACTGTAGATACACATGTCTATCTCATCATGTCACATTTCACTTCAGGAATCCTTTAAGTGTGCGGTAAATCTGCCTTTAGCAATGAGCCCGGGGCCAAGTTTCTCTTATGTCGTTATAGTTTTTATAATGACGTTATTCTGTTATTTAGCGATCAGGACGGACTACACAATTGGGCTCTATTCTCAATGAGTTACCGCATGAGTTAAATTAGGTAGTGATAAACACCGACCAAAATATCTCCATTTTCAAATTCACAAACATTTTTTACCTCATGCGGTAAAAGTGAGGTAAAACTGTGGTAATTACCTCAAATTTATCTCCAATTTGTGATTCTCAATTAAAAAGTTGGTGTTAATTAAGGATGTTTTTATCACCTACAAATGGTAGGTGATAATTATCACTTCTCTGCTTTTGGCCTTCAGGATGGAGCCTTTTGAGTTTGTTTGCTCGAGTTTCTGTCAATTTTACACAGCAGGCAGCAAAGACGAGTGTGTCTAATCTCAAGGCGCACTTTCAGACCTCGTACAGTCTTTTAGATGATTTAATAGATGCCGAGGAGGAAATTCTTCTCTGCTCTAAAAGATAAGCAACAGCATAATTACCTTTAAAGAAAAACATTTCTTTGTTACAGCTGATACAAATCCAGCAAACAATCTCCAGTGTATGTACTTCCTGCTTTCATGGAAGCAGACATGGGGTTAACATCCTGTGTTTACACATTAGCTGCTCTGCTGAGGCAGCCAGCTGGCACAGCTGAGAGGTCAAATTACAGTTGTGATTATTCACAGATGAGGGGGAAGGACAGGCTAAATTATATACATACAGGGTACATTTCTATATGTTTTCCTTCTGTCCTGTGCAAGAGTTGAGGTACCACTGTAAATGTGACAGGCTTTCCTGGGCCGTCTTTGTGTAATGGGTGACAAGTATATGGGCTGCCCTACAGTGGTCAAAAAAGCTTTATTTCCGTACCTATTACTGACAGTTTTATCACTTGTTTTATCACCTGTTTTATCACCTGTTTTACCGCACTTTTATCAAACATTTATCACACTTGGTACATTTTTAGTGAATACTCACTTTTTTCACTATTTTTAGTGAATTATAACTGGAGGTAATTTTTCACCCAAAAAAGAGTTACCGCACATGGGTTTGTGAATAGAGCCCAATAACGCCTTTTCTCATTGATGAGAATAGTGGGTGTTCAGCATCAGGCAATTGGCAGAAATCTGACGCCACGCGGAGCCCTCGCTTCTCTGCCGCATTTCCATTCCACACATTTTTAATTATGTCTCCAGTGAATTGTTGGCTTGTCAGGAGGGAAGCACTCGAATCGGCGCTGAATTAATGGCGGGAGGGGGGCAGCTGCGGGAAATGCGCCGCTCGTGAAAAGGTGAAACAATCGCTCATTGTTGACTGGTTTAATGTAATTGCGGCAGAGAGAGAAAAGGCCGTCTGCTCCTCTCCAGGACGCAGGTAGTGCACTTTACCCTCCCGTTCCTAAGCAACTGTTATTTTAAGATTAAATACTTCCTGTGCTGTCCACCTACTTGGAGCTGCGGCTGGATGACGGGAGAGCGTTGCTCCCTTGCGCTTCGCCTGCTGTCACTCTGCCGCTGCTGCCTGGATCCATGAGTCCTGCGCTGCCGTGGCTTTGGCAGGATGAGTTGGGGAAGCCTGCGTCTCCTGAAGCGGAGGAGAGAGCCCTTCACCTGTCCAGATGAGGTACGCTATTCACCTTCTTCTGTCCAGACGTGGCTGCCTTTCTGTCTGCTGGAGAGGGGTTGCTGCAGCTGCACACATGTGAAAGTTTTCTTGTGCAGCTTCTGGAGCTTGTGCTATGATTGCTGCATAAACTTGTTCCTATGGGAAGGGGGGTTCATTGCAAATGAAGAAACCCATATAAGCAGAGAAATGATTCAAGGGTGGGATGTTAAAGCAAACCTGCAGGGAAAATAAACGTATGAGATAATGAATTATATGTGTAGCGCAGCTAAGAAATTGAACATTACTAGCAAAGTAAAGAGTCTCATATTGTTTTCCAGTACAGGAAGATTTAACTAACTTCAGTTGTATGCAAAAGAGCTTCTCTGAGCTCTTCGACTCAACTTGGGTCTAGGATAGTCCGGTTTTCTGCAGCACTTCTCTCAACCTGTCTCACTCTCACTGTTTCTTGTTTGTTTAAAGGGAACCTTAAAGGACTTACGAGGTCAAATTACGCCGAAAAGTTAATGACCTGCTTCGTCTTTTAAGGCACGGAGAACGCCGTCCGCGCCCTCCGTGCCGATCCGCCGGGTCCCCCCCCGCTCATTAGCCCCCTGGGCCGGCTCCCGACCCCACGGCCCGGGTCGGGCTCTCATGCCTCTCCTAAAATGGCCGCCTGCTCTGGCCGCGGCTGCGCAGTCCGCATAGCCGCGAGTGCGGCTGCGCAGCTCAAGGGCCAACCCCCCCCCCCCCCCCTGATCCACGCTACGTGACTGTCATATCTACGCTTATCACCTGCTTTCTGAAGGATAATATTGAAGAATAAAGGAGAACTTTGGTTCATTTAAAAAACCCCGTTTGTTTGTATACATTGAACTGTGGAATCATTTGTAGGGGTGGAACCACACTACTTCTTTATCTTGTCAGTGATAGTCCCTTAGCCATAGACCCTGAACAAGCATGCGGCAGAACGGGTGTTTCTGAGTGGAATCGGAATCGGAATTCATTTTTATTCGCCGAGCATGACTGAGTCGTACCTGAAATTGGATTTGGCATGTACATGGCTCGGAATAGGAATAGAAATAAATCTAAATGGTAAACAGACACAATAAACATCAGTGTTTGTATTAGAACATCTGTATCATGGTACACTACAGCCCGGAACATAGGAACAGGAACTTATGCAGGATATTACAAACCTATGCTATGAGAAATGTTGCACTATGGAAATGAACCTTCTTATTATTTTTGTTTATTTCTTTTCTTTTTGGTAATATGATTCCGGCTAGGTTCACAGTAGGACACCACTTCACTACTGAGGGGTTTTACCCCTTGAACACCAGAGCAATTTTCACCTTTCAGCGCTCCTTCCATTCATTCGTCAATAACTTTATTATTACTTATCGCAATGAAATGAACTATATCTTGTTTTTTCGCCACCAATTAGGCTTTCTTTAGGTGGGACATTATGCCAAGAATTATTTTATTCTAAATGTGTTTTAATGGGAAAATAGGAAAAAAGTATTATTTTTCAGTTTTCGGCCATTATAGTTTTTAAATAAGGCATGCTACTGTAATTAAAACCCATGAAATGTATTTGCCCATCTGTCCCGGTTATAAAACCGTTTAAATGATGTCCCTATCACAATGTTTGGCGCCAATATTTTATTTGGAAATAAAGGTGCATTTTTTTCAGTTTTGCATCCATCCCTAATTACAAGCCCGCAGTTTATAAAGTAACAGTGTTATACCCTCTTGACATAAATATTTAAAAAGTTCAGTCCCTAAGGTAACTATTTATGTTTTTTTTTAATTGTATTTTTTTTTTTCTAATTAAAAAAAAAAAATGCTGGAGTGTGGGAGGTAATGAGTTAATTTATTGTGTAACTCAGGGGTCTCAAACTCAATTTACCAGGGGGCCGCAGGAGGCAAAGTCAGGATGAGGCTGGGCCGCATAAGGGATTTCACAAAAAAAGTCATTCAGCAGCTTTCAGCTTCAGCTCTGCCCCTCCTGACGTCAATCGCGGCGCATTGCCGCCTCTCCCCGCCCCTCTCTGTGAAGGAAGAGTGAGAGAGGCGGGCAGAGGCAGCGATGCGCCGCGATTGACGTCAGGAGGGGCAGAGCTGAAGCTGAAAGCTCGGCCCCTTCCAGGAAATGCCGGCGGATTGCCCCCCGGGCGATTTGGGGGCCTGCAGCCCTCGTTTAGCGGCGGGGATGCGGCAGATTACTTGGGAGCACTGAAGCGAACTATAAGGAAGCTTTTGCCGGCGCGGGCCACAAAATATTGTATAGAGGGCCGCAAATGGCCCGCGGGCCGCGAGTTTGAGACCCCTGGTGTAACTGTAATGTGTTTGTATATGTAAAATGCTTTAGGGTGTAGTTTTACTATTTGGCCACAAGATGGCCACAGTGTGTCTGTTTACATGCGACCTGTAAGCGTCCGGAAGGACGCTTACAGGAAGCAGTAGGAGGCTGAGAAGATCACAATGATCGCGCTGTTTCTAATAGAAGCACGGATCATTGCAGGGGCTTAGATCAACGAACGGGAATGGATTTTCCCGTTCATTGATCTCCGGGCGAGCGAGCGGCAGCGTGCACGAGCGGCAGGAGCGCGCGCATGAGTGGCAGGAGCGCGGACAGCGGTTTTAGCGCGGAAGGTACGGATTTCTCCGTCGCTGGTTTTTTAGGGGGGAAAAAAGGGACGGAGAAATTCGTACCGCGGGGGGTTAAGTGGTTAAAGTCGAAATGCAACATTACAACTCAACGCAAGAAAAAAGTGGTAACGCACATTAATAATGCATTACTGCCGCAATAATGCATTAATAATGCATTACTGCCGCATTAAGTAGGTACAGCGAAGCATACAGGCAATGAAAAGTATGCTTTCCTGTATCTGGTAACGTGTGCGTTTAGAGGTAATGAACTGCAGCAGTGTGTTACCATAGCGCTACATGTTACCGTGCAACACTGAGAACGTTGCATAGACTTTTAATTGCATTGTGGTAAGAACGTAGCGCCGCAACGTCCTACTGTGAACCTAGCCTAAGTTCAAGCATTAATAATTCCTCTTTAATTGCTTATACTGGGAACTCTTCTATGCGTACGTTCCCCTTTCCAATGCATTAATTTGTAAGCATACAATTGTACGTGGAAAATAAGGCGCGAGTAACGTATTCGTAGTTCTCTACGCAATACACATGTTAACTGCGCATAGTGGGCGTAAGATGCGCGTAGCAGTACTTCGCTTCGCGTAAATTCGTAAGCGTAGTTTTGAAACTTCACCTACAAAGGATTGGGTCACACTAGAGCTATTTCGGGCATGTTTTTGAAGCTCCAACAATGGTGTTGAGCCTACTAGAGTGCTTTCGATTTTGGAAATTGCAAATGCAGGACATACAGCCTTTTGTGAGTGTTTGGTTTCCAATACATAGTATATGAGTTCGCTTAATCGGCGGAAAACGCAGTGGAAATCGCCAACAAAACACTGATACCAAGCTCTAGCGATTGCGATATTGCTTTGCGATTTCTAGTATGCCCCTGGCCTTAAAGGAAATGTCAGGTAATTTAAGTTAGGCAAGCTCTACTTACCCGGGGCTTCCTCCAGCCCCTTGCAACCGATATGTCCCACGTCGCAGCTCCGGTCCCAGCCGCCAGTGCAGGGGCCGACCTCGCAAGTTCTTCCTCTACTGCGCCTGCGTGAGAGCCGCTGACAATCATTTGCACGTGGGCTGGAGTGTTCTGCGCAGGCGCAGTTCTATTTTTCACAATTGCATGGAACCGGCTGTAATGTCTTTAAATGACCACATGTTGTAATATTTGTATGGTAATAATTTTTCCAAGATACGTTAAACACAGTGTTTCAATAGACAATTTATCTGAAACAACGTCCGGCGGACTGGAATAGCTGCATGCTTGTTTCAGGTGTGTGATTCAGACACAACTGCAGCCAAAGAAATCACCAGGGTTGCCAGGCAACTGGTATTGTTTAAAAGGAAATACATATGGCAGCCTCCTTATTTCTCTCACTTTAAGTGCCTTTTTACTGAGGGAATGGCATGGATTTTAAAATGTGCAGAAAGGGTGTACAGTACATACATCATTAAAACCACTGACTGGTGAACTGAACACTATTGATTTTCTCGTTAGGATGACACCTGTCAAGAACAGGGATATATTTGGCAGCAAATGAACAGTCAGTTCTTGAAGGCAATGAGTTGGAAGCAAGTAACATGGGCAAGGATAAGGATCTGAGCAACTATGACAAGGGCCACATTTAGATGGCTAGAGCATCTTTACAATAACAGGTCTTAGGGGGGCTCCCCAACTACTTGCCGACCGCGTCACACTGATGGGCGTGGATGAGGCGGCAGCCCCTGGACTGCCTAACGCCGATTGGAGACTGTTAGACAGCGAAACTGTTCGCAGTCTTTTATTGCCGTACAGCGCTGTGATCTAAGGCAGCGCTGTACTAGGGACAGCCTCGTGACACGGCTGTCCCCCTGGGAGACATGACAGTGATCGGCTGTTATAGGCTGAAGCCTATGACAGCCGATGACACTGCTTGGCTGGCAGGGGAAGGTAGGGAGATAAAATATATATATAAATAAAGTAAACAATATTAGAAAATAAAACAAATAAATATTGGTGGGGGAGCGATCAGACCCCACCAACAGAGAGCTCTTTTGGTGGGGAGGGGGAATCACTTGTTTGCTGAGTTGGACGGCCCTGCAGTGAGGCATTAAAGCTGCAGTGGCCTATTTGTGAAAAATGGCCTGGTCTTTAGGGGGGTTTAACACTGCGGTCCTCAGGTGGTTAAACCCGTCAGTACCAGCAGTCTCTGCCCTTTTAAGGACCAGACGCTCCTGGTACCAGAAAGTGCCAAATACTGTCAAATCGCTGCCCATATCCACCGCTACTGCCATCCACACCACACACCCGTCTCCTCAGGCCACCCCCTCTGACGGCAGAGCTCTGTGAGCCGGTCAAGAGACTATTTCATGGGCTTCTGACCATGTGATCTAAGTAAGCCAATGGGAGTTGCTTACATTGATCGACAGGGTCAGGAACCAATGAAATCGGCTCCTGACCAGCTCACAGAGCTCTGCCGTCATAGAGACGGCAGGGCGAGTGAGTTGCGGCGATGAGACGACGACGATATTGGCAGGAGCAGCGAGAACGCATGGTGACGGTAAAGTAAAATCTATCACTGAGACTTAATTCTCACTGATAAGGCATTACAGTCATAAAACTTTTTCCTGGTAGAGAATAGCTTCTGAGTGCAGGGGATAGATAAAATAGATCAATAGTTCATATATTTTGGCTTAGAAATCTCTCAGACTATGAGAAGGACTGTGTTATTCATTTATACTACAAAACTAAATTTTTAGCTGATACACAGAGACTAAAACTGTGGGATTTTTAGGAGTAGGAGGATAGATACAATAGTTTATTTAATCAGTTTATTTTCACCTCTGGTTTTCTTTTATAGGATCTGCTGCTAACATCTTGGTGCCTTTGACCACAGGACACCGTCTGAAGTAGTGGTGTGTGTGAAAATCGATCCCCACCTGTCCTCATTCATTTTGGACCGTTTCATTCCATATCTTGGAATGGGGATGGATCTAAAATGAATGAAAATAGGTAGGGATTGGTAGAGTCTTCTCCACACATTGTTTACAATATGAGGTCATGTGGGATCCATACCCTAGCAGGTGTTTTAGTTGCACAAGGAGGCCCTCACAATATTAACCACTTCACCTCCAAAAGTTTTTCCCCTTAAAAAACCAGAGCAATTTTCACCTGTCAGTGCTCCTTCCATTCATTCGCCTATAACTTTATTACTACTTATTACAACAAAACAATCTATATCTTGTTTTTTTCACCACCAATTAGGCTTTCTTTGTAGGTACTTTTTGCTAAGAATTATTTTATCCTAAATGTGTTTTAATTGGAAAAATAAGAAAAAAATGGAAAAAAATTCATTACTTCTTAGTTTTTGGCCATTATAGTTTTAACCTCTTAAAGTGAACCAGAGGCTGATAACAAGCAGACTGAGCAGTGAAGAATGAAACAGAGAGCAGGGTAGGTGTTTTCTCTAATGTACCCACTGATATATATGGTAAAATACATGAGGGAGCTTCGTCACTGGTTCACGCGGTGTTAAACCCCCCCTAGTGACCAGGCTATTTTTACAAAGGCTCGCTGCAGGGCCGCACAATTGAGCACACAAGTGATTCCCCCCCCCCCCCCCCCCATTTTGCCCACCAACTGAGCTCTCTGTTGGTGGGCTTTTATTGTTCCCACGATGTTTATTTTTTTTTTATTTTTTTTATAGAAATATTTTTTTTAAATAAATGTATTTTTTCATATTTTTTTCTTCCCCCCTCCCTCCCACAGCCAGCCAATAACAGCGATCGACTGTCATAGGCTTCAGTCTATGACAGCAGATCACTCCTATCTCCCCCAGGAGGACAGCCAAGTGATACGGCTGTCCGCAGTACAGCGCTGCCTTAGATTGCAGCGCTGTACAGTCTTATTAGACAGCAGTTTTGCTGTATAACAGTCTCCGAACGGCGATCGCCACTTGGAGACTGATGGAGGAGCTCCATCATTCCAGCGGGGATGCGTGCACATCGGCAGTCCCCGCCTCCAGCACTTCACGCCGATTGGCGTGGCGTGCTCCTGGGGCTGCCGACGCGTTCATGCCAATTGGTGTAGATCGATCGGCAAGTAGTTAAAATAATACATGCTACCGTAATTAAAACCTTTATTTTATTTGCCCATTTGTCCCGGTTATTGCAACGTTTACATTTTTCCCTAGTACAATGTATGGCGCCAATATTTTATTTGGAAATAAAGGTGCATTTTTTCAGTTTTGCATCCATCCCTAATTACAAGCCTATAATTTATGAGGTATTAGTAATATACCCTCTTGACATACATATTCAAAAAGTTCAGTCCCTAAGGTAACTATTTAAGTATTATTATTATTACTTAAATGAAAAAGTGTCACGCAGCGTGACCAAGCGTCAGGAGACGCAAAACGGCCGTCGCTCGCCACCTCTGTGCCTACCACCCACCTCCTTTCCACTGACCCACCACAGCATGGACACGTAAGAATTGCTACGATGGTCCGCCACTTTACATTTGACTATACATGTTGATGCAAATTGTTGCATATCGGATTGCTACACTGTCACCCATGTAGAAATAAAGCCTTGAATGGAAGGTGCACACTTCTGTGATCTTTATTAAAAAGGTTAAAGTGACACTGAAGTGGGGAAAAAAAATTGATATAATGACTTGTATGTGTAGTACGGATAATGAATAGAATATTAGTAGCAAAGAAAGGGGTCTCATATTTTTATTTTCAGTTATATAGTTTTTCTTTTTTAGAACATCAACATAGAATATATTACCTTGTAAGTTTGTTTTTGCTTCAGATGTGCTTTAAGGTGCATACGCACAGCCAGTTTTGATTGGCCGATCACTGACAATTTTACCACCCCCATGCAGAAGTAAGTAAGTCTTCCCTGCCCCCTGTCATGCCTCTTCCTACTCTCTCCTGTTCCATCACATATCACAATCACCTTTCCTCTCCTTTTTCCTTTCCTGATCCCGTCCCCACTTTTCCTCTCACCTGCCCTTACTTCCTCTCCTTTCCCACCCTCTACTCTCCTTTCTCTATTCAGCCCTTTTCTCTCCCCTCTTCCTTCCTTCATCTCCCCTCTCTTCTCCTGCATCTCCATCCTCCTCACCTCTTTCCTCTCTTTTCTGCACACCAGCTCTCCTCTCTTCTCTAGCACTCTCCTTTCTGTTCTCTGTTCCTCTT
This sequence comes from Hyperolius riggenbachi, assembly GCF_040937935.1. NCBI lineage: Eukaryota > Metazoa > Chordata > Amphibia > Anura > Hyperoliidae > Hyperolius > Hyperolius riggenbachi. The sequence continues at coordinate 471,502,192 of NC_090648.1, forward strand.
CTTTCTACCTCCACCTATCCTTCCATTGCATTCCCTCTCTTCATCTTCACTTCCTCTTCCCCCCCTCCTCCCCATCTCTACTCCCCTCACCTCTTCCATTGCATTACCTCTCTTCGTCTTCACTTCTGTTCCCCCCCTCCTCCCCATATCTTCTCCCCCTCACCTCTTCCATTGCATTCACTCTCTTCATCTTCACTTCCCCATCTCTTCTCCCCTCACCTCTTCCATTGCATTCCCTCTCTTCATATTTACTTCTTCTTCTCTTCTCCCCCTCCACATCTCTTTTCCCCCTCACCTCTTCCATTGCATTCACTCTCTTCATCTTTACTTCCTCTTCTCTACTTCCTTCTCCTCCCCATCTCTTCTCCCCCTCCCCTCTTCCATTGCATTACCTCTCTTCATCTTCACTTCCTCTTCTCTTCTCCTCCTCCTCCCCATCTCTTCTCCCCCTCACATCTTCCATTGCATTCCCTCTCTTCATCGTTACTTCCCCATCTCTTCTCCCCTCACCTCTTCCATTGCATTCCCTCTCTTCATCTTCACTTCCTCTTCTCTTCTCCCCCTCCCCATCTCTTCTCCCCCTCACATCTTCCATTGCATTCCCTCTCTTCATCGTTACTTCCCCATCTCTTCTCCCCTCACCTCTTCCATTGCATTCCCTCTCTTCATCTTTACTTCTTCTTCTCTTCTCCACCTCCACATCTCTTTTCCCCCTCACCTCTTCCATTGCATTCACTCTCTTCATCTTCACTTCCCCATCTCTTCTCCCCTCACCTCCTCCATTGCATTCCCTCTCTTCATCTTCACTTCCCCATCTCTTCTCCCCTCACCTCCTCCATTGCATTCCCTCTCTTCATCTTCACTTCTGTTGTCCCCCCCCTCCTCCCCATCTCTTCTCCTCCTCATCACTTCCATTGCATTCCCTCTCTTCATCTTCACGTCCTCTTCTCTTCTCCCCCTCCTCCCCATCTCTTCTCCCCTCACCTCTTCCATTGCATTCCCTCTCTTCATCTTCACTTCCTCTTCTCCCCCTCCTCCCCATCTCTTCTCCCCCTCACCTCTTCCATTGCATTCCCTCTCTTCATCTTCACTTCTGTCCCCCCCCCCCTCCCCATCTCTTCTCCTCCTCATCACTTCCATTGCATTCCCTCTCTTCATCTTCACTTCCTCTTCTCTTCTCCCCCTCCTCCCCATCTCTTCTCCCCCTCACATCTTCCATTGCATTCCCTCTCTTCATCTTCACTTCCCCATCTCTTCTCCCCTCACCTCCTCCATTGCATTCCCTCTCTTCATCTTCACTTCTGTTGTCCCCCCCCTCCTCCCCATCTCTTCTCCTCCTCATCACTTCCATTGCATTCCCTCTCTTCATCTTCACGTCCTCTTCTCTTCTCCCCCTCCTCCCCATCTCTTCTCCCCTCACCTCTTCCATTGCATTCCCTCTCTTCATCTTCACTTCCTCTTCTCCCCCTCCTCCCCATCTCTTCTCCCCCTCACCTCTTCCATTGCATTCCCTCTCTTCATCTTCACTTCTGGCCCCCCCCCCCCTCCCCATCTCTTCTCCTCCTCATCACTTCCATTGCATTCCCTCTCTTCATCTTCACTTCCTCTTCTCTTCTCCCCCTCCTCCCCATCTCTTCTCCCCCTCACATCTTCCATTGCATTCCCTCTCTTCATCTTTACTTTCCCATCTCTTCTCCCCTCACCTCTTCCATTGCATTCCCTCTCTTCATCTTCACTTCCTCTTCTCTTCTCCCCCTCCTCCCCATCTCTTCTCCCCCTCACCTCTTCCACTGCATTCCCTCTCTTCATCTTTACTTCCTCTTCTCTTCTCCCCCTCCACATCTCTTTTCCCCCTCACCTCTTCCATTGCATTACCTCTCTTCATCTTCACTTCTGTCCCCCCCCCTCCCCATCTCTTCTCCCCCTCATCACTTCCATTGCATTCCCTATCTTCATCTTTGTTTCCTCTTCTCCTCTCCCCTCCTCCCCATCTCTTCTCCCCCTCACCTCTTCCACTGCATTCCCTCTCTTCATCTTCACTTCCTCTTCTCTTCTCCCAATCTCTTCTCCCCTCACCTCTTCCATTGCATTTCCTCTCTTCATCTTCACTTCCTCTTTTCTTCTCCCCTTCCTCTTCTTTCCCTCACCTCTTCCATTGCATTCCCTCTCTTCATCTTCACTTCCCCATCTCTTCTCCCCATCTCTTCTCCCCTCACCTCTTCCATTGCATTACCTCTCTTCGTCTTCACTTCTGTTCCCCTCCCCTCCTCCCCATATCTTCTCCCCCTCACCTCTTCCATTGCATTCACTCTCTTCATCTTCACTTCCTCTTCTCTACTCCCTTCTCCTCCTCATCTCTTCTCTCCTCACCTCCTTCCATTGCATTCCCTCTCTTCGTCTTCACTTTCTCTTCTCTTCTACCCCCTCCCCATCTCTTCTCCCCCTCCCCTCTTCAATTGCATTCCTTCTCTTCTTCACTTCCTCCTCTTTGCTTTTTCTCCCCTCTTTCTCTTCACAACTCTCTCCTCACCCCTTTCCTCTATGTTCCTGTCTTTTCCTCTTTTTTTCTCATCTTGTTCATTCTTCCTTTACTCTGCTTTCCCATCCCTTCCCCTCCCTTCCCTTCTCACGTAAGTAAATCAGGCTCTATATGTGATTTCCTCACAATGACACACAAGAACCTGCTAGGTAGCGATAATGAATGGCTGGCGAAGAACAGTACTGGCCGTGATTGGCCGGAAACCTCTGATCTGGATATAATGTCCATGGACTTGTTTTCATTGTCCTATTATTCGAGGTCCCATCAGGACATCAGTGATTAAATTCAGTTGACGTCAGTGACGCTCCCATCACAGACAAACCGCCAGGATGGCTCAGCACTGCTCATTATCGGAACCATTGCGGGGAAATCCCCAACTTCCATTCTGAGGTAACTCCTCCTGTGCTGGAAGACGCCGAACCCTCTGGGTGGGAGCTGCCATCTCAATTACCCGCTGGAAGGGTTAATGTAATCTAACATAAATCTCTGTTCCTCATTTGTAGGACAAGAAGCTTAGACTACATTTACTATCCACAATGCACCTAACTGGTCATCTGAATGTTACTTCTGTCAGGGTCTGAAAAACAATCACTAAAAATATCTATTTGTAATTATTTATGATTCTTACAAAGTCCTACAACCTATTATCTTCCTATTTTTTTTGTTGCTGAAAAATATAGTTGCAGTTTTATTTTTTTCTTCCTGTCCCTGAGGGCTCTTTCACACTAGAGGCTAGTTTTGTCGTTGTACAGCGTTGCGTTTTTCAAGGTAAAATAAAAGTCCATAGACTTCAATTTTACCTCTCACACCTAAAGCAGCTTTTTTGGGCATTGCTGTTTGAAGCTCCCCGGAGCTTTTTCAAAGCTTTTTACAGCCAACGTCGGCTTTTCGCGTTTCAATGATAGTCAATGGAAAAGGCAAACTACAGCTTTTTAACAGCTTTTTCAAAGCGTTTCACAGCTGACTTGTTCACTTCTTATTAAAAGAAAAAAAGGATGTTTTCATATGAGCTTAGCTGTAAAATGCTATGAAAAGGCTTTGAAAACGCTATGGAAAGACTACAAAAATGCTCACAGCAAAAGGCAGCCTTTTAGCCTTTTCTACCGCAGCCTCTAGTATGAAAGAGCCTTGAGAGATGTTTTGCTTATATGGTGATCCTGAGCACAGCGCCCCCATCTGGACAGACTTCAGTATGCCAACATAGAGATGAGATGTGGAAATATTTACCCATGACATAAAAGAAAAAAAAATCACAGATAATTACGTTTTTTTTCTAATTGCGTTGTAAAGTCATCCAGTGACAGATAATTATGTCCTTAAACTATGAACAGAGGCAAATAATTGCATCTGGTCGTTGGAACTGGAAAGGAAATTATCGGAAGCAATTCAGCGGTTCACGTGGGAAATGGCGACATTTGCGGGATTAAAGGACAACCATAGTAAGTATATATATATATATATATATATATATATATATATATATATATATATATATATATATATATATATATATATATATATATATATGTGTGTGTGTATATATATATATATATATATATATATATATATATATATATGTATATGTGTGTGTGTGTGTGTGTGTGTATATATATATATATATATATATATATATATATATATATATGTGTGTGTGTGTGTGTATATATATATATATATATATATATATATATATATATATATATATATATATATGTGTGTGTGTGTGTGTGTGTGTGTGTGTGTGTGTGTGTGTGTGTGTGTGTGTGTGTGTGTGTGTGTGTGTGTGTGTGTGTGTGTATATATATATATATATATATATATATATATATATATATATATATATGTATATATATATGTATATATATATGTATATATATATATATATATATATATATATATATATATATATATATATATATATATATATATATATATATATATATATGTATATGTGTGTGTGTGTATATATATATATGTATATGTATATCCAGTCTGGTTTTACTATAATGTTTACCTATACACAGAACTGACTTTCAGACCAAAACACAATTTGTAACCTCATTGGAGGGCATCAGTCACTATTTTAAAACTTAATTTTTGTTATAATTTTTAGTTAAAACTGCATGCACTTCTTAGCTAGCTAGTAAAGCGATTAGTGGCTACTAAACAGGAGGGGTTTGCATTGCCCATCTTTGCAGAGTTTGTTGGGCTCCGCCTGACACTGGTTCTGGGAGGTTTACAGACAAACCGGACCTTCTGAACCTGGAGTAATACAGGTTTGAAGTGTAACCATACTCCTCTAATAGCACCCATGTCTTTTATCTGCGGACTTGTGGTGCCCCACTGAATGCAGGTGTGTAGATGATAGGAGTCACTTGCACATAAAAATCGTGTTCTGCCAGATTTCTTCTCTTCTGTAAGAGGGCTGGACTCAGAGCTTGGACAAGGTCCCCCAGCACCCAAGGCTGAGACACCAAAGTGCGCCCCTCCATCCCTGCCACCCCAGCCGTCACACACTGATTGCTATTAGACTAAAAAGCGCCACAGAGCCCACAACCTCCCCAACACCTTAATATCTAGTTATCTGGCTTGCAGTCACTGCCATGTATCCCCTTTTCTTATTTCTTTCTGCTTCAAACACAATTAGGAATGAAAGCTTAATTGTGTGCCCCCTCCTACACTGCGCCCTGAGGCTGGAGCCTCTCCAGCCTATGCCTCGGCCCGGCCCTGGTTGGACTTTCTACTCCATCAGGTGGGCCCTTATGTCAACCCTTCCCTTTAGGACAAGTTCTTTAAAGGGACTCAGAGCTGAACAAAGTAAAAAGATGTATACATACCTGGGACTTCCTCCAGCCCGATCCGCTCGGATTGCTCCCAGGCCGGCGTCCGCCGCTGCCAGCAGCTTCGGGAACCGGGTTACGTCAGTCGGAGCCAGGAGAAGTGCACCCTCTGCGTATCTCTCCAGCGGCTGCTAGAGAGATACATAGAGGGCGCACTTCTGCGTACACTGGCTCCGACTGACGTAAGTGACGAGACCCGGTTCCCGAAGCTGTGGGGAGCGGAGGACGGTGGCGTTTACTTTGTTCAGCTCTGGTACGCTTTAAGAGTTTTTTACACGCACATCTTGGGGTACATTGTCCTTGTTCATTATTTGTTGTCAAATTCCATCAATCAACAGGCCAGTAGGACACTGGTCAAAACACAATATTATTCAGTGCAAAGATTCTATCCCCCCAGCACTATTAGCAGTTTGTATCCCTGACTAAGCCTTCCGTTTTGAGGTGGCGAAACATGTTGGGTTTTTGTACGGACCTGTAATTTGTTATTATTTAGGCAGGATCGAGTGGTTTCTCCTCCAGTCAAATGTTGTGAATGTATATTCTCTCATATGCAAACCTCTACTATTTAGTAGCTACTAGTCACTTGTCTAGTCAAGCAGTGTATACGGTTTTAACAAAAAATGATAATAAAAGTTAAGCTTTAAAATGGAATTTGATCTCCTCCAATAATGTTACAAATTGTGTTTAAGAACAGTGATTCTCAACATTTTATTGATATGTACCCCTTTTAAAACCCTGTACTCACCAAGTACCCCCTAGCATAGTAAACATTATCACAAGTACCCCTTAACAAATATATATTGAATTGTAGTACATGATGATTGGTTTTCAACCATTTCCAAGCAATTACTATTGCTTTTAATTAGCTAAAATACTAATTTGGTGTTGTTTAAATAAGATTTGTTATTCTTCGTTGAGTACCGGTCTATCAAGCCCGAGTACTCCCTGGAACCATTAGAAGTACCCCCTGGAGTACACGTACCACAGGTAAAGAAGCTAGGTTTTAGAATGTTACCCTGACAGCTAGTGTTTGATCCAGGTTTATAAACAGTGTTAGCAATGTCTGCTCCATATTTCTCTGTTTCTACTTCATGGCTGCTCCATCTAGTGACAGCCAAGGAAATTGATGATAAAAAGTCTTTCTGAAACTCTAGGATCAGTTTACACATGAACATGATCTCCAATGGCCAGCTGGATTAGACAATGCAATATCTGCTCTGACGGTCTGTTTGGGGTCCAAAGGTGGTTGAGTTCCATTATAGTCTTCTATGGGAAACACATGTCTGTAAAAATCGTGCAGGTCAGGATTCTGTGACCTTATAACATAGGATCCATTTACATCTGTGTTTCCGATCCAGCAAAACTGTCAAAGTATTGAGAACTGAGCCTTATGAATGTGTTTATTCCATACACAGAAAATTTAGGATGCAGCCTCAGCCTCAGGGCGCAGTGTAGGAGGCGCATAACTCACTCAACTATCATTCCTGTATTTGAAGCAGAGAGAAATAGGAAAAGGGGATACATGGCAGTGGCTGCAAGTCAGATAACTAAGACAAGACAAATAACATTTATATCGCGCTTTTCCCCTGGTGGACTCAAAGCGCCAGAGCTGCAGCCACTAGGACGCGCTCTTTAGGCAGTAGCAGTGTTCGGGAGACTTGCCTAAGGTCTCCTACTGAATAGGTGCTGGCTTACTGAACAGGCAGAGCAGAGTTTCGAACCCTTTAATAGCAATCAGTGTGTGACGGTTGGAGTGGGAGGGATGGAGGGGCGCACTTTGGTGTCTCAGCCTTGGTTGCTGGAAGACCTTGTCCCGGCTGTGCTCCAGAGACCACAATCCTATCTCCAGAGACCACCATCGTATCTTCCTGTCCCCAGAGACCAGCATCATATCTTCCTATTCCTAGAGACCACTATCCTATCTCCTGAGACCACCACACTACCTTCCTATCCCATCCCTAAAGACCATCATTCTATCTTCCTATCTCCAGAGACCAGCATCCATCGTAGCTTCCTTTCTTCAGAGATGATTGTCCTATCTCCACAGATGATTGTCCTATCTCCAGAGATGATTGTCCTATCCGGAGATAGCTGCTAGTATAATATCGGGACAATTACTGATATTCTGCTAGTTAACTAGTTAATTTGGAATGTAAAATATCTCTCCTGATGTCTAACAAGAACCGATCCCCCTTGGCGCTGCCCAACCCTATAACACCCTTTGTGGTGCCTAATACTAAGAAACCCCTGCTGGTGCCACCTAACCTTAACCCCCCCCCCCCCCCCGGTGTTGCCTAACTTTAACCCTCCACGTCTAACACTAAGGACACCCCCCCCCCCCACAGTGCCTAACCCTAAAGACCCCCCACCTAACCTTATCCGCCCACTATTTTACACGCTACTGTGGGTGGCAATGTTATTAGTCACAATTAGTGGCTATTAGCCGTAATTTGGACGCATCCAGTGCCCCTGGATAAAATAGCGGGCACTGGGGCCACCCGATATGCAAATTGCAGCTACAAATAGCAGCCTTTTACCTGCTTCGGTTGTAAAAATATAAATTACAATTGATACAGAGGAATGACGAGCTGAGAGTGCATTAAAATGGACCCGAACTCTTGCACAGGACAGATGGAAAACACAGAGAAATGCACCTTGTATGTATTTAGAAAGTTTAGCCCGTCTAATCCCACCTCATCTGCGATTAATCACAACTGTAATTTGAGCTCTCGGTTGTGTCAGCTGGTTGCCTCAGCAAAGCGGCTAATTTGTAAACACAGGTTGTTAACCCCATGTCTGCTTCCATGAAAGCAGGAAGGAGACACACTGTAGATTTATTCCATAATTTGTATCAGCTGTAACAAAAAAATGTTTTTCGTTTGAAGGTTATTATGCTGTTGCTTATCTTTTAGAGCAGGGAGGAAGTTCTGAGTTCAGTTCCGCTTTAAGTCTTCACTCACTTCAGTCAGGTGCAAGGATTGTGAGCGGAGGGACTCTATGCTCAGGCAGCTTGTAGTGAACAAAGGCTTCACTTTTTCACACGTGTTTTAGTGAATGACCCCCTCTGTCTTGCAGGGGAAGAGAAGGTGACTGGTCCTCTCCTGGGGGCATGCAGAGGCCAGGGGGGACAGCACAGATCTGGCTGGGAGAAAAACAAGGCTCTGAACCCCCCTGGAACGGCCACTCATCCTCCTGTAATGCGAGCGTTACGCTGCGGCGCTACAAAAGCCTGTTATGTCTCTGAAAAATGTGCAACTTTTTTTTCTTGTTGTTTTTCTGAGCTGGCTGACGTCAGTGAAACACCAGATGGGTCTTCAATGGCTGGCCGGAGACAGGAGGCTTTTATTAATACGGCCACGTGGCCCCGAGCTTCCTAGAAGGGCCCTACTATGGCTTCAGCCCTCCCCCCACACCCTACCTGAGAAAGCGCCTCTCTCACCATCCTCATGCTTGCAAGTGAACCTGTCATCTCCACACAGCAGAAAGCGTCCATGTCTGGCTGTGTGTAACAAAGTGTGGCCAGATCACCCTCATCAGATCATCATCAGATTTCAGCTTTTATCAGCTTAGGGCGGGCTGAAAAAAATGACAGATGGCTGCTTATAGGATGGATAGTGTACTGTTTAAAGTGACACTTAAGCTGGAAAAAAAATATATGATATAATGAATTGGTTGTGTAGTACGGAGAATTACTAGAACATTAGTAGCAAAGAAAATAGTCTCATATTTTTATTTTTAATAGTTATATAGTTTTTTTTTATAACACTGCATCATTCCCTAATATTTGCAGTTCACACAATACACTCAGCATTCTAAATGATTTCACAGAGCAGGCTACTGATTTTTTGAACTTCCCTCTGCAGAAAAAAAACAAAATACAGTGACAGACACTTGAGATGATAAGCTTCAGGAAACAGAGACAAGTGTGGTCCCTGCCTGAAAGTTGGAGAGATCAGTGAAGCACTTTTGCATAGATAAAAACTGGAATATCTTAACGCTTCCTGTACTGGAAACAATACTAGACTCATCTCTCTGCTGCTAATATTTTATTTCTTTTTATTTCTTAGCTGTACTACACATACAAATCATTATATCATAAGTTTATTTTCACTTCAGATAACCATTTAAGGACCACAGGCTTCACCTTAAAGGGATACTGTAGGGGGGTTGGGGGAAAATGAGCTGAACTTACCCGGAGCTTCTAATGGTCCCCCACAGACATCCTGTGTTGGCGCAGCCGCTCACCGATGCTCCGGCCCCGCCTCCGGATCACTTCTGGAATTTCAGACTTTAAAGTCTGAAAACCACTGCATCTGCATTGCCGTGTCCTCGCTCCTGCTGATGTCATCAAGAGCGCACAGCGCAGGCCCAGTATGGTCTGTGTCTGCGCAGTACACTCCTGGTGACATCAGCGGGAGCGAGGACACGGCAACGCAGGCGCAGTGGTTTTCTGACTTCAAAGTCTGAAATTCCAGAAGTGAACCGGAGGCGGGGCCGGAACATTGGGGAGTGGCTGCGCCAACACAGGATGTCTGCGGGGGACTATTAGAAGCCCCGGGTAAGTTCAGCTCATTTTCCCCAGACCCCCCTACAGTATCCCTTTAAGTGGTTTCTGTTGGTGGGCTTTGATTGCTGCTGGGGTGTTTGTTCATTTTTTTAAATAAATATTTACTTTTTTTTCTTAAACAAATTTTGCCATTTTTTAATTTTCTCTCCCTCCCTCCCCCCGCCAGCCAATTACAGCGATCGGCTGTACATCGCAGCGCTGTACAATGTAAATAGAGGGTGGTTTTGCCATCTAACAGTCTCCTAGTGGCAATCGCTGCTGGGTAATTAATGACAGAGTGGAGCTCTGTCATCCAAGTGGAGATGCGCACGCATTGGCATGCGCGATTTCCTGCAAAACCCCGCCCCAGGACTTCACACCAATTGGCGTGGATCGGTCGTTAAAAAGTTAACGGCTCTGCCTCTAAGGAGACCTGGGTTTGAATCTCGGCTCTTCCTGTGCAGTAATCCTGCACCTATTCAGTAAGGAGTCCTTGGGCAAGACTCCCTAACGCTGCTACTGCCTACTGAGCGCACCTAGTGGCTGCAGCTCAAGCACTTTGAATCCGCCAGGAGAAAAGCGCAACATAAATGCTGCATTTTTGCAGCATCACATTCTGTATGAATAGGTTTAACCACTTCACCACTGAGGGGTTTTACCCCTTGAGCACCAGAGCAATTTTCACCTTTCAGTGCTCCTTCCATTCATTCGTCTATAACTTTATCATTACTTTTCACAATCAAATGAACTATATCTTGTTTTTTTCGCCACCAATTAAGCTTTCTTTAGGTGGGACATTATGCCAAGAATTATTTTATTCTAAAGGTGTTTTAATGGAAAAATACGAAAAAATGTGGGAAAAAAATTATTATTTTTCAGTTTTCGGCCTTTATAGTTTTAAAATAATGCATGCTACTGTAATTAAAACCCATGAAATGTATTTGCCCATTTGTCCCGGTTATAAAACCGTTTAAATTATGTCCCTATCACAATGTTTGGCGCCAATATTTTATTTGGAAATAAAGGTGCATTTTTTTCAGTTTTGCGTCCATCCCTAATTACAAGCCCATAGTTTATAAAGTAACAGTGTTATACCCTCTAGACATAAATATTTAAAAAGTTCAGTCCCTAAGGTAACTATTTATGTATTTTTTTAAATTGTATTTTTTTTTTTAATTACAAAAAAATAATAATTGGGGAGTGTGGGAGGTAATGAGTTAATTTTTAATGTATTTGTATGTGAAAAATGCTTTAGGGTGTAGTTTTACAATTTGGCCACAAGATGGCCACAGTAAGTTTATGTTTATGCGACCTGCAAACGTACAGGAAGTACGCTTGCAGGAAGTTCAGTGAGGCTGGGCAACTTTTTTTTTCACAATGATCGCGCTGCTTCTCATAGAAGCAGCTGATCATTGCGGGGGGCTTAGATCAACGAACGGGAAAGGTTTTCCCGTTCATTGATCTCCGCGCGAGCGGGCGGCAGCGTGCGCGGGGTCACGTGGACGAGCGAGCGGGAGCGTGGACAGTGGCGGGAGCGGCGTCAGGTACGGATTCTCCGTCCCTTGGTGGTAACAGGGTGGAAAAAGGGACAGAGAAATCCGTACCGCTGGGGGTAAAGTGGTTAAAGAATACCTATACTCAGGGACGTAACTAGAAATCACTGGGCCCCCCTGCAAAACTTTGGATGGGGCCCCCTCCTGCCAGGACAGAGCACTCGGGGAGGGGTAGAGAGGTTGGGGGCTGGATGATGTACAGAAGAGCCTGCTGCACACTTAATAGGGACTGTCTACAAATCTTTGTGTGCAAAACTTTGTATGATTCCTTATTAGTGGCTGAGCAGATGCAATCATTAGAACAATTTTGAGGAGAGAACTTTTTTTCTCTCCTTGCCCTTAGTTGTCAGTCTCTCAGGATGGGGCCCCCTGTGGATTCTGGGCCCCCCTGCGGCTGCATCCTTTGCAGGGTCTATTGTTAAGCCCCTGCCTATACTTAAATTAGAAGTGAACACCGTGAAGTGTTGTTGGTTTTGGCATTTGAATAACATTCGCAATGTACTGTATATATTTTATACTTCGCAAGTTGTTAGCTATGGAAGTTCTGAGCACTCTGTCTATCTAGCTGACACACTTAGCGTGCCCATATACTACTCGATTTTTGCCATCGAGATCCAGCCAATTTTGATCATAATGATATCGATGTTCCAGCATAGCCACCCGATCAATTGCTTTGATCAATATCCAGCCAAAGTTGGTAGAAAGGATTGATCATGCATGCTAGAAAGCCTTGGTCGCAAGGGCTGAATCGGGTTTACGACAGCAATGATGTTCGATTCCCTGACGACCGATGGACCTGATGAACCTTGGCTGGTGTGTCCCCCCCCCCCCCCCCTCATGTCCTCCACCCCTGGGCCTGTGGTGAGTGTTGACGGCTCACCTGTCACCCCAGTGCCAGTCCTTACCTCTTCCAGTGTCTTTTTGAATTGTTACCGTAAGCGTCTATACCACGTGATCAGGGCTGGCCCTAGACTTTTTGCCGCCTGAGGCAAATTTATAATAAAATTGCTGCCGCCCCCCCTGCCCCCCCCCGCCCGTCCGTGGGTGCGGGGGCAGCCGCCGAGCCGGAGGGGTAGCGGGCTGGTCGGGGGTATTGGGCCTAGTGGTGGGGAGGGGGTCGGACCCCCCCTCCCTCGCCTGGGTCCCCCGATCTGCGCTCCCCTCCAGCATAATTAGGAAGCAGCCGCTTGCAGATCGTAAGAGGCAATGGGCGGGGAGGACTCACCTTATCCGCGTTCCATCGTGCGCTCCACTGACGTTACTTCCTGCATCGCCGTCCACTTACAATACAGTGGGCGGCGATGTAGGAAGTGATGTCGGTGGAGCGCTCGCTGGAACGTGGAAAAGGTGAGTCCTCCCCGCCCGTTGCCTCTTACGATCTGCAAGCGGCTGCTTTCTAATTACACCTGGAGGGGAGCGCAGATCGGGGGACCCAGGCGAGGGAGGGGGGAGTCCGACCCCCCTCCCCACCGCTAGGCCCAATACCCCCGACCTGCCCGCTACCCCTCCGGCTCGGCGGCCGGCCTCCCCGGGCGGGTGCCGCCCCTAGAAGTTTGCCGCCTAAGGCAAATGTTTCACCCCGCCTCATGAGCGGGCCGGCCCTGCACGTGATACTAGTGCTTGTACTAACGCCCATACATGCGCTGGTGTCACATGGTACAGGTCCTCACAGTGACAATACAAAAAGCCGCACTTTGAAAAGTTCAAAAAGCCACAATTCAAAAGGCCATGCTGCATACCTACTCGGTCTACTACAACTCCCACAAAACCTTCATCTGCATGGCTGCCATTAGCTTTTGGGTACCTATTGTATACTTACAGGACTACTTACCTCTGACCCAGAACCGTTTTACCTCCTCTATGTGGCTATTTTGGCATCCGAGAGGATACTGTAGTGTTGTGCTTTCTTAAAGTGGACCCGAGATGAAAAACTAACAACTAACAAGTAACTTGTCTATATATCTTATCTAAAGTATGGATAGTTTACACAGCAAATCTAACTGCAAACAGCTTCAACATTTTCATGTTTATTTATTCCTGTGATACAATGACAGCGGCCATGTTTTGTTTGTCACATTACACACAAACAAGCTGCAACTGCATCTCCAGCACTCAGCTCACTCTACTCTGCTCTCCTGCTCCCTCCTCCCCTCTGCCTCTGAAATCTATGGCTAGTAACCTCCTCCTGCCCAGACTGAGCTCCCATAAGCCCTTGCTACAGTGCCAAGGCACTATGAGCTGTGGGCGAGGCTTGTTTAGTTTATAGGGAATTAGAGTATTAAAACAAAAACAAAAAATAAGTATTTGCTTGAGGAATGCCCTATAAACTATATGTAAGGAACACAATTATGCAATGAGTAAAAGTTTATCTCGGATCCACTTTAATATTGTGATTTTATCTGCATCTTCATCAGAGCAGGATCATCCACCAGGCAACCTAGGCAGGGCTCTGTGGCCTAGTGTGTGTGAGGGGATCCTACTTGCCAAATTCTCTGACCTCTCTCTCCACTTCAGCATACCAAAGGACTACAAGGGGGTCCCTAATCTACTACCTTGCCTATTACTTCTTAATCTATCTCTGATCTCCCTGAATGCCCACTTGCATTTCTATGCCCCTGAAGAAGTAGCTGTATAGCTATGAAACACGTCAGGCTGCATATTGTTTCTATACAATGACATGATTTTGGAAATGTCTGTAATAAATGTTACGTTTTATGGATATTTGATAGACTCTCACTGGCCTACACAGCCCTATACTTTTTGGTGTATCTCTCTTTGTGATATATATATCAGCAATTAGGGGTAGCCCTTATCGTACTACTGTCTGCCATTGTATACAAACAATTCAAAAATAAGGCAGGCAATCGATCCCTTTCTGATCAGATGTGATCAGAGGGATCTGTCTGATGGTTGAGATGGTGGAATCAGATTATTAGCTTTAAGGATAGTATATTTAAAGGCAATGTAAAGTTAACCTCCTTAGTGGTAACCCCGTGTGTGACACGGGGTAAGCCGCCGGAGGGTGCCGCTCAGGCCCTACTGGGCCGATTTAAATAATTTTTTTTTTGCTGGACGCAGCTAGCACTTTGCTAGCTGCGCCAGCACCCCGATCGCCGCCGCCACGCGCCCGATCGCTGCTATCCGGTGCGGCGCGCGCCCCCCCCCCCCCCCAGACCCCTGCGCTGCCTGGCCAATCAGTGCCAGGCAGCGCCAAGGGGTGGATCGGGTCTCCCAATGACGTCCCGACGTCGCTGACGTCGGTGACGTCGTCCCGTCGCCATGGCGACGGGGGAAGCCCTCCAGGAAATCCCGTTCTTTGAACGGGATTTCCTGATCGCCTATCGCCGGAGGCTCGCTACATGATTTAAAAAAAAACAATTTAAAAAAAAACTGCTGCGCTGCCCCCTGGCGGTATTTTTCATACCGCCAAGGGGGTTAAAGAGGAACTCCAGTGAAAATAATGTGATAAAAACAAGTGCTTCATTTTTACAATAATTATGGATAAATGATTTAGTCAGTGTTTGCCCATTGTAAAATCTTTCCTCCACCTGATTTACATTCTGACATTTATAATATGGTGACATTTTTACTGCTGGCAGGTGATGTCAGTGGAAGGAGATGCTGCTTGCTTTTTTGGCAGTTGGAAACACCTGTAAACAGCTGTTATTTCCCACAATGCAACAAGGCTCCCAAAGTGTGATGTCAGAACCATGGTCCTGACATCAAACCGTGGGAGGTGTTTCACCGCAATATCAGCCATGGAGAGCCCCCTGATGATCCATTTGTAAAAAAAGAAAAGGAAAAGATTTCTCATGGGAAAGGGGGTATCAGCTACTGAGTGGGATGAAGTTCAATTCTTGGTTACGGTTTCTCTTTAAAGCAAACAAAAAATACAAATTGTAATTTACCTGCAGCTTCTTGCAGCCCCCCACAGTCATCCTGTGCCAGTGCCATCCTTCCAAATCCCTCCGGCCAACAGTAACGACTACCTGAAAGTTGGACAGCCACGCGCCTCCTCAACGCGTCCCTGTGCACGGCAGCGTTCTGCGTATGCACATTATACTTCAGTTTAGGTGTTTGTGTGGCTACACTTGTTATGGGTGTGAAAATCATGATGGTCTCACTTGTTTTATGACCTTTGTAGGATGGGGTCCAAGGATATGAAGGGCACCAAGGGGAGGCAAGGAAAGGGGTGTAAACATTGGGGGGGGAGGGGCCATCAACGTTTTGCTGAAGCCCCCATGATTTGTAGTTATACCACTGCCCACAGAGCAACATACACAGATTAAAGGATACCTAAGATGACATGTGACGTGATGAGATAGACATGTGTATGTACAGTGCCTACCACACAAATAACTATACTGTGTTCCTTTTTTTCTTTCTCTGCCTGAAAGAGTTAAACATCGGGCATCTAAGTGGCAGTTCCTGTCAGAGTCAGGACTGGGTCAGACTACAGTGTGACCATCACTGATAAAAAATTACAACTATAAAACACTTTCCTAGCAGAAAATGGCTTCTGAGAGCAGGAAATAGATAAAAAAAGGGTCTATAGTTCATAGATTTTAGCTCTGGCATACTTCAATGAATATGTCATTGAGAAAAAACATAAAACAGTAAAAACTTAAAAAGTAGATTTAAATATAAAATAAAACTGTGGAATGTCTTAAAAAGTCATTTTTAGGAAAAGGTGGATAGATACAATTGTTTACTTCATTAGTTTTTTTTTTCACCTCGGGTGTCCTTTAACCTCCTTGGCGGTTAATTTTTTCTGCAAAAATTGCAGAATTCCAATTTTTTTTTTTTTTTTTAATGTTTCATGTAAAGCTACCAGAGTGGTAGCTACATGAAACACCACTAGAGGGCGCATGTGGCCCTCTAGTCAGATCGTCGCCGGCATCTATAGCAAACAGGGGAAAGCGTATATAACGCGTTCCCCTGTTTGGCTTCTCCTGTCGCCATGGCGACGATCGGGATGACGTCATGGACGTCAGCCGACGTCCTGACGTCAGGCACACCCGATCCAGCCCATAGCGCTGCCCGGAACTCATTGATCCGGGCAGCGCAGGGCTCTGGCGGGGGGCCCTCTTCAGCCGCTGCGTGCGGCCGATCGCCGCAGATGCGGCGGCGATCAAGCTGTGCGCGCGGCTAGCAAAGTGCTGGCTGCGCGCACAGCAATTTACAGAACGAAAATCGCCCCACCGGGGGCTGAGATCTCCCCCTGCGCGGCATAGCCCGAGCTCAGCTCGGGCTTACCGCCAGGGAGGTTAAGTAAAGAACAGCTGATGCGTTTCAGACAAGTGGGTCCTTAGTCATAGCTGACAAAGGACCTGCATGTCTGAAACACGCCAGAGCGTTGTTGTCTGTTGGATGTGCTGAATAAAAGTTCCTGGATTTTACTTCGCCACGGGCTGCTGCAGGCTTCTTCACTAGCAGGTTAATTGGACTTCCTCTGTACATATTAGAAGTCTGGTGTCTGGTGGAAATCTCACCAGCCACGACTGTGCAAACACTGCAGATGACTGGCGCAAAGTCTTCTACTGCAAGGAAGTAAACGTTACAGCGAATAACATTGTTTTGCTGAACTCACATCATGACATTCTTACCATAAAAGCAAATCACAGCGGTTCAGAAAACGTGCAGCGCTCGGCGTGTGCGATAAATTAATCGGATTATTATACAGGAAGCCATTTCCTGCAGAAGCACCTCCACGCATTAATGAATGGACATCCTGAAAGCGGATCGGCCGGCAGCTTGGCAGGCGCGCTCGCGCAGCAGCGCAGCTGATCTCGCAGACACAGGGCGGCTGTGTTACCGTTTGGCATGTTTCAGGGGTGGTGTGAAGAAATATGTTTTTCTTAGACGCAGTAAAACAGCTGAGCAGAGCGGATATAGCCCCGCGGGATTCGGCTTGGATTTCCGGCGCGGTGTTGGCGATACGAGTGTTATTGTTAATAAAACGACCCGCGCGCAAAGCAAAGGAAAAAAGGGAAACTTTGGACATTTTTCAGCTCAAAGTTTTCTACATTCCTCTGACTTTTTATATTTGCGCGAGTTTATTAAAATTTTTATGGTGTAAAAGCAGGGCTGAGTGCCGATTCTCAGCGTGTTTATGAAGCAGCGACTTGAGGTTCATCCAACATTGGCCGTAATGTCGTCTTCCTAAAATCTCAGTTATATATTCATGGGGAAACTGACGCCTTTCTTACAAAATTTCCCTAAATCCAGGGCTGTTCCTCATCCCCTGGTAAAGGAAGGTATTGTAGCATTCACTTATACAGTAACCAAACAAGGCTAAGTCCTGTGTATGCACTATGCAGTGGCGTAGCTAAGGAGCTGTTGGCCCAGATGCTAGTTTTACAATGGGGCCCTTCCAACACTCTATAAATAACAATTGATACGATGCACCAAAACCTGCCAATGGCAACCACAGTGTCAGAGGAGCAAGAAGGGGATGGGGAACAGTTTGTTAATGATTACCACTATTCAAAGTATTCAAAGTCTCTATAGAAGTCATTATTATGAGCACAGGACCAATAGAGAGCTAATACTGTAGTTGAGGGAGGGCCCCGATGCGGTGGCTACCTCTGCAACCCCTATTGCTATGCCCCTGTGTGTATGATTCATTTCTTGAAGAATTAGCTTGTGGGATTATACTCCTTATACTTAGCTATAGGTAGTCCCGAATTAATGAATGAGATAGGGACTGTACATCCATTCTTAACCTGAATCCTTTTTTAAAAGCCCACTATCGCGAAAAAAGTAGGCAGTTAAAATTTGGCCTAACCAACAGGTTTTGGGCCGGTCCATCTCCTCATGGGGGATTCTCGGGTTTTTCTTTGTTTTCAACAGCATTTGAAAAAAAACTGTGGTTAGGAAGTGGTCAAAACGGGCTTTGTGGCTAATAACATATGATTCATTTTTATTTTTTTTTCTGTAATGGTAATAATTAGTTTTCCTAAGTGTTAGAGTTTAGTCATGCAAAATGCAGTTAAACAACAAAGCTCTAATAATATATATTTACTGAATATTTATTGAAGAAGGATTTCTGAAAAGCACCTTTGGCAGGGATCCCATAGCTACAGGCAGGCCTGTGTTATATAGTACAGCAACATCTTTAAACTACTCCCATAACGTTTTGTAGAAAGCAGAAAAATGTTGACAAGGTCTATATAGACTCAGGGGCGTTAGCCCCAAAGATCAGTGGCACGTGCCCCGGATCTATTCTGGATGTCTCCTTGGCAGCAGGCGGCAGTACTCACCTCCGGCTGCTTGGTCTCCAGATTCTCCAGACATCTTATCTTCTGGGCTACTCCCCCTAGTGTCTGAGAATGAATTAGACGCTAGAGCTCCTAGCGTCTGATTCTTGGATGCTGGGGTAGAAACCACCAGCTACAGAGGATGTCTTCAAACTTGGAGAGCAGATGGAGGAGATGAGTAGTTCCTCCCACTGTGCTACTCTGCTGGGGGACTGGGGACGGGAGGAACAGAGGACACACACAACGATGCATGCTCCCTATTGAGGCTCCAGGCACCACAGCTTCCAGCATGTCACCACAACACCCAGCATGCCCCATAGAGATACCATAGTGCCCACCCCTGTAGACCATAAAAAGTACCTTAGAAGCACTTCGTATATACAACAGAGTAAAATGCTAACCACAAGAAGATTTATGCGTGCTCAACACCAAGCTTAACCCTTACAAGTCTGGCTGTGCAAATCTGGCTAAATTGGCTTATCATGAGGCATTGCTCATGTAAAATTGCATTTGCTTTCGCATGCCAAACTTTGCAGGGTCAAAAACTAATACCGTGAAGCGGTTGCCCTGCGGGAATTAGTTCATGCTACATAGCACTATCCAGGAGCGCCACGGGTAGGCTTCCCAATGCCCCCATACAACCGGGGGGCACCCCGGAGGATGAGGCTGGGTGGTGCAGACGACCCGCTCCCAAGCATGGCCAGCGCTGGGGAGGGCCATCCGCACCCACCTCCCAAAATTAAAAACAGGCACTTACCTTAACGTCCATTGCGTTCTGCTACTACGCATTAACTTGGGGGTATTGCATGGGAAAGGAATGACGCATGGGTCACCCCGAGCTATAGGGCTCAGGGCTGGCTCACACACATCACTCCAGAAGGGGGGGGAGGACAGGCACAGACAGCCCATTCCAGGGCTCACACCACCTAGAGCAAGCCATCCACCACCTGCCTCCAAAGAACAGAAAATGCAAAATGCTAACCACAAGAAGATTTATGCGTGCTCAACACCAAGCTTAACCCTTACAAGTCTGGCTGTGCAAATCTGACTTGTAAGGGTTAAGCTTGGTGTTGAGCGCGCATAAATTTTCTTGTGGTTAGCATTTTGCAGACTCTACCCTTTGGAGGCAGGTGGTGGATGGCTTGCTCTAGGTGGTGTGAGTCCTGGAATGGGGTGACCCACACTTCATTCCTTTCCCATGCAGTGCCCCCAAGTTAATGCGCATGTAGCAGAATGCAACGGACGTTAAGGTAAGTGCCTGTTTTTAATTTTGGGAGGTGGGTGCGGATGGCTCTCCCCGGCGCTGGCCACGCTTGGGGGGGTCGTCTGCACCACCCAGCCTCCCCCTCCGGGGTGACCCTGTGGTCACTAGGCAGTGAGAGAGCCTGGGGCACCGCAGCCCCCCCCCCCCCCCCCCGGTTGTATGGGGGCATTGGGAAGCCTCCCCGTGGCGCTCCTAGATAGTGCTATGTAGCATGAACTAATTCCTGCAGGGCAACCGCTTCGCGGTATTAGTTTTTGACCCTGCAAAGTTTGGCATGCGAAAGCAAATGCATTTTTGCATGAGCAATGCCTCATGATAAGCCAATTTAGCCAGATTTGCACAGCTAGACTTGTAAGGGTTAAGCTTGGTGTTGAGCACGCATAAATTTTCTTTCTTATACAACAGAGTAACACCTTAAATTTATATATAATAGGAACGGATAAGTAAAATAAATCATGTGGAACCCTGCTAGTTTTTGTAGTACCATGCAAGCTGAATAATGTCAACTGGCCAGCTTTAGACCTTTCAGCAGTGTACTAGTTATGGTGGAACCTGAGGCCTCCTAGTAGTGCCTGGCCACGCCCATATATCCAACAAACTAAGAGCTATACTTATAGCCCATACTCACGGGCTACAATTGTCGCCGCAACACGCGGCGCGCACGTGTTGCAGCGACAGGTCGCCCGTGAGTATGGGCCGTTGAACGGGCGCGCACCCCAAACTGTCACCCGTCGCTGATGTCGCCAGGCGATTGAACTGTTCAATTGCCTGGCGACAGTCGTCGCCGCAACTCCGCCGCAACTGTCGCTAGTCCGGGTGAGTACGCGGACTAGCGACGGCAACCTCCATTGAGGTACACAGAGCTTCCGGCAGGGGGAGGAGGAACGTCGGCGACAGCTTCCGTCGCGCCGCTGGTCCCTCTTCCGCGTGTGTACGCGGAGGGACCTGGCGAGGAGCTGTCGCCGGCCTGTCGCCCACACGCTCACGTGTGCTGGCGACAGGCACAAAAAGTTGCCCGTGAGTATGGGCCATTACAGGCAGCAGCAGCCTGGGTAGCGCAACCTTACGCCTCGCCACTGCTGATTCTGCTGGCGGAGTTCAGAACTAATCTGGAAGAGGCTCTGAAGTAGGCTATGCACTGCAAAGTCCGTGCAGGGCAGTACAGCCTGGGGGGACCACACACACACACACACACACACACACACACACACGTCCCAGAGGTAGGAGATAGAGGGTTTGCAGGACTTGGCGGGTTGGGCTGCACCAACTGGCAACTACACGAGGGGGGCGGAGCATAATGGCAGGCTAGCCACAGCCGCTAGCAGAGCCGCACTCAAGTGGCTGCAGATTCTGACCCGACTTAGGGCCCATTTTCACTGGCGAGGTTTCCACGCCGTATCCGCAGAGTTTCCCCGCAGGTAAATCGCGCGGGGAAGATCTACCATAGGGTACAATGGCACCGCCGATCGAATTGCGTGCGCTAGCGATTCAGCTGACATTTCCATCTGAAATGGTGCTGGAGGCTGCGTATCCCAAGATTCGTCTGTGTACCCGCACTCCAGGAAGTGACGCCGTGCGTCTTGCAGACACGTGCGTCACAACTGGAAACGGGTCCTTAGGAGAAAACTTGGGCGTTCCACATTGAGAACAGAACCCCTCTGTCACATTTAAACAAGATGTTTTTCTAGAAATAATTTTTTGCATTTCTGGGCCTCAGTTATGAAATAATCGCAAATGCTTAGGTGGTCACAATTTATTAATTAGCGTATTTTAATGGCAAGTTGCATTTCTTTGCAGAACCTGTAGTGCTCAGGTCCCTCATTATAGTATATAATGTGTATTACATGCGACATTTCTGCATGAAAAATATGTATAACATTTATTTTTAGAAATTGTAAATCCTACATTGTAAATTAGATGGAAGACAATTATACTGGGAAAAAAATGTATTTTCCCACCAGGGTTCATTTCAGTCAGGGCCCTGTTAAAGTAAACCTGAACTGAAAATTAAAAGTCAAAATAAACATAAACATGTCATACTTACCTCCTGCATAGTCTACTTATCAATCTCTCTCTACTCTCCTGCGTCCTGTTTATCCACTGTGATCGATGGAATTCTGTGTCTTCCATTTAAAAATGGTGATGACCCTGTAACAGCTTCTGGGTCAGCACACTGTTAAACTGTAATACTGCCCACTTGAGCCATAGGGAAACATAGTCATTACCTTGCACAGCAGTTGTTCTTTCAGTTACAACTGACATCAGCTGATATAAAACTGACAGCAATTGATAGATTTCAGTTCTGACAAGATCTTGTCAGTACTGGAAGGAATAATTGAATTGAATAAGAAAATGGTGAACTCCTGAGAAGAATTGACGGCGAGGTAAGTATGTAATATTAATTTGCAGGTAGATCATGTGTTTATTTTAAATAAATAATTTTACTCGGTTCAGGTTCCCTTTAAGTAACATATTAGTAATAAGATGCCAGCAGCAGTGGAGGAATTTTTCTAACTGAAATAATAAGAGAACCACTTTTAGACAGTTGCAGTTGGCTGATAGTGTAATGGTTAAGGGTTCTGCCTCTGACACAGGAGACCTGGGTTCGAATCTCGGCTCTGCCTGTTCAGTAAGCCAGCACTAATTCAGTAGGAGACATTTGGCTAGTCTCCCTTACACTGCTACTGCCAATAGAGCGCGCCCTAGTGGCTGCAGCTCTGGCGCTTTGAGTCCGCAAGGAGAAAAGCGCAATATAAATGTTATTTGTCTTGTCTTGTCTAGACAGGGCCCCACTAAGTGGCAAATTGGCAGTAGGACATAGCAGCAGAAGGACGTTTTTTTAATAAAAAAATTAATAGCAGGACCCCTTTTAGTCTTGATCTGGCTAAGTAGTACATTTTTGAAAGACACCAGTATCAACAAGACTTTTTAATAGCATTGTCAGCAGGACCCCTTGTAGTCAGGAATTTGCTGTGTAGTAATTTAGCAGTAAGACACCAGTAAGAGGAGAATTTTTAAATATATATCTAATATTCAGACTAGTTTTAGTAGGGCCTGCTATCAATAAAATGACAGTAAAGCCTGGGACCCACTAGCAGCGTTTGGTTTTAGCGCTTGCGATTTGAAAAGCTCTTGCTAATGTAATGCTAGGGGTGATTTTTTTTTTTCTTAAATGACATTCCTTATGTGGTCTCGCACACATAGTACTATTTTAGCAATTGCTTTTCAAATCACAAGCGCTTAGAAAAGACTTAGAAAGTCTCAATCTTCTAACTGTAATATTAAATACTTAACGCAGGAAGAAGTAAAGGCAAGACTAAATAAATTAAAAATAGACAAGGCACCTGGCCCGGATGGCATGCATCCTCGGGTCCTAAGAGAATTAAGTTCAGTTATAGCTAAGCCCCTTTATCTTATCTTTTGTGACTCTCTTGCAACTAGCAGAGTCCCAGTGGATTGGAGTACAGCCCACGTTTTCCCATTATTTAAGAAGGGCAAAACATCTGATCCAGGAAATTATAGACCTGTAAGCTTAACATCAGTTGTATGCAAACTATCTGAGGGGTTACTAAGAGATACTATACATGACTTCATAGTAGAAAAGAATCTTATTTCTCAGCATCAACATGGGTTTACTAAAGACAGGTCCTGTTTGACTAACATGCTCAGCTTTTATGAGGTAGTGAATGCTAATATGGATATTGGGAATGCTGTAGATGTGATATACTTGGACTTTGCAAAGGCCTTCGACACTGTTCCCCACAGAAGTCTGGTGCAAAAGTTGAGGATGCAAGGACTGGGGAAGAGTTTGTGTGCATGGATAGGGAACTGGCTAATGGACAGAAAACAAAGAGTTGTGGTCAATGGATCGTACTCAAAATGGGAGACTGTTAGCAGTGGGGTCCCACAAGGGTCGTACTGGGTCCAGTGCTCTTCAATTTATTTATTAATGACCTAGTAGATGCAGTAGTGAGCAATGTTGCTATTTTTGCAGATGATACAAAATTGTGCAGAATCATCAACTCTCAGGAAGATAGTGTCATATTGCAACAGGATCTGGATAGGATGGCTATATGGGCACATACATGGCAGATGAAATTCAATGTTGACAAATGTAAAGTCATGCATTTTGGTCGTACCAATGGTCTAGCACCATACAAAATAAATGGGATACAGTTGGGAACATCAAACTTGGAGAAGGACTTAGGAGTACTCATCGACAACAAGTTAAATAATCGTACTCAATGCCAAGCCGTTGCAGCTAAAGCGAACAAAATTTTGGGATGCATTAAAAGGGAAATAAAAACTCGAGATGCTAGCATAATATTGCCCCTGTTTAACTCTCTAGTAAGGCCACATCTGGAATATGGAATTCAGTTCTGGGCACCACATTACAAAAAAGATATTGCAGTTTTAGAGCAGGTGCAGAGACGAGCTACAAAATTGATACGTGGGATGGAAGGTCTCGCTTACCAAGAAAGGTTAGATAAACTGGGTTTATTTAGTCTAGAGAAAAGACGCCTTAGAGGAGATCTAATTAACATGTATAAATACATCAGAGGGCAATATAATAGCTTGGCGGATGAGCTTTTTGTCCCTAGGCCTTCTCAAAGGACTAGAGGACATGATCTGCGCATGGAGGAAAAACGTTTTAGCCATTTATTTAGGAAAGGGTTCTTTACAGTAAGAGTGATTAAGATGTGGAATGCATTGCCACAGGAAGTCGTTATGGCAAACTCTATACCTGCATTTAAAGGGGGCTTAGATGCTTTCCTTGCGTTGAAAGACATCCATGGCTACAATTACTAGGTTATGCCTAATGATGTTGATCCAGGGATTTTATCTGATTGCTATCTGGAGTCAGGAAGGAATTTTTCCCTTTTGGGGCTAATTGGACCATGCCTTGTGGGGGGTTTTTCGCCTTCCTCTGGATCAACAGGGGTATGTGGGGGACAGGCTGGAGTTGTACTTTGTACTGGTTGAACTCGATGGACGTATGTCTTTTTTCAACCAAAATAACTATGTAACTATGTAAAAGGCACTGCTAGTGGGTTCCAGGCCTAATAAGGCCCCGTTCACACTTGCGTTTTGGCAAGTAAACGGACCGGATCCTGATCGGATCCTGACCTGATCCTGATCAGAACCGTACGGTTCTGATCCGGATCCGATCCGGATCCGGTCCGTTTGTATCAGGCATGCATCAGGCTGCCATCCGGATCCGTGGGCAAAAAATAGTTAAATATACATAAAAAATTTTCGGGTCAGCAGAAGGTGCACCTGGTGCACATGTACAATCAGGTTCCTCCGCTGTAGGCCTCACCTCCACCTCAGACATTCTGCCAAACAGCTCCAGCACGTCTGTCACTGCTGCTCCACTCCAGACATGCTTGGCCCATGTGCCCCCATCCGAAATGGCCGCTTGGATACGCATAGGAAGTGGGGTAGAACGTCAGGTTTTTGTAGGCAGTGTGTTCTGTGCCTTCCGTTTCCCATTGGTTTCTGTGTTCCTGATGGTGCTGTCAGGCTCAGGTCAGGCTCCGGTCAGGATGCGTGGGCCGGAGATCCGAACACAAAAAATAGCGCATGTTGGAAAAGAGTCCGGAGTCCGGATCCGATCCGGCTCCGTACTGTACGAAACGTACGTATGTGAACGTCCGCATAGCCTTTGCATTGCTATGCGGAACGTACGTTCTGTTTGTACAGTATGCGGTCCGGATCAGATCCGGAAAATCCGGATAGCGAACGCTAATGTGAACCGGGCCTAAGACACTTATATCACCATCAATCATTTTTAACTAGAGGTGGGATGCCGAATCTGTCAACTCCATAAATCGAATCTCGAATCTTGTAAAAGATTTGAGATTCGTGGATTTGAATACTGACGCCATTGAATCCCAACGTTGCGTCCAGTCCCGCTCCCCCTGTTCTCCTCCGCTTGCCCCCCACACAAGAAGCAGCTTACCTAGTGTATGCATTCCAGCAGGAGTGCATGCAGATCTCTCTCTCCTTCCTGCTTGGCTTCTGCTGATGACAGGTCATGCTGACACGCGTCAGCAGACACGTCATCACCCTGACACGTCATCAGCAGAAGCCAGTCCAGCTAGCAGGAAGAAGAGAGAGATTTGCTTGCGCTCCCCACTGGAACGCATGTACTAGGTAAGCTGCTGCTTGTGCGCGGGGGGGGGGGGGGCGCGGATGGGGTGCGAAGCAAGCGGAGGAGGCGCGGGGGGAACCTAACTACCTGCACTGAAGGCACCTATACCTAACTACCTATACTGAAGGCACCTATAACTAACTACGTATACTGAAGGCACCTATTATTAACTACCTATACTGAAGGCACCTGTAAGGGACTTATCTCCGGGATCCAGCGACGCGGCTGTCTCTGCCAAGAGCGGCTCACGTCCTGGCACTTCCGCATCTGCGCACGCAGCACCTAGCAACGCTGGCGTCCCACCCGACCGGGCTGCGCGCGCCACTCCTCACTGTGATGCGTTCCAGGGCTGGTGCAGGACAGACGTTTCGGCGCAAACATTCATCCTATTCATTAAGGAAACGGAGGACTTAGTGTCAGCTGACAGTTTTAGTCAGCTGACACATAGGTAGGCTTGTATTTAGTGTCATCTGATCTGTTAGTCAGCTGACACTCAGGCAGGGCTGTTGTGATTGATGCTGAAAGTGAGCGGCCGGCCACTGATTGGAGTGCCCGCCCTCCCTCCTACCAGTACACATTGGGGAGACCGAGGTCTCCAGGGTTCCGTGCGTCAGATTCCTTGGCACAACCATTTCTGACCTAAGATGGGGGGAGAACACCACCAAAATCCAGAAGAAGGCACAGCAGAGGTTATTTTTCTTGCGCCAGCTGAAAAAATTTGGCATCCCGTGTGAACTGCTTAAGAGCTTTTACACGACTACCGTGGAATCCATCCTGTGCTCCTCTCTCATCGTCTGGCATGCAGGGGTATCTGCTAGGGACAAGTACAAACTGCATAGAGTTATCAGCACCCCTGCCACCCCTTGATCTTCTCCACAGTGCCAGAATGAGGACAAGAGCCATCAAGATCTCTCAAGACCCCTCCCACCCGGCAACCGCTTCTTCAAGCTTCTTCCACTGAGCCGCCGTTTCAGTGCCATCCCCTCCAGAACCACCAGACGCTGGAGTACCTTCTTCCCTCAGGCGGTACGCCTTCTGAACTCAGCCTCGAGCTCCCCATGACCAGTTCAGCCATCCCCTGGCTGATCTATTCTACTGGCCGCCTGCACCGTCCTCACTGGCCCTTGCTCTGGATGAATGTTCCCTAGGCTCACACCATGTGTGTCATGTTGTTATTCTGATGCAGTATATGCTATGTTTGTACATGTTTGTTATGTTTGTATATGTTCGACTGCCATGCCATGTGTAAAAAAAACAATTCCGGGTACGTCATTCCGCGTACTTGGCGAATAAAGCTGATTCTGATTTAAACCTTGCTGTGACAGTTGCATGTTGCCCGTGATAGCTCTAGCTTGCTGGTTGCTGGGTGCTCTGTATTGTGCTATCTTGTTATATTGGATTACCTGGACTTTGACCTCTGCTTGTTATTGGACCTTCCCTTTCCTGCCGCCTGAACTGACCTCTTGCCTGGATTACGTTACGACTGTTTGCTGCCTGGTTTGACCCCGGATACCTTTTTGACCTCTCTTTTGCATAGCCCTCCTGTACCACGATCTATCTGATCACCCTTGTATGACCCTGGACTGTTGCTGGACTTTGCTTACTCTGAATCCTTGTTTGGCCTGGAAGTTTATTCACTCACCATGCATTCAGCTCCAATACCTTGCACACTAAAGGCCTGGGTGTACCCAAAGTCGGGTAGGTGTTGTTTCCTCACCTCCTGTTCAAGCGGGATGCGCCACATGATAGGGTGAAGCGTGTGGAGTTAGATTGGGGCATTGGAGCTGATTCGTGGGTGGATATTCCTACAGGCCTGACATTATCACTGGTCTTGCAAAAAAAAAACTACCAACAAAAGTTAGACCAGGCCTCGCTTACCAAGTATCAAAAACTCTTTATTGTAAACAGACTACCAAGGAAGTGCATCAAACATGCACTGTAATAAAAACCATTAAAACACCATGGGCTTAATTCACAAAGCGGTGCTAACCTACTTAGCACGTCTAAAGTCTTTAGACGTGCTAACCAGGGTGCTAAGTAGGTTAGCACCGAATTTAATTCGGTGCTAACCTACTTAGCACCCTGGTTAGCACGTCTAAAGACTTTAGACGTGCTAAGTAGGTTAGCACCGCTTTGTGAATCAAGCCCAATAGGAGCCTCAGAGATAACACAGCACACCCCTGCTTCCATGCCCACCCATACATGCACACCCATTATTATGGGTCCTACCTTAACCCATTATGGATAAACAACGTCATCAAGTGCAACTCTTGACTGGTACTGTTAACCAGTTAACTCAGCTGGTCACTTCACAACATCCTCCTGCTTCTGCTGATGCTGCTGATGTCTCCAGTAATGTTCAAGTTTGTCCTTTTACCTCCTGGTGTCTTTGTGGAACCTGAACTACCCTTGTCTGAGAAGTTTTTTGGTTCTAGAAGTAACTTTGACAACCTTAAGATTAATTGCTTGATGTACTTTCGAGTTCGCCCCTTGGCCTCTGGTTCTGAGTCTCAGAGAGTGGCTCTTGTTATCTCACTGCTTCAGGGAGACCCTCAGTCCTGTACTTTTGGCCTTCCCCAAGATCATCCTGCTCTCTCTTTTTGTTGAAGAATTTTTTAAAGCTATGGCTGTGCTTTACTCAGATCCAAACATCACGACCACTGAAGTGCAAAAATTACGTGATTTGCAACAAGGTCGTCGACCAGCAGAGGAATATGCATCTGGCTTTCGTAGGTGGGCTGTAAGTACCAAATGGAATGATTCAGCGCATCTCGATCAGTTCCTCTATGGAGTTTCAGATGTCATTAAGAACACTCTGCTTATTCATCCAGTTCCTACCACATTAGAGGAGGCTATCACCTTGGTCATTCACATCAACAGGCGAGTTCGCCAAAGACGTCAATGGAAACCTATGCCTGTGGGTTCTCCTCCAGTGAGTACGCCATCCTCCACTACAAGTACAGAAGCGCCAATGCAGATTGGTTCTTCGAGACTTTCTTCTACTGAGAAAGCAAGGAGACGCGCTGAGGGACTTTGTCTCTATTGTGGAAAGCCTGGTCATTACGCTCAGTCCTGTTCTGCCAAAAAAAAAGCCGGAAAACTCCAGCGCTTAGGTGAGGCCGAGGAAACTCACCTAAGCAAGCAGGTATTTCTTCTAAAAAATGAACATCTCTTTCTACCCATCACGATTAATTGGGGTAACAAGAGTCATAATTGTCTTGCTTTTGTTGATTCTGAGGCTGCTGGGAATTTTTTTGATATTTCTTTAGCACAGCAACTGGGAGTTCCTTCTTGTAAGTTATCTGAACACATTTGTATTACAGCTATTGATGATACCCCATTACAAGACTGTCTTCCCATTACCGAGACCCCCAAACTCAGGGTTAATGTAGGAGTGTTTCCAGGGATGGTCGTAGTCAGCCAACTTCGCTACGCTGAAACTACGCGTAGTTTTACGCAATTACGCTTCGACAAACTATGGCTTCGAAATCAAATATTCGCTTCGTATGCATTTCGTAGACTACGCGTTAAAATACGCAATTACGCGTAGTGAGAAGCATAGTGTATGGGGATGCTTATGCCCGTATGCAGAAAATTTTACGCATTAAATCCTTTAAATTGCTTATGCCGGGAACTCTTCTATGCGTACATTCCCCTTTCCAATGTTTTCATTTGTAAGCATACAATCGCACACGGAAAATTAGACGCGAGTAACGCATTCCTAGTTCACTACGCAATACACATGTTAATTACGCATAGTGGGCGTAAGCTACGCGTAACAGTACTTCGCTACACGTAAATTCGTAAGCGTAGTTTTGAAACTTCACCTATGAACTATGATGCGTGGATACGAACTACGATGCGTAAATTCGCACTGGCATAGTTTCTGCTCATCCCTGAGTGTTACATTCTGAGTCATTGTAGTTTTTCTGTTTGAAAATACCCTCCTGTCCAGTAGTGCTGGGAATGCCTTGGTTGATTAAGCATAACCCTTTGATTGATTGGCAGTCCAAACAATTGATCTAATGGTCCCCTTATTGCTCTGAGAATTGTCTGAAGAAACTTCACTTGAACGTGGTAGATCTAGCTCTAAGTAAAATTCCTGTTGAATATCAAGAATTTTCGGATGTCTTCCCTCCACAGGCTGCTGACAAACTCCCTCCACATAGACCATATGATTGTGCAATTGATCTGTTGCCTGATACCATGCCTCCCCGTGGCCGTTTATATAATCTTTCCGCCCCCGAGGCCATGAAAGATTATATAAAGGAGAATCTGGAGAAGGGCTTTATTAGGCCATTATCCTTTCCAGCAGGGGCAGGGTTCTTTTTATGTTGAGAAAAAGGATGGTGGTATCAGACCTCGTATTGACTATAGGGGTCTAAATAAGATAACCGTTAAAAATAGATATCTGTCAAGAACCGCAAGGGCCAATCCTTGATTGGGCCAATCCTTGATTGGGTCAATCGCTCAGAGTCGGAAACTCAGTCTCGTTGTCGCTTTGCGCATGGATGCCCATATCTGGATTCGCAATCTATGAATCGACTAGCCGAGAGGAGCGTTCTGACTCCAAAGGATTTACCACACACATACAATTTAAATGCTTGCCACCACGTTCGAGTCAGCGCACGACTGTAACTATTTTAACAAACTGAGAACACTGTAACTTAACCCTCAACAGTATGCAGGGATTGGCACCAGATCTGTCTATCTGTGCTCGATTCAAGCAAACGGGTTGTAAATACAAGATACTATAGGACACAAGGTAACGTTTTCGGAGGAGCAAGTATGATTGTGTATGTTCAGGAACAGGTCATAACCGTTAAAATGATTTTTAAAATTTTTAATAACAAAAATGCATTACACACATTTACATACACCAATTAACATATAAACACAAAGCTTGAAATAAAAGGGAAATAATGGTGAGGTTTACCTAGCTTAGCAGTCCTGGTGGGGATATTGAAAGAAATAAAGTCCGGTTCAAATGCAGGCATTGATATCAGAGTCCTTGAAACAAAGCGTGTTATGGTAGCCCATGTGCTCTGGTCTCCTGGAGCACGTGTGTGAAGATCTTTAGTTGATGGAATTTTGGAGACTGCCAGGGGTCGGTTCTGCCCAAACTTTTATAGGATCTGAGTTTTGGGGCTGGCTTTAGTAAAAGATGGTCGGGTTTTTTACCTCCTGCGGAGCATGATAGGCAGGGTCTTTGTACAAGCATAGAATGACACAATTTACCAATAACCTGCACCATTTCTGTCCGGATTGGCGCCCAGCAAATCCGGGGGCAGATTCGTAACCTGCGGCCGATGCTTGATCAAATGACACCAAATAGCAGTAAGGTAATATGTGTGCTCAGCAAGTGATAAATAGCTTTGTGTCCCTAGCAGCTAGACTCTTATAAATTGGATGATCTATTAAGCTGATTTTTAGGAACCAGAAAATATATTTGTCTTTTGTCTGCGATAAACACATCTTGGATTATTAATACATGAATTTTGTCTATTGTCTGATCCAGCATTTCGGTGGGAACATGTTGGAGGGAAGTTTTAACTGCCTTTGGACAATCTCTGGTCACTAAGGGAATGGCCATTTGCTCTCACTTAGGTGTGACAGAGCTACGTGTGATGTGGGTGAGGAGTTTTGCTCACATTCAGTGTGGGTGATGGGGAAGTCAAAGAAGAAGAGAGGGGGAAAAAATGAACTTCTGGTACATTTAAAACAGAAAGTGACATTCTGCTCTGCTTTGCGGAACGATACAGAATCGCTAATCGTCTCGACTTCCGTATCATTCATGACAATATCCCCTTCCTTTAATCGATGATTTGTTTTCACAGGTGGTTTGTTGCCAAGGTGTTCTCCAAGCTTGATCTCGGGAGCATACAATTTGATCAGGATCAGACAGGGCGATGAATGGAAGACAGCTTTTAACACCAAAGATGGGCATTATGAATACCTTGTATGCCCTTAGGGTTGTATAATGACCCAGCTGTCTTCCAGGACTTTGTTAATGATGTGTTTAGAGATTTCCTAGGCACGTTTGTGGTCATCTATCTGGACGACATTTTGATTTTCTCTCCCTCTCTGTCCCAAAATCGGCTTTATGTCTAACAAGTGTTGAGAGAAAATTGTCTGTACGCTAAACTTGAAAAAATGCATATTTGAAGTGCAAGAAGTGTAATTTCTGGGTTATGCCATAGACCCCAATAAATTGTCTGCAGTTCTGACCTGGCCCCAATCCACTGATTTAAAATCTTTACCACGTTTCCTGGGGTTTGCTAATTTCTATAGGAAATTTATGAAGAATTTCTCCTCTACTGTGGCACCCCTCACGGATCTTACCAAAAAGGGAGCTGATACTTCTGTTTGGAACAGTGAGGCGATCCAACCCTTCAATGCTTTAAACAAGCCTTCTGTTCCACTCCCGTCTTGGTACATCCTGATGTTCAAAAAGCATTTATTGTAGAGGTCGATGCATCAGAATCAGGGGTTGGGGCAGTCCTGTCACAGTACTCTGGGTCACCTGAATGCCTTCATCCCTGTGCCTATTTTTCTAGGAAATTGTCTTCTGCCGAGAAGAATTATGACATTGGTAACATGGAGCTTTTGACAGTCAAATTATCCTTTCAGGAATGGAGGCACTGGTTGGACCATAAAAACCTAGAATACATTGGGAATGCCAAACGGTTAAACTCTCGCCAAGCGAGATGGGCCTTGTTTTTGTCTCGTTTCAATTTCATTATCACGTATAAACTAGGTTTCAAAAATAATATAGCCGACACTTTGTCTCAATCCTTTGAGAAACTAACTTCGAGTCCTGGGTTTATTTTAAGAAATGCATTTCGTGCAGCTGCGGTAACTATTGACCTATTGCCCGACTTGTCTAGTCAATTGTCCAAGGTCCAAGATGAGGCTCCTCCTACCAAACCCCCAGATCGGTTGTTTGTACCTCTAAATCTCAGGTTACAGATATTAAAGCAATTCCATACAAGTAAGTCAGTTGGTCATCCTGGGGAGAAAAAGACTTTGGAATTGCTTAAGCGGGTGGTCTGGTGGCCTTCATTAAACAATTACACCATTTCCTTTGTCAAAGCATGTCCAGTATGTGCCCGTAGCAAGTCATTGGGAAAGTCACCTCAGGGACTCCACCAACCCTTGCCTATTCCTGAGAAGCCGTGGACTCATATAGCTATGGATTTTGTGGTTGATCTACCGGTGTCTTAGGGATTCACTGTGATTTTGGTAGTCATTGATAGATTGAGTAAAATGACCCCCTTCGTTCCTCTGCCTAAGTTACCTTCTGCCAAGGAACTGGCTCAAGATTTCATTGATAATATTGTCAGGTTGCATGGCATTCCAGAAAATGTGGTATCTGATCGTGGTGTACAATTTGTTTTCCAATTTTGGCGTGCATTCTGTTCCCGTCTTGGAATCTCTCTGTCCTTTTCCTCTGGCTTTCATCCAGAGACTAATGGCTAGACAGAATAAATGAACCAATCTTTGGAACAGTATTTGAGGTGTTTTGTATCTAATTGTCAGGAAAATTGGGTGGAATACTTATCATTTGTCAAATTTGCAGTCAATAATCTTGTTAATTATTCTACTAAGATGTCTCCATTTCAAATTGTTTCTGGTCTAAACCCAAAGTTTTGCTTTCTTTCTGACCCACCCTCTGCTTTTCCCAATTTAGAAGATTGGCTCAAGCATTTCCCAGACATTTGGAAACAGGTTCATAAAAAAATTTCAAATCGGCAACCAATCGTTAGAAATTGTTTGCTGATGTACATTGCTCCCCTGAGCAGAATTTTCCGCAGGTGATTTAGTTTGGGTTTTGACCCGGAACATTCTGCTCCATCAACCTTCAGCCAGTTTGGGGCCTAAGTACATAGGACCGTATCCTATTGTAAAAAAATAAAGTTACCTACAGGGTCAAGTTACCATCTGCTGTTAGAGGGGTCGATACTTCTCACGTTTCATTATTAAAATCTGATGCTAATGTTGATATTTCCAAGTCTCCACCACCTACAGTTGAAATAGATGAGGAACAGGAATTTGAGATAGAAAGAATTCTAGACTCTTGTATTGTGAGGAACTCTCTGCAGTTTCTCATTGATGGGAAAGGGTGTGGTCCAGAGGAGAGATCTCGAGTTCCAGCCAGACAAGTACATGCCAGGCGTCTCATTAACGTTTTTATTTTAAATTTCCTAATAAACTAAGATTGGAGTGTTTGGAGACCACTTTTCGGGGGAAGGGGGGGGGGGGGGGGAAGGGACTTGCCTCCGGGATCCAGCAACGCTGCTGTCTCTGCTGAGAGCGGGTTGCGCCCTGGCACTTACGCATATGCGCGAGCAGCGCCTAGCAACGCTGGCGTCCCTCCCGACGGGGCTGCGTGCGCCGCTCCTCACTGTGTGCGTTCCAGACGGACAGACGTTTTGGGGCAAACGTCCATCCTATTCATTAAGGAAACGGAGGACTTAGTGTCAGCTGACACATAGGTAGGCTTGTATTTAGTGTCAGCTGATCTGTTAGTCAGCTGACACTCAGGCAGGGCTGTTGTGATTGGTGCTGAGAGTGAGTGGCTGGCCACTGATTGGATGCTGTCAGTATTTAAACCTTGCTGTGACAGTTGCATTGTCCCCGTGATAGCTCTAGCTTGCTGGTTGCTGGGTGCTCTGTATTGTGCTATCTTGTTATATTGTATTACCTAGACTTCGACCTCTGCTTGTTATTGGACCTTCCCTTGCCTGCTGCCTGTACTGACCTCTTGCCTGGATTACGTTACGACTGTTTGCTGCCTGGTTTGACCTCGGAAACCTTTTTGACCTCTCTTTTGCCTAGCCCTCCTTACCGCGATAGATCTGATCACCCGTGTATGACCCTGCACTGTTGCTGAACTTTGTTTGGCCTGGAAGTTTATTCACTCACCCTGCATTCAGCTCCAATACCTTGCACACTAAAGGCCTGGGTGTAACCAAAGACAGGTAGGTGTTGTTTCCTCACCTCCTGTTCAAGCGGGGACGCGCCACATAGGGTGAAGCGTGTGGAGCTAGATTGGGGCATTGGAGCTGGTTCGTGGGTGGATATTCATTCAGGCCTGACAGCACCTATAATTAACTACCTATACTGAAGCTACCTATACCTAATTGGCTATACTGAAGGCACCTATACCTAACTAGCTATACTGAGGGCACCTATAACTAACTACCGATACTAAAGGCACCTATGCGAAACTAGCTATACTACAGGGAACCTATACCTAACTACCTATACTGAAGGCACCTATAGCTAGCGACCTATACTGAAGGCACCTTTACCTAGCTACCAATACAGACCAATACAGGGGGGCAACGATACCTGGCTACCTATACTGGGGGCAATTGTACCTGGCTACCTATGTCTGGCTACCTATACTGGGTACACCTGTGCCTGGCTACCTATACTGGGGGTTACTATACCACGGATCACACAGTTCTTTTGAACAGAATTTGTGAGATTCGAAATTCGAAAGGTTCGAGATATTCGAGAACCTTTTTTTAGATTCGGATTCAAAGAAATAGTCGATTCGCCTCACCTTGATTTTTAACAGTATGACCCCTTTTATTCAGGTCCTAAGTAGTTAACCATTTACCAGATAACTGATTGGCAGCAGCTGGCTTTGATTGGCTTAAAGGCAACCTGAATTGAGAGGAATACGGAGGCTGCCATCTTCGTTCTCTAATAAAGAATGCTGGTTTCCTGAATTCTTTACTGATTCTCTGTATCTTATACTATAAGTCACTGGCCCAGAATAAACATGCAGATCAGATTCTTTGACTCTGGTCTGATTCTACTGGCTGCATGCTTGTTGTAGGTGTGTGACTCACAAACAACCAAAGCCTACAGCTCAACATGACATCTAGGCAACTGCATTGCTTACAATGGAATGACGATAGCAGCCTCCATATTGCTCTCATTTCAGGTTCCCATTAAAAAGACTCTGTGAGGAAAAAAAGTTCCGCTGGGGGGTACTCACCTCAGGAGAGGGAAGCCTTAGGGTCCCAATGAGGCTTCCCCCACCCCTGTAGCTGCAGGTAGTCCAGCGCTGGCTCCCCCGAAGCATCCCGTCCCGCAATCCTGGCTTGACAAGCCTGACAAGGCTTGATATATTTACCTTCCCTGGCTCCAGCGGGGGCGCTGTTGCGGCTCTCAGCACGGAGATAGGTGGGAAATAGCCGATTTCTGTTGGGTCCGCTCTACTACACAGGCGCAGGAGACTTGTGCCTGTGCAGTTGAGTGGCCCGACAGCGAGCGGAGAGCCTGCGCTGGAGCTGGGAAGGTAAATATTTACATCCCCGCTGTTCCGGGAGCTTTTTCGCCGCAGCCGTGGGACACAGGAGGATGGGGGAAGTCTCGATAGGATCCCCACCCGAGGTGAGTACCCCCCAGGGGAACTTTTTCTCGTTACAGGTTTTCTTTAAAGTGTACCCAAGGCAAGGTAAGCCGTAGCTGCTTGTGCATGAGCGGTTCTGTGGTACTGTGCAGGCGCGGTCATACTAGCATGGGTGCAGCAGGGCTGTGCTCGGGCATGATGAGCGCAGTTGCAATCTTCAGGAGGGTCCCAGGCCGTCACGGTGGCCTTGAGTAGGACGGGGGAAGCCTCCTGAAAATCCAGAGGCTTCCCTCCTCTTAAGTAATTTTGATATTTGCCTCCGGTTCTCTTTAACCTCTCTGGCAGTAACCTCGAGTCAGGCTTGGGGTGAAAAAAAGAAACCAGGAGCAGTAATCCTGAGCCTGACCCAGATAGCCACCAGAAGGTATGCAGCGAACAGTACTGCATGGCGGTGTCTCAACTCACCTCCCCCGGGATCCAGACGCTGCCAGCTCTTCTTCTTCCAGTCCTCGGAGGCTCTAGATCCCTCCGATGAGGTCGACAGATGATGATATCACTATAAGTATATAAGTACAGCGCCACCTGGAGGATGGAGGGAAAATTGCAGCGCTGGATCCCGGGGGACGAGTAAGAGCAGGGGCTGCTGCAGATCTCTCTGCGGTGTGAGTTTTAGGGTCTAAAAACATGTGAAAACAATTGCACCACTTTTAGACCCCAAAACCGGAAATAATTACAGGGAGGTTAAAAGCTTTCTTTCACTTCCGGAGTCATTCGGTATTTGCATGTTAGGAGAATGTTTGGCTCATCCTTCTCAGTGATCACCAGCACAGGGGGAGGCGGAGGAGACTATTTACTGTTTCTCAGAGTTTTACAGTCCTCCAGTCACATCACTTCCTTCTCTCTGGAGACTCATAAACGGCTCTATAAAATATCATTTGTGATTAAAGTGTCACCGAAAGAGGAAACAGGTGACAGGCACAAATCACACGGCGCGGCCGGCTTTTAATGTCCCAGCGCTGGAGATCCGTCTGCTCCCTGCGTTCCCACAATTGTCACTTCTATCGGAGGACGTGGGATGGAAAGACTGAGCGCAGCGACTCCACAGCCGCCCCAGGACCTGGGAACAGGGTGAGGTGCTCCGATATACCAGAAATATCTCTGCCATGGGCTCACTTCTGAGGCTACTGCTGCTGCTATCACTGAGTTACCTCACGCTTTACCACATGATCACTTGTGCCCTTCTGACCCATTCCCTGTGAGAGACAGGAAACACAACATAATGATGCTCTCTTCTCTGATTGCAAACATATTCTGCAGTGCAGGACAGACGTCATCACAACACTCGGATAACCTAGACCAGTGATGGCTAACCTTGGCACTCCAGCTGTGGTGGAACTACAAGTCCCATGAGGCATTGCAAAACTCAGCCTCCACGAGTTATGCTTAGAGCTATCAAAGGCATGATGGGATTTGTAGTTTTGTCACAGCTGGAGTGCCAAGGTTAGCCATCACTGACCTAGACGCTTACACCTTATCGCCCTCACTACTCTCACACACTGTTATTATTATTATACATTTATATAGCTCTGACATATTCCACAGTGCTGTACAGAGATCACTGATCCATTCACATCAGTCTCTGCACCAGAGGAGCTTACACTCCAATGTCCCCATCACAATTACACTCTTGGGACAATATGCAACTTACCTTTTCTCCTGAGATTTCTCCCAGGTCATATTTTCAAACCTTTTACCATTTACAAACAAGAAAATACTCAAAATTATTTTAATAGCCCCTTTTTAACCTATCTTTTCGTACTTTTTAAATTGCAAAGTGCTGAAAAATTATTTTAAACAGACGATGAAAAATGATCTCCTAGGAGAACCTGTGGACCTTGGTCTGAAGACATATGTCTGAAACGGTTCTGTTGCCGCTCTGAGGCCCTGTTCACATTGCGTTCGGCTCGCGTGTCCGTCAGCGTTGGGCTGTTTTTGAGGCGTCGTTTTTTTCCGATTCCTGGTGCTTGGGTGGGCGATTCCTTTTGTGCTTAGCGATTTTCTAAGCGTTTTTTTCCGAGCGGTCTTGTAATTTACTCCCTGACGCAAGTCAGGAAGTGAACTCTTTGACCCGGAAAATAATGAATACAATGATTTGTATCAGCTGTAAAAAATATTTTTTTATTTAAAAGGTTATTATGCTGTTGCTTATATTTTAGAGCAGAAAGGAAGTTCTGAGTTCAGGTCCACTTTAAAGAGAAAATGAAAAAATGACTAGTTGAAACTTAAGAGGAATTGAGCTGTTATATACTTTACCATATACATATTTACTGTCTTTGTACAAATGAAGACTTTAAGTAAGAAGATTGATTTTATGAAACTGACGTCGCTGGTTGAACTTTTGAATACTGCTGTACAAAGATGACTGATCCAATTCACTTGTGCACCAGAGGAGCTTGCACTCTAATGTCCTCACCACAGTCATACACTATGATTCTTTTATATTTATATGTTCTGACATATTTCATAGCTCTGTACAGAGATCACTGATGCATTCACATCCGCTTTCACACCAGAGGAGCTAGCACTCTAATTTCATCGTACACTATGATTCTTTAATATTTATATAGTTCTGACATATTATTAGTGATTTATAAAGTGCCAACATATTCCACCTTGCTGGACATATTGCAAAGCCCTGTACAGAGATCACTGATGCCTTCATATCAGTCTCTGTACCAGAGAAACTTACACTCTAATAGCCCCGCCACAGTTAAACGTTGATTATTATTTTATATTAATATAGTTCTGACATTGCGTAGCACTGTACAAAGATCACCGGTACATTACCAAAAGCCTCTGCACCAGAGGAGCTTACACTCTTATGCCTTACTGCATTCACACACTATTATTATTATTATTATTATTATTATTATACATTTAATCACAATATTGTGTCAGGTATGAACAACAAATAATCTGTAAGGAGAGAAATCATATTAATATTTGATGTGCCCACCCTTTGTTTTCAAAAGAGTATCAGTTCTTCTTGGTATACCCACATGAAAGTTTTTGAAGGAACTAGGAGGGTAATTTATTACAAACATCTAGGAGAACTTACCAGTCTGTGAACATCTAGGAGAACTCACCAGTCTGTGAACATCTAGGAGAACTTACCAGTCTGTGAACATCTAGGAGAACTCACCAGTCTGTGAACATCTAGGAGAACTCGCCAGTCTGTGAACATCTAGGAGAACTCGCCAGTCTGTGAACATCTAGGAGAACTCACCAGTCTGTGAACATCTAGGAGAACTCACCAGTCTGTGAACATCTAGGAGAACTCACCAGTCTGTGAGCATCTAGGAGAACTCACCAGTCTGTGAACATCTAGGAGAACTCACCAGTCTGTGAACATCTAGGAGAACTCACCAGTCTGTGAACATCTAGGCGAACTCACCAGTCTGTGAGCATCTAGGAGAACTCACCAGTCTGTGAGCATCTAGGAGAACTCATCACTCTGTGAATGTAGGCTGTTCCTTCTGTCTCTTCATGTAATCCCAGACACACTTGATGATGTTGAGATCAGGTTGGGCCAGACCAACTCTTCCAGGACTCCTTGTTCTTCTTTTTATTGAAGATGGTTTTTAATTATATTGGCTGCATGTTTGGGGGTCATTTTCCTTGTGCAGAAGACATTTGGGGCCAACCAGGTGCCTCCCTGATGGCATCTGTTTGTATCCCTCAGCATTGAGGTCACCATTAATCCTGACCCAAATCCCCAACTCCATTTGTACAAATGCAGGCCCAAACTTGCAAGGAACCTCCACCATGCTTCACTGTTGTCTGCAAACACTCATTATTCTACTGCTCTCTAGTCCATTGGCAAACAAACTTCCTTCTGCTACATGGCGTTTTTTCCATGACAGAGGTATGGCTCTTCTCCAGACAGTAGATGGGGTGTACCTGGGTCCAACAGGTTTCTGCCAGTTCCGAGCTAATGGTTTTGCTGGACATCCTCCAGTTTCAAAAGGAAATAAACAGTATGTGTCTTTCATCTGCCGCACCTAGTTTGCAGTCTTCATTGTTGCCTTTTTCTTTGTGCTTCTTCAAAAGGGTTCAAACAGCACATCTTCAAACCCCAGTCTTCTTTGACAGCTTTGCCTGTGATCGACCTTGCTGATGTGGTATTCAACTATGCACCAATTTATTTTCACCACTTATTTCCCAATCTCCGCACAATTGATCCTACGTGGCGCGTCCCTGCTCAGCCAAGGGACAACCAGTATGTTGCCTTAGCACTCAGTTACACCCAGGAGAGTAGCAATAGGGGTTGCAGATGTTGTGACCGCATTGGGGCCTTTGGACCAGAGGGGCCCCGAAGCCCCCTCCCTCAACTACAGTATTATCTCTCTATTGCATTGCGTAATATGTTGGCGCTTTATAAATACAATAAACAAATTGGTCCTGTGCTCATAATAATCACTTCTATAGATGCTTTGAATAGTGGTAATCATTAACAAGCTGTTCCCCATCCCCTTCTTGCACCTCTGACACTGTAGTTGCCATTGGCAGGTTTTGGTGCGCTGTATCAATTGTTATGTATAGAGTGCTTGGGGGGCCCCATTGTAAAACTTGCATCGGGACCCACAGCTCCTTAGCTATGCCACTGCCCAGGCCTTTAAGTGCGCAAAATATGAATGCTGAGGATTGAAAATCAATGAAGTATCAGAGAACCCAAAGCAATGTCCATACAAGCCAAGTTCAAACCAGGAATCACATGACTTACCGGGGAATAATCCAACTCAAAGTCCAGGAGCAAGTCAAGGGTCAGACGCAGGAGATCGATAAGCCAAGCAACTAATACCTGGGAGCAGTTATCCATGGTCAAACACAAGTCAGTGTTGCCAACTCATCCCTTTAATTACTGACACATCTAAGTTATACAGGTTCTGGGGCTACTTACACATAATCAGTGCCTTACCTGCATCTACCTAGCCACGAAACCTGTATAATTCATATGTGTCAGTAATTAAAGGGATGAGTTGGCAACACTGACACAAGTACAGGTCGGTCCAGGCAGAAATTCAATACAAAGTCCAGGTAAGTAAGCCAAAGTCAGAAAACACAGAGAAGTGCACCTAAGCAATAGTCCAGAGCTAAAGCTATCACAGACAGTGAGTCACGAGCAGCTTGTATACTACAACCAGCCACGCATCCCTGACCACACCTTCCATTCTTACGCTGCAGCCTTATTTCACACCTGCCTAAACATTTGCACGGTACTTTACCGTAACTCTTACGTATTCCTCAATAGTGTACGAGGACGACTCTAATGATCCCACTGCCGTCACACACGGGGACGTAACTAGGGTGCATGGGCTCTACACTGCAAAATATTTTGTTGTCCCTTGCTTTAAAAAAAACTGCTAAAGTGTCTGCTGCTCCCCCCTCCCCCCCCCCCCCCCCCGTTCCTTAAAGGGAACCAGAGACGAAGCACCCTTGTGTATTTTACCATGTATATCAGTAAGAACATTAGAGAAAACACTTACCATGCTCTCTGTTTCATCCTCACTGCTAAAAGTGTCTGTTATCAACTGTGATAAGAATCCCGGACTGAGCATTCAGTCTGGCTTTGCAGGGAATAATTATAGCTGAGTCATTATAGCAGAGCCACAAGGGGGCAGGCTTGGGCTTGAAAAGACACCAGAGAAGACAGACTCAGCTATAATCTTTCCGTAGCAACGCTAGACTGAGTGCTCTGTCAGGGATTCTTATCAGAGGTGATAACAGTCAGATTAAACAAAGAGCAGATTAGGTGTTTATTGTCATGTTCCCACTGATTTATAAGGTAAAATACAAGAGAGGGACTCAGAGACCAGAAAAAAACAAAAAAATTATACATACCTGGGGCTTCCTCCAGCCTGATCGCTCCCACACCACCATCCTCAGCCTTCTGTGTCTTCAGTAACGGGTCCCGTCATTTCGGCCAGTCGCGGTCAGTCAGCGCATATGCTGTGCTCTTTTCCGTCTTGCCCCGTGGCTAGGAGTGTTTTGTGCCTGTGCAGTTGTACTTCGCAGGTGCAGTTCTACTCCTCTTCTGGCAATTCTCACTGTAAGCTGATATGACCCAGACGAGGGCTGCAAACACATCCAGCCTAACAGTAGACAATGTTTATCCAGGTTAGCCGAATCGTTTACCTCCCATTTTTTGGCAGCTATGAAGAAGCTATGTGACTTAGGCCATGTACTTTTTCGTAAACATGAATTCCTCAATCTTCTGCTGTTTTCTTAACTGTCAATCTGGGTGGATTATAAACATATCAGCATTTGTGATATTATTTATAAAACGTGCTTCTGTCTGTCTTTCTGCTCCATCCACGGACTTAAACTTCCTGCTTACATGTTATTATTATATTGATATTACTCATTCATTCATGCATGCCAAATAACTTTGTTGCCATTCTTCCCATTTTATATCTTTCATGTTCCTTATAGCAAACTTAAAGCAATGTGTAAAAAAAAGTTAGTCACCCATGTAGAGGGAATGATTTGGATCCAATAGAGCCTTCTTAGTCCTCTCTCCGTGCTCTTGGTTCCACCACTGCCCCCCATTTAAATTACATGCCTTTGGGACTCCTTGGAAGCCTTTGGGAGCACTTGTGTCCGGGGCCAAATTTACCATAAAGCACCGTAGGCACATGCCTACAGGCGCCTGATGATGGAAAGGCAG
The DNA here is from genome assembly GCF_040937935.1 of Hyperolius riggenbachi. Lineage (NCBI taxonomy): Eukaryota > Metazoa > Chordata > Amphibia > Anura > Hyperoliidae > Hyperolius > Hyperolius riggenbachi. The sequence continues at coordinate 471,545,443 of NC_090648.1, forward strand.
CTCACTCCACCCCCCCAGTGCCTCCCTCCCTCCTTCCCTATGCAGAGTCCCAAGTGAAGTGAAATTAAAAGTGAACTCACCTGGTCTCGGCATTCCACTGACGAGATCTCCCTACAGTTGGCACATGTGATGCTGGGTGTTTGGCGTGCACACAGAATACAATAATCAGCAGCAAGAGAAAAGCGTCCGGGCACCAATGGATTGCAGAAAACACCTTTATTCCATCCTCAGTACAAAGATTAAAAGTTCGATGTTATAGCCTAACAGTCTGTTTCGCAAAGTCTAGCTCTGCTTCCTCAGAGGCAAGAAAATTACATCTTTAAACATCACAGCAACACTTAAAATAGGCTTACCACTCCAGATGTCACTCCCCCCAGCCGAATGAGCGTGAAGACGCCATCCCGAGCCGCCGCCATAAAAGCCCCGCCCCTTCCGGGTACGTCATAGGGGATTCCGTGACCAAAACCGGAAACTACGCGGATTGCGTAGTAAAAGGCCGCAGTATCAGGGAGGAGTAACACGGCGGGCGTCCTGTAGTCAGGGCAACCCGCCGTGGAGTATGCCACATCAAAAATCGCTCCTCCCAGCCGAGCACACGTCAAGGGACGCTGCCCCAAGCCGCCGCCATAGGACAACCCCGCCCACTAGAGGCGTGTTGGAGGGGGATCCCATCTTACTAAGCCCGTAGTGTCACTATTAGCCGCAGTATCAGGGGGGAGTGGCTTGACGGGCGTCTGGTTGTCCAGGCAACCCGTCCTGGTGTGCTAGCCTAAAAAATATATAAGAAGAAGAAAAGAAAATTAAAACAAAGTTATTATACAGCAAGCAATTCGAGTACAGTCTTATAGAGCATAAGAGCATCTGATTAGAGTTTAACCAATTACATATAGAGTAGGCATTTTAAAGGCAGTAGGTAGAGAGAGTGGAGTTATGTCATACAATAACGTACAATTGCTTATGAGCCTAAGGGGTCATCAAGGCTGGGGGAGATCACCGGACCAAGGGAAAAGGAAATAAGGAAAAAAAGTATATAAGAAAACCAGAGAGCAGAAGGGGAAAAGAGGGAAGAAAGAGAAGAAAAAGCCAGCAGGAGGAAGTAAGGATAGAAAGAGAAGGAATCGAAAACAATAAGAGGTTCAGTGAAAGCCCACAGCCTATACTCGTTCAATGCTTATCCAAAAAACACCAAAGTTCATTACGTTCGTTAAGTCCCACCCTCCCACAAGCATCTGTCAAAGAGATCAATCTAGCCTCCTCCCTCCGCAAACATTTATCTCTACATCCCCCTCTTGAGGGTATTTGAACTGTTTTTAACCCACAAAAACGAAGGCAATCAGCATTGCCTCCATGTACTTCTCTGATGTGAGCAATCAAGCGACCAGCACCCTTCCCAATTTTAATCGAATTGTAGTGTTCCTGGAATCTCGCACCCATGGGTCTAGTAGTTTTTCCAATATAATAGCGCCTACATGGGCATAGTACAACATATACTACAAACATAGATTTACAGTGGAGAAGCTCTTTGATAATAATCTCATGACCACCCAAAACAAGTGACTTGCCAGGGAGAAATTGGTGGCAGTGGCTACAATTGTGACACCGAAAATTTCCCTTCGGTCTCATTTTAGTTAGCCAATCCACCTCCCTCACCTCCCTGTACTCACTTCTGACCAATACGTCTCCAATAGTTCTGGCCCTTCTAAATGTCACCATGGGTTTTTCATGTAGTTTGGACCCCACATTGGCACTATTTGACACTTCGACCCAGTTCTTATTGATAATTTGGCGGATTCTCGGAGCCATAGGAGAAAAGTCGAACACAAAAGGGACAACAGATTTCCCTGTATTGGATTTAAAGGATTGTTTCTTCCTAATGTTGCGATTGAAAAGGTTTTCTCTTTCCTGTCCATTGGCTCGAGTAAACGCCTCAATCAACAAGGGTAGTGGGTATCCCCGGGACATCAATCTAAACCCCAGTTCTTTACATTGGGCTTCGAAATCTTCCTGCTTACTGTTGTTTCTTTTAAGCCTTAAAAACTGGCTGTATGGTATCCCATCTAGCACATGACGTGGATGGTAACTGGAATAAGCCAAAATAGAATTAGTGGCCGTCTGCTTCCTAAATCCCCTAGATAGTAACCTCCCATCCTCTATAAACAACATGAGGTCCAAAAATTGCAATTCAGTGTTTCCCCATACTCCAGTAAATTTCATATTCAAATCATTAAGATCAAGCCATTTTACAAAATCATTGAAAAGGGCCTCCTCACCATCCCAGACCAACAGCACGTCATCCATGTAACGGTGCCAGGTCACGATGGCGCGGCGATAGGGATTACTCGGATGGTAGATGTAATTATCCTCCCAATGCGCCAAAAAAAGGTTTGCAAAGGTTGGAGCCACCGAGGTCCCCATCGCCACGCCAGAGGCCTGCCTGTACCAGGCACCGTCAAACAGGAATGCATTGTGCTTAAGGACATAGGAAAGACACTTCCCAATATATTCTGTCCAGAGTTCATCCTTCCCCTGTTTAACCAAAAATTGTTGGACGACCTCCACCCCTAGGTCCTGTGGGATCCTGGTGTATAAACTTTCCACATCAATGGAGGCCAGGTGAAGTCCCGGCCTCCACTGTATGGATGGGAGCAGAATCCCCTATGACGTACCCGGAAGGGGCGGGGCTTTTATGGCGGCGGCTCGGGATGGCGTCTTCACGCTCATTCGGCTGGGGGGAGTGACATCTGGAGTGGTAAGCCTATTTTAAGTGTTGCTGTGATGTTTAAAGATGTAATTTTCTTGCCTCTGAGGAAGCAGAGCTAGACTTTGCGAAACAGACTGTTAGGCTATAACATCGAACTTTTAATCTTTGTACTGAGGATGGAATAAAGGTGTTTTCTGCAATCCATTGGTGCCCGGACGCTTTTCTCTTGCTGCTGATACATTGGATCTTCAATCTGGAGGCACAGTGGGTACACCGTCCCCTCAGTGGTCAACCATTATCTAGTGCCAGTCCGTTCTTTTGCTCTTCTTTTCCAGAATACAATAATAGCTAGGTCATACACGAGAAGTCAGAATTGTGGAATACAGAAGGACTAAACAGAGCTAGGTCAAATAACAGGCTAATATCGTTACACAGGAAGTCAGATGGCTACAGTACAAAAGGGGCAAGACAAGTGCTAAGTCAATATACAGGCCGAAGTCGTACACATAGGATCAGATGGCTGAAGTACAGAAGGGATGAGACAGAGACAAGGTCGTTAGGCTAGCTGAGGTCTATAACGGGTAGAGGTACAAAGGGATGAGACTTTAATCAGAGTGGTGAACTTGCCGGATTATACACAGAAATACAATAATACGATTATATATATATATATATATATATATATATATATATATATATATATATTACACAGTTCTAAACTGACTGGAGTACATATATATCGGGCTGATGCGCAATATATGAAATGTAGCTCTCAAACAACTATCTCACTAGGATAAGGACCAAAAACCAGCGTACTGATAAGTATCAGGGCAGATGAGCAAGTGAATGCTCTGGCCTTATATACCCAAAGGATAGATCCTAAGCCCACCCCCAGCAAAGATAGCACCTCCTGCAAAAAAGGTGTCAGCTGATGACATCAAAGCTGAGACCTATGGACATGCCTTCTCAGCCTGTAAAGGCTGCTCTGTTCTGCGCACGTCCGTCTATTCCCACTGCGCACGCCGAACCCCCGCCGCAGGGGTGCTGGGGATGCGACAGGAGGACAGCGGAGCAGAACACTAAAATACATGCATCACATCATACCCTGCAGCCTTGCCTCACGCTGAACTTCATCAGCAGCACAACAACTTAGAATATATCACTTCAGAGCCCCTGATGAAACTTTGACAGTAAAACCGGTTGGGCGAGGCGGACGTGTGGCTGGACAGCGTCCTATGATTTATGTGCTGTTTTTCATTGTGGGTCCCTGTGATAAGGGCCCAGATGTGAGTGACCTTTTAAACCTTTTATGCTGTTTTTATGGAGTTACATTAAAATCGCTATAGATACGCTTAGATGTGTATTGTGTCTTTACATGCCCCAATATGGTGAAACACTGCATATGAGGATTTGAATCATTCTGTATATCTGGAGAGGAGGCCGGCTGTGAAGACACCTGCTGCTGACCTCATAAAGCTATATTACAGACCCTGTAGTTAAAGGGAACCTTAACTGAGAGTGATATGGATGTTTCCTGTTAAACAATACCAGTTGTCTGGCAGTCCAGCTGATCTCTGTGACTGCAATAGTGGCTGAATCACACCCTGAAACAAGCATGCAGCTAATCCAGTCTGACTTCAGTCAGAGCACCTGATCTGCATGCTTGTTCAGGGGCTGTGGCTTAAAGTATTAGAGACACAGGATCAGCAGGCGATTCAGGCAACTGGTATTATTTTAAAAGGAAAAATCCATATCCTTCTCAGTTTAGGTTCCCTTTAAGGTCTGTAAGGATTTGGTAAGCGCATCTGTTTTTATGGTGTTTTCGGTGGTGGACATATATGACCCTGCGCTGAAGTGATATATTCTACATTGATCTAAATGCTATACTGAAGTGTTGGACTTTGGCTGCTACACATATATTGTTCCATATATTAATGACTTTTTGGCTGCGCTGATATTTTGTTTGATTATAGCACAACAACTTAAACTCCAGGCTCAGCAAGGGGGGTCAGTGAATAATGGCGCACAGCGCCTATGCATAAAAATGGCGCCGCATTAAAAATATAAGCTTATCGCTATTTATCGTTAGTACTGCATAATAATGGCGCACAGGGAAAAAAGAAGAAAAACGGCACACACTAACGTTATTTATCAATAGTGGCACACACTAACGTTATTTATCAATAGTGGCACACACTAACGTTATTTATCAATAGTGGCACACACTAACGTTATTTATCAATAGCGCCCTACATAAGCCAAACTGCAGATGTTATTTAACTTCAAAACGGTGAATGGATTTAATGTAACACTGTCAAGGTCAAGGTTAGGCACCACCAGGGAGGTCTTAGGGTTAGGAACCACCAGGGGGGTCTTAGTGTTAGGCACCACCAGGGGGGGTCTTAGGGTTAGGCACCAACAGGGGGTCTTAGGGTTAGGAACCACCAGGGGGGTCTTAGTGTTAGGCACCACCAGGGGGGGTCTTAGGGTTAGGCACCAACAGGGGGTCTTAGGGTTAGGAACCACCAGGGGGGTCTTAGTGTTAGGCACCACCAGGGGAGGTCTTAGGGTTAGGCACCAACAGGGGGTCTTAGGGTTAGGCACCACCAGGGGGGTGGTTAGGGTTAGGCACCACCAGGGGGGGTCTTAGGGTTAGGCACCAACAGGGGGTCTAGGGGTTAGGGATAGGTACAGGGAGGGTTCTGTGTGAGAGTAGGGTTAGGTATAGTTACAGTACAATATACACCACCAGGGGGGTCTTAGGGTTAGGCACCACCAGGGGGGTCTTAGGGTTAGGCACCACCGGGGGGGGGGTCTTAGGGTTAGGCACCACTGGGGGGTCTTAGGGTTAGGCACCAACACACTTACACTTCATCAGGTGTCCAGAGGTTAGTTATACTTGTATTATTGGTGATTCTGCAGATCATCAATAATCAGGTATATATCTGTGTTTTTGGTGATACTGCAGATCACCAATAATCAGATTCTCTCTGTGTGCTGACACCGATCGTTACAGGTGGATATCTTATCTTTCAATATGCTTGTGAAGTGCTAGAAATCCTGTATGTATTAATCATATTGGTTGCATTTCTCTGTGCTATTGCTCTTATAATTATTGTGGCACAAGATCCTTAATTAGGGATAGTTGTGTGATTTTATGCTTTTACAGTCCTGGGACTAGAGTTATGCACTTGTAGGCACTGTGTTAACATTTCTGATATGTGAAGTTTTTTGCCAGAAATAAAGAATTTAATATTTTGCACATTTCAGTCTTTATTTTCTTATTTAATATAGTCATAACTCTTCATGTAGAGCTATTTACTCTAATTTATATCCTTTATCACATAGGTGTGCTGTCATTATTCTTTAAATAGCTTGCCTAACATCGCTCCATGCGCCAATCTCTGCATAGGATGGAGGGGGAAACTGTATAAGGGAGGGGCGTGGTTTATACAAAAATGGGGGCGTGGTTAAACATGTGGCAGGGGTGTGTCTTAGTGTCCCTTTTTACTGGCTCCAAAAGTTGGGAGGTATGGCTACACTCTCTAAATACATACAGGGTGCATTTCTCCATGTTTTTCCTCTGTGCTGTGCAGGTCGACTCCACTAACAGATTCTGCATTTGTTGTTAGTCCACTTATGCTTGCTTCACGTCTTTCCATGATTGTATTTATCATATTATATTGTGATTGTATTTGTACTGTATTTGTTGCCATCAATCCATGGAATATTGTAGTTCATTCATAGCTTATTGAATTTCCAGATTTCTTTAGGAATTGCTTTTTTGAAGCTGTACTATTGCCAGCTGTAAAGATTTTCCAGTTTGTTTCAATTTGTCAAGCAGTGCTTGTGTTTTTACTGAGCAAACAAATGACTGATTTCATCTGAGCACATACAGTACCTCTCGGCGCTTGTATTTTGACAGAATCTACAGTAGAGCATATTTTTCTCTGGTACTAGTTCTGTCTGTTAAGGTGGCCACTAACAATACAACTTGACGAACGATTGTTTACAAGCGATTTCACTGGATGCCTGGGACTGGTTCACAATAACCCTTCAGCAGTGCTTCAGGCCAATTTTATTTTCGCACTTTTTTTATTTCTTTATTTGTTACATTTTCCTGCTTCTAATTAGTACTGCTGCAATGTGTATTTATGGCCTCTTGCCACTAGGGGGCAGTGCGAGACAATAACTGAGGACTTCTGCTTCCAGTTTCTATATTTTCTGCTAGAGAGAGAGATCAAAGCATTCCAAGAATTTACAGCACGAGTTCTGCTGACTGAGGTCAGAACCAGTGCACTGTGATAAGGGGCAGTTTTCACTACACACATGTACACAGCAATGTTCTCCACCTGTCTGTGTGGGATTCCTCCGGGCGTTCAGGTTTCCTCTTACATCCCCAAAACATACAGATGAGTTCACAAGTCAATTTAAGTTACATCTATTAGGATAACCTCTCCTCTCCTTGTGTTGCTTGTCACATGACTGCAGAACGCCGGTAACTGTTTGTTCAGCACCATTAACCCATAGATTAGGTATGTGATGCTACTGCAACAAAGGGATTTAAAATGTTGTTAAAAAATATGATAAATGATCTGAAGTGAAAAAAAACCAACAGATACCTATGGAGAGGGAAAGCTATGGGTCCTATAGTGCCTTCTCATTCCTCTCACGTTCCCTGCGTTCCAGCGCCATCACACACGGTAGCCAGTGGCCCATGTGCTATTAACTTTTTCCTTTAAGTATTCTCCTAGGTGATAATTTTACACCTTGTAAATAAAATGTTTTTTAAAGCACCTGTAGGTGAAAAAATACTGAAAATTACTTTAATAGTTTTTCATCTACTTATTGGTACTTTTTAAATTGTAAAGTGCTGAAAACACCTGGTACACTTCTGGCAGTAGTACTGGTAATATTGCAGTGTGTTGTCGTGCATCTTAACCAGCATTATTGCTGCTGTGTAGCCAGGCCCTGTAGCTGTCCCCTTAGTGGCTTTCTGTATAGCCGGGCCCTGTAGCTGCCCCCTCAGTGCCCTGCTGTAAAGCCAGGCCCTGTAGCTGTCCCCTTAGTGCACTGCTCTATAGCCAGGCCCTGTAGCTGCCCCTTTTGTGCTCTGCTCTATAGCTGTCCCCTTAGTGCCCTGCTGTATAGCCAGGCCCTGTAGCTGCCCCCTCAGTGCCCTGCTGTATAGCCAGGCCCTGTAGCTGTCCCCTTAGTGCACTGCTCCATAGCCAGGCCCTGTAGCTGCCCCATTTGTGCTCTGCTCTATAGCTGTCCCCTTAGTGCCCTGCTGTATAGCCGGGCCCTGTAACTGTCCCTTAGAGTTCTGCTCTATAGACTGGCTCTGTAGCTGTTCCCTTCAGTGCCCTGCTGTATAGCCTGGTCCTGTAGCTGCCCCTTAGTGCCCTGCTGTATAGCCGGGCCCTGTATCTGCCCCCTCAGTGTCCTGCTGTATAGCCAGGCCCTGTAGCTGTCCCTTAGTGTCCTGCTGTATAGCCGGTCCCTGTAGCTGTCCCCTTAGTGCCCTGCTGTATAGCCATGCCCTCTAGCTGCCCCCTCAGTGCCCTGCTGTATAGCCTGGCCCTGTAGCTGCCCCCTCAGTGTCCTGCTGTATAGCCAGGCCCTGTAACTGTCCCCTTAGTGCCCTGCTGTATAGCCGGGCCGTGTAGCTGTCCCCTGAGTGCCCTGCTGTATAGCCTAGCCCTGTAGCTGTCCCCTTAGTGCTCTGCTGTATAGCCAGGCCCTGTAGCTTTCCCTTTAGTGCCCTGCTGTATAGCCAGGCCCTGTAGCTGCCCCATTAGTGCTCTGCTGTATAGCCAGGCCCTGTAGCTTTCCCTTTAGTGCCCTGCTGTATAGCCTAGCCCTGTAGCTGTCCCCTTAGTGCTCTGCTGTATAGCCAGGCCCTGTAGCTGCCCCCTTAGTGCTCTGCTGTATAGCCTAGCCCTGTAGCTGTCCCCTTAGTGCTCTGCTGTATAGCCAGGCCCTGTAGCTTTCCCTTTAGTGCCCTGCTGTATAGCCTAGCCCTGTAGCTGTCCCCTTAGTGCCCTGCTGTATAGCCAGGCCCTGTAGCTTTCCCCTTAGTGCCCTGCTGTACAGCCTAGCCCTGTAGCTGTCCCCTTAGTGCCCTGCTGTATAGCCAGGCCCTGTAGCTGTCCCCCTAGTGCCCTGCTGTATAGCCAGGCCCTGTAGCTTTCCCCTTAGTGCCCAGTGCTGTATAGCCAGGCCCTGTAGCTTTCCCCTTAGTGCCCTGCTGTATAGCCTAGCCCTGTAGCTGTCCCCTTAGTGCCCTGCTGTATAGCCAGGCCCTGTAGCTGTCCCCTTAGTGCTCTGCTGTATAGCCAGGCCCTGTAGCTTTCCCCTTATTTAGTGCCCTGCTGTATAGCCTAGCCCTGTAGCTGTCCCCTTAGTGCCCTGCTGTATAGCCATGCCCTGTAGCTTTACCCTCAGTGCCCTGCTGTATAGCCAGGCCCTGTAGCTGTCCCTTAGTGTTCTGCTCTATAGACTGGCTCTGTAGCTGTTCCCCTCAGTGCCCTGCTGTACAGCCGGGCCCTGTAGCTGGAAAACAGTAAAAAAGGGCGCAGGTGGCTAGTGGACAAATCGGGCGCCGCCGTTCACTCCCATAATAAATATCGTTTAATGGGCGCCGAACAGGAAAAAAGGGCGCCCGAGAATAATAACGTTTTCCAACGGCACCCGAAGATTTTTAATGTTTTATAACTGCTTGTGATGATTTACGTTTCCTATTTCAATAAAACATTATTTTAAATGTTATCCTTTACTGTTTGTAAAACATTATTATGCACAAAGTAAAGCGATCAGTACGTAACGTAAATTGTAATATATTTTATCCCTTACTGTTTCTAAAACATTATTCTACACACAATACAGTGATCACTAAGGAGGGTCTTAGGTTTAGGCACCACCAGGGGGGTCTTAGGTTTAGGCACCACCAGGGGGGTCTTACGTTTAGGCACCACCAGGGGGGTCTTACGTTTAGGCACAACCAGGGGGTCTTAAGTTTAGGCACCAATACGGAGGTCTAGTGGTTAGGGGTAGGTACAGGGAGGGTTACTTACTAATTTTTTTTAAACGTTATTATGCATTTCAGTTTTTAAACGGAAGATTAACGTTTTCACAATTGCCGATTTCATGCACATTATTTAATGATTTATAACTTTATAAAACACTATTTATAAACGAAATATAGTACAATATATTTTTAAACGTTATCCATGCTTATCGTTTAAAACCCCGCTCCCTTTTTTCCCAGCGCCCCTTTTTAATGTACGCCTGTAGCTGTCCCTTAGGGCCCTTTTCCACTAGCAATCGCAATCACAAATCACAAACGCCAGCGATTGCGATTTTTCATTAATTCTGTTATGCGATTTGCGATTTTCATTTGCATTGCATTATCATTGTAAAAATCGCTCCAGCAAGCGATTGCGATTAGCGATTTCCAAATCGAATCACTGTAGTGGAAAATACCTCTCGTGATTTCTATGATAAAGTAACAACCCTAGCGATTTAAAAATCACTAGCGATTCGCGATTTTGCGATTCAGCAATCGATCTAGTGGAAAAGGGCCCTTAGTGTTCTGCTCTATAGACTGGCCCTGTAGCTGTTCCCCTCAGTGCCCTGCTGTATAGCCTGTTCCTGTAGCTGCCCCTTAGTGCCCTGCTGTATAGCCAGGCCCTGTAGCTGCCCCTTAGTGCCCTGCTATATAGCCAGGCCCTGTAGCTGCCCCTTAGTGCCCTGCTGTATAGCCAGGCCCTGTAGCTGCCCCTTAGTGCCCTGCTATATAGCCAGGCCCTGTAGCTGTCCCCTTAGTGCCCTGCTGTAAAGCCAGGCCCTGTAGCTGTCCCCTTAGTGCCCTGCTGTATAGCCAGGCCCTGTAGCTGTCCCCTTAGTGCCCTGCTGTATAGCCAGGCCCTGTAGCTGTCCCCTTAGTGCCCTGCTGTAAAGCCAGGCCCTGTAGCTGTCCCTTAGTGCCCTGCTGTATAGCCAGGCCCTGTAGCTGTCCTTTCAGTGCCCTCTGCAGGCTCTGTCGTCCTCCTGCTGTGCTACCCAGACCTGTCCCCCCCAAGTTCAGGATGTGACCAGCTGAAGCTGTGCTGCCTCCAGACAGGAATTTCTCTCCCTATTTGTCTTGTCTCGGACACATATACGGCTCTCTCACAGTCACTGCGCAGTCCGTGCCATCGAGAATTCACACGCTGAACTGCCGCCAAGTGGCCGCGCTCCAGAGGGGCCCCAGCACTGTTTGTACAGCGGAGAGATAGATTGCGCTGTCTAAGTGACAAGAGGCAGCGAGCGCAGAGCTGACACTTCTCAGTGGTTGGTGGTCGTGGGAACAGCGCAGCCCCCGATCCCCCGGCCAGCCGTGTACGCTGCAGCCACAGCTTGGAGAGATTGGCGCAGGGGAAGTCGTACTTTCAGCAATCCAGTAATTGTGGAGACATTTGTTTCTGTCCTTGGACGGGGAAAAACGTCAGCGAAAATGTCCTAAGATGCCAACGAGGGAGCCATTTATAGACATCTCTCACTAAATATAAAGAAAAGGGCCTCTTGTACGGAATTTGTCAGTTTGCTCGGAGCTTGATTTCCTATGTATTCCTGCGTGCATGAAATAAAATCGAGAGGAAAAAAGGGTGAAATCGTAATAAATGATAAAGATAATTTTCAACTGGGCGCCAAGTGATGCCGAGAATATGTAAACGATAAGTATTGTTATAAAACAGACGGGAAATGAAAACGAAAAAATATTTATTTTAAAGACTGTTTCATTATTCAATAATACAGCTTAACCTAACCCTACTCTCGCACAGAACCCTCCCCTGATGGGACCTAACACTAAGACCCCCCTGGTGGTACCTAAACCTAATACTCCCTGGTGGTGCCTAACCCTAAGACCCTCCTCCTGGTGGTGCCTAACCCTAAGACACCCCTGGTGGTTCCTAACCCTAAGACCCTCCTCCTGGTGGTACACACAAACAAATGAGCACTACCATAATTGTGCGCATCTCTGTGCACCTCAGTTATGCCCTGTAGCAATCAACCATATGCTAATTCCACCATTCAAAAAGAGAAAGCCATCCTGAGCAAAGTATAGGTCACCAATAATAACTACTAAATCGGATCTCACATGAAAGAATTATTCTTTATTTCAACAACCTGTATACATTAAAAACAACAGTGTAAAGACTCCCAGAGGCTGCCATTTATAATGGGTATTCACCCGCACTAATAATAAATGATGATAAATAATTATGTTGAGTCTATGACTATCCGGTCACTACAGGTGCTACATGTGACCAAAACAACCATTCAAAGTGCTGAAAGTGCTAGTATAACAAGTGACATTGCCTGATGCTAATAAATACACAAAGTGCAAAAAGTATGTGTGCATGTCCACGCCCCCACAAAACCATGCGGGCGTGTGCATACACGCATATGTGCCGCATACAATACAAATATATCGCCACCTCCTCCTCCTGGTGGTGCCTAACTGGCCCGTTCAGACTACAAAGTGCGGACCGCAACGCATGCGGACCGCAACGCGTAAGAACGCACGCCATCCGCGTTCGTATGCGTTGCGTAGCTGATCCCATCACTGAAAAGTTTTTTGTAAAATCTGCGTGCAGCATGCGTTCCCGGACCGCACAGGTCCGGAACGCATGCTGTGTGAACATCAGACATTGCACTCTATGCAATGTCTGATGTCCTGCGTGTCGGCCCCCCCGCACGCGTTTCCAAAACGCATATGGAAACGCGTGCAGTGTGAACGGGCCCTAACACCCTTCCCTCCAGTGGTGTCTAACCCTAAGACTCCCCCCCCCACCCCCAGTGGTGCCTAACCCTAAGACCCCACTGGTAGTGCCTAAACCTTAAGGAGTCCAGCATGTGTACAGCAGCCACTGACCCCTCTCGATCGCCCATCCAACGATCCGTCCTGGTGGTTCACTTCAGCTGAGTAACAGGGCAAGAGCATTGTACCCTCTCACTTACCACGTCTGTGGCATGATGTTAATCCCGCGACGCTCAGCCCCCTCCCCTTTCTTCACACATAGAAGAGGTAATGTTGCAGTGCGTTTGCAAAGCCCTTCTGCAACGTCTGGAGAGGCGCATTATTTCTGGCTACAAGACTATTAGGCACTGCTATTTGGCCTGATAAAATAGGTATGCACCCATGAAACGCGTTGCCGGTGCAATACAGTTCTATTAATACCTGAATTTGTCTTCATTGAGGTAAGCCATCTCACTTATCTTCTCTGGGCACCTTTTTCCCCTTTGTCCAGCAGATCCCAATCCCAACATTTATTGAGTGTGTGTATTTAGACTATAGTAGACACCAATAAATGGTCAATATTAAAGGACCACTATTGTAAAAAAAAGTAGGCAGTTAAAATCTGACAGAACTAACATGTTTTGGGCCAGTCCATCTCCTCATGGGGGATTCTCAGGGTTTTCTTTGTTTTCAACAGCATTTCCTGAACAGCAGTTGCAAAGTCTAAGGCAGGGTTCACACTTGTCGGCTTTCGTGCGCGTTTTCTGCACAGAAAAACTGTTTTCAACTGAGAACTCATGTTAATCAATGAGCTAGGTCACACTTGAAGGTAGATTTCGCACGCAGAAAAAAAACCTGACATCTTGCGCAATTTGTCAGTTTTCTCTATAAATTACATTAGCTGTTGTAAGGTATAGGTCACATTTGTCTTTCAGTTTTCTGAAAAGTGTAGAAACTGAAAGACAAGTGTGACCCCTGCCTGATAAAATAGTGTGCTAGTGAGTAGGGAGGCTGGCTGGTATCTTACTATTTTGGCAGTAAAACTGCTGTTCAGGAAATTTTGTTAAAATCAAAGAAAGCCCTGAGACTCTCCCATGAGGAGATGTACTGGCCAAAAACCTGTTGGTTCTGTCAGATTTTAACTGCCTACTTTTTTCGCGATAGTGGTCCTTTAATGTGTAACTGTCGGGCATAAAATCGAAAATCAATTCTTTATTTTTATCTGGTAAAAAAGTAATACGGATGCTAACCAGGCAATCCAAAAGTTAAAAATCACTATTACTTTTCTTGTTGATAAATGATCATTCCCCAGTTTACCTGACTCTTATTTGGTACATTGCCGCATAAAGGAAGTTGCAGGGCATGCTGGGTTGTCCTTTTTGGCTTCTTTTCTTTCCCCTCAGACTTAACTAATGCAGACTGATTTGCTGAAGCCTCTTTCCCTCCTGTTTTCCTCTCCCACAACTCTGTTCCTCTCTGATTGGCCAATATTTCTCATGCTGAGACAAAACACTTTCTGTTGCAGAGCTGGATGGGAGTGCCTGAAGACTGGGAGGAGGGTGGGCAATGCATACACAATCAGGCAGAGGAGAGTAAGGGAGGAAATGACTTCAGGATTGGCTTCAAGATAGACACAGTTAAAATGGAGAAGCCTAAGAAGGATTTTCTCTTTTTTACTATAGAAAAATCACTAAAATCAAAACATGGACAGTGCAAAACATATGTTATGTAAGTAGAGCAAGTATTTATCTACTTCTATATGTGGGTTTTTTTCTGAGATACTATGGCTGGCAGCTTCTCTTTAAAGGAGGCAATAAAATATTTAACACTGCAATAACATTTGTAAATCGCTTTTCCCCCCATAGAAAGTGCATAGATATGTCTCAGATCAGAACATAGTTGCAGTGTGGAATGGCTACAGAGGAGAAAAGCAAGGTGTTCATAACTGCCAGACTAAACAGGTGGCTTTTCACTTTGAATTTAAATCCCTCCAAGGTTGGAACTGACTTGAGTGTGGCAACTGGCAAGGAGTTCCAAAGGGTAGGGACAGCATGACAAAGTGCTCTGGCTTTAAAGGTTTTGAGGTGGACTCTATGGGTGACTAAGTTATTAGAGCCTGTTGATCGAAAGTTGTGGGAGTTGTTATCCGGTTACATTAATTTATCAACTTCCATATCCCCATCATCTTCCATATATAATCTTATCTTCTTAAATTAAGAAGTTTAGAAGGTATTTGCAACTGTTCAGCGTCATGTTAGCAACAATGTATTCCCATAATGCATTGCTTTATTTCAGTGCATGGACAAACCCAGGATTTTCAAGGGGGATTCCTGAAAGGTCTCCCTCAGCCACGCACAATGCAGTTTAATAATATGGTAGGACATCATGCTGGGTACACATAATGCAATTTCCTGTCTGACTGACAGGATCTGAAGATTATTTCCTAAATGTTCATTCTGCTCCCAATCGACAATGGGATCGATCAGTTTGGATACAGATAATGAGGACAGCCAACATTGCTAATGAAGGGGAAAGTGAAGCATTCACACAGCACCGGTACAGGGCTGTGCTCATATCTGACTCTGTTAAGTTCCCCAGAGCTGTTCATGCTCTTTACACACACACACTGCTGCTCCATGCTCTGTACACACACTGCTGCTCCATGCTCTGTACACACACTGCTGCTCCATGCTCTGTACACACGCTGCTGCTCCATGCTCTGTACACATGCTGCTGCTCCATGCTCTGTACACATGCTGCTGCTCCATGCTCTGTACACACGCTGCTGCTCCATGCTCTATACACACACTGCTGCTCCATGCTCTGTGCACACACTGCTGCTCCATGCTCTGTACACACACTGCTGCTCCATGCTCTGTGCACACACTGTTGCTCCATGCTATGTACACACACTGCTGCTCCATGCTATATACACACACTGCTGCTCCATGCTCTGTACACACACTGCTGTGCCATGCTCTGTACACACACTGCTGCTCCATGCTCTGTACACACACTGCTGCTCCATGCTCTGCACACACACTGCTGCTCCATGCTCTGCACACACACTGCTGCTCCATGCTCTGCACACACACTGCTGCTCCATGCTCTGCACACACACTGCTGCTCCATGCTCTGCGCGCACACTGATGCTCCATGCTCTGCACACACACTGATGCTCCATGCTCTGTGCACACACTGCTGTTCCATGCTCTATACACACACTGCTGTTCCATGCTCTGTACACACACTGCTGCTCCATGCTCTGTAGTCTGTACACACACTGCTGCTCCATGCTCTGTGCACACACTGCTGCTCCATGCTCTGTGCACACACTACTGCTCCATGCTCTGTACACACACTACTGCTCCATGCTCTGTACACACACTGCTGCTCCATGCTCTGTACACACCTTATGCTCCATGCTCTGTACACACACTGCTGCTCCATGCTCTGTACACACACTGCTGCTCCATGCTCTGTACACACCTTCTGCTCCATGCTCTATACAGACGCTGCTGCTACATCCAAAGTCAACTGTAGCAGGGAAAGAAAGGGGGCGGGGCTGTGAGCTGCAGGATACCTGCAGATATTCTGGTGTCTCAACTTGTGCCTGTCCCCAGACTCTGCACCGGCCCTGGTCTGAGGGGGGATTCTGGGCAGCTGTAATCCCCCCCCCCCCTCCCCCTGCGTTTGCCTATGCAAGGAGAGTTATACAGTTAATTAAGTCAGTTAAGGAGAGCTAAACCATGAGTTAAGTTAGATAAAGAGAGCTAAACAATGAGTTAAGACAGTTAAGGAGAGCTTATATATACTGATGAATGACAGCGCTCCTCTTGTGTATTTCTTGAAAATCTGCAAATGTAAACACACTACACATAGGGCTCGATTCACAAAGCGGTGATAACCCAGTTAAAGACTTTAGGCGTGATAACCATTTTTATCATGCCTAAACTCAGTTTAGGCATGATAAGTTTAGGCATGATAAGTTAAGGCATGATAAGTTTAGGCATGATAAGTTTAGATAAGTTTAGATAAGTTTAGATCGCGCGCAAAGTCCCGCACGCAAAGCAGCGCCATGAAACTCTATGCAAATTGCACCAGACTTTGCTAGCGCAAAACTTTTGATCAGCTGTGCACTGCGGTGCTAACCCAGTTGGCGCTTAAACTTACCACGCCTAAAAACTTATCACACCTAAACTTATCATGCCTAAACTTATCACGCCTAAACTTATCATGCCTAAACAGAGTTTAGGCGTGATAAATGGCTTTTCACTAGCGTGCTAGGGGCCTGATTCACAAAGCGGTGCTAACAGTTAGCACCGTGGTGAAAAGCCCTTTATCACGCCTAAACTCTGTTTAGGCATGATAAGTTTAGGTGTGATAAGTTTAGGTGTGATAAGTTTAGGCATGATAAGTTTAGGTGTGATAAGTTTTTAGGCGTGATAAGTTTAAGCACCAACTGGGTTAGCACCGCAGTGCACAGCTGATCAAAAGTTTTGGGCTAGCAAAGTCTGGTGCACTTTGCATAGAGTTTAATGGCGCTGCTTTGCGTGCGGGACTTTGCATGCGATCTAAACTTATCTAAACTTAGCATGCCTAAACTTATCATGCCTAAACTTATCATGCCTAAACTTATCACGCCTAAACTTATCATGCCTAAACTGAGTTTAGGCATGATAAAAATGGTTATCATGCCTAAAGTTTCTAACTGGGTTAGCACCGCTTTGTGAATCGAGCCCTAACTGTTAGCACCGCTTTGTGAATCAGGCCCGTAGTGTATAATTACTGTGATATAAACACAGAAAACAACTCCCCCGGTGAAAAGGTGATGAACACGTGATTCAAACAGTGTCAGCAAAGCAGCCAGCTCTCCCTCAATCATAGCCGCTCACCAGATATCCAGGTGGGTCTAGCATATAAATGGCACTCAATGATCAGGCTCCAACGTATCCACGACCGCTGTTCGTGGATACGCCGCGGTGGAGGAGCGGGACGCCGACGCCACCTGAAGGAGTGATACCGCTGGGCTGTTCAGCCCGATAGGCGCAATACCAACCTGGAGTCTGTAAGTGCGCTGCAGGACGCAGGCTGACTATATCTGCCTATATGTTATTGCGCTATGAGCAATTTTATTGTTTGTTTTAGAAGGAATCTGGATTAAATTTTACTACTTGTGATCTAAGTCGGTGGAGCCTGATCATTGAGTGCCATTTATATGCTAGACCCACCTGGATATCTGGTGAGCGGCTATTATTGAGGGAGAGCTGGCTGCTTTGCTGACACTGAATCACGTGTTCATCACCTTTTCACCGGGGGAGTTGTTTTCTGTGTTTATATCACAGTAATACACTGTGTAGTGTGTTTACATTTGCAGATTCTCAAGAAATACACAAGAGGAGTGCTGTCAATCATCAGTATATGTGATTCTTATTGGACTATTGGTAGCGAACACTCTTATTGTTGAATACTGTATAGTGTTATCTAGAGGGTTGGGGCAGGCGCAGTTTGCTAAATTGACATGTTAAGGAGAGCTAAATCATGAGTTAAGTCATTTAAGGAGAGATAAATTGTGAGTTAATAAGTTAGGTGAGATAATTTACCAGAAAAGCTTTGTGAATCAGGCCCAATGTGTTTTACTCTGGGAGATATCAACATTTTATATGTATCCATTTTAAATTTTACAATTGTTTGAGGTAGTGGTCCTTTATCTGTACTGGGTACTGTATAATGTTTGAATCTGCTGATACTGATGGACCTTTGTTGTTTTGTCTTTAGTCTTCAGGTACCACCATCACTGTAGACATCGCTGTTATGGGAGAAGCTCACGGTCTGATCACAGATCTCCTCGCTGACCCTTCCTTACCGCCTCACATCTGCACTTCCTTACGGGCGGTCAGTAACCTCCTGAGCACCCAGCTCAACTTCCAGCCCATCCACAAGGCTCGGGTTAACCCCCTGGTCACCTTTAGTGAGAACTACGCATGCTCTGACTCTGAAGAGGGTTCTGAAAAGGGTGAAAAAATGACCATACCAAAGGTAAGGCCTCAGAGTGTCTACAATGAAATCACATAGCCTATTCTGACATCAGCCCACATCTTTGTTGGCCGTCCACTGTCACATGGCCTCTTTTACTACTGTCACGTGGTCACATCATGGCTTTTCCACACTCCCACCTCATCTCCAAGAAGTGCATGGTCCCATGACCTCTTCTGTTTCACCCCTGCTGAAGGAGGTTCATGGTCACTGACTTCTGCTTCACTCCAGCCTAAGAATACACAAAAACTTGCGCTGATGGAAAAATATGCAACAGTATGGTGCGCTGACCACAACCACCAGTATAAGTGAAATAATATAAATTAAAACAAATAGCCGCGCTCACAGTTCACAGACTGAGGAAAGTAAAAAATATATGATAATATCACCGTCCACAAAAAGTCCTTTTACTCCACTCAAGAATCAGGAAATCGGGAGATGAGACACTCCAGGAGCTGTATACAATCCTCCAATCCGAACCCTAACTGGCCTCCAATTTCTCCGGAGGTAGGATTCAATCGCATATGGGGGGTGCATAAGTTCGCGTTGATCCGTTAGTCACTAAAACTAAAACAGCCTCAAAAAGTCCTTTTACTCCACTCAAGAATCAGGAAATCGGGAGATGAGACACTCCAGGAGCTGTATACAATCCTCCAATCCGAACCCTAACTGGCCTCCAATTTCTCCGGAGGTAGGATTCAATCGCATATGGGGGGTGCATAAGTTCGCGTTGATCCGTTAGTCACTAAAACTAAAACAGCCTCATATAGCGTAAAACCATTTAATACACAATTAAAAATGT
The DNA here is from genome assembly GCF_040937935.1 of Hyperolius riggenbachi. Classification (NCBI taxonomy): domain Eukaryota; kingdom Metazoa; phylum Chordata; class Amphibia; order Anura; family Hyperoliidae; genus Hyperolius; species Hyperolius riggenbachi. Next base: position 471,564,766 of record NC_090648.1, read on the forward strand.
TGGAAATACACTCACAAACGTCAGAGGTTTAAGCACATTGTACATATGTGCCAGCGAGTCCCGGGCGCCGCCTACACACACGCTGCCTTAGGCCCCTCCGCGTCCTCCGAGCTGCATCCACTGCCGGTCACGTGGGACGTGGCTCCGCCCACTCCAGCCTACTCTACAGCAATTAGCACTTGACCTATTCTGCCACACTCCCACTTAATGGCCACTTGAACTCTTCCTCCTCCTCTGCAGGAAGTCCGTAGTCTTCTGATCTCTTCTATCACACTCCCAAAACTCTACAGGAGGTTGGCTGTGTATGCTCCGATTGTAGAGATGATTTTACTCCCAGTAGTTGGAAGACGTAGCAATGGATACCGATAACCATAAAAACCCCTGACAGAGGCTCTAACCCTTTCCTACTCTATACAACCATAAAAACCCCTGACAGAGGCTCTAACCCTTCCCTACTCTATACAAAAAGATTGAATATTGGCATAATTATGAGAGAGGTAAGTTGGGCTTGGGATTTCTTCAGTGAACATATTTTGGCGTTTTCTCTACAGAGGTTACGGAGAAGTCTTCCATCAGGTCTCCTACGTCGAGTCTCTTCCACATGGACCACAACCACATCTGCTACAGGATTACCCACCTTGGAACCGGCAGTAAGGAGGGACCGCAGCGGCAGTATTAAGATCACAGACACATCTACCTTGGGGTAATGAGCTCTCCATGTTCCTGAAATAGCAGCAAAACCTCAGTCACAAAGTCCCTCTGCTCTGACATGACTTCTCACTTTCTTTATGGTGAACCCGAAGTGAAAATAAACTGATGAGATAAACAATTATATTAAGCCTCCTACATTTACAAAGTAGATTGAATGTTTCAGTGGGGGAGATTTATCAAAGCATTGCCGACAGTTTTTTCTTCTTAATTTGTTCTAACCAGTAGGGAGAAAAGTTCTGTATGATAATAAGAACCTTCTTAAATCCTAGGTAATAGTGGCAATTTAGCATGAATTTCTAGAGCTGCACTACAGTTAAGAAAAGTGCAAATCCATCCCTAAACTGGCGCAGATTAAGAAGTGCTTGATAGCAGTTCTACAGATGTAGAACTGCAGGGTAGACATGATTGCAGAGTGCAGGCTAGACATGATTTGTGATGTGCTCCTCCCCCTGCTGAATTCCTCCTCAGAGCCTGCTGCTATCAATACAGCAGGTGTGTTTGTTACCTTAGCAACAGGAATTCCCCTCACACACTGCACTGTCTGAGAGACCTCCATAGCTCCTCCTATTTTACAACAGTTTTAGAAGGAATCTGCACTATTTAGTGATTTCTTAGACTGTCTTAGACAATTCTGCACGGATTTCTAAAAACCTACTAATATTTTGTCTCAGACACTCTTGATAAATCTGGCCCACCGTCTCTAATCAGTGGCAGCCTTTTAAGTGTCCCAAAGTTAGAAAATGGTCATTAGTTCATGTAGCTAATCTCCCCCTGCCCTCAAGTTGTTTTCTGCCAGGACATTTTTTAGCCTATCTGTGATGTTTTCTATATTCCTGGCAAGGTACCAACAGGACAGTAGCTGTCACTTCCATGCCTAGAAATTAAAGAGGAACTCCAGTGAAAATAACGTAATGAACCAAGTGCTTATTTTTTTTTTTTTACAATAATTATGTATAAATGATTTAGTCAGTGTTTGTCCATTGTAAAATCTTTCCTCTCCCTGATTTACATTCTGACATTTATCATATGGTGACCTGTTTACTTCTGGCAGGTGATGTCAGTGGAAGGATATGCTGCTTGCTTTTTTTGGCAGGTGGAAAAAGCTGTTATTTCCCACAATGCAACAAGGCTCCCACAGTGTGATGTCAGGACCATGGTCCTGACATCACACTGTGGGAGGGGTTTCACCACAGTTTCAGCCATACAAAGCCCCCTGATGATCCGTTTTTGAAAAGGAAAAGATTTCTCATGGGAAAGGGGGTATCAGCTACTGAGTGGTACTGTACACTTACACATGTTTATCTCATCATGTCAAATGTCACCTCGGGTACACTTTAAGGCCAGTAGCACCACTTAAAAGTGTTTCTTAGGTGTGGTGAAAATGTCTTAAAATGACTCTGAACCATACTAGTAGCAGTGGAGTATTGTACCTTGTTAAACATCAGTAAACGCAAGCCGTTTTGAATCGGGATGATACCAATTACTGGCTAACTTAAAAGGAAAAAGAGAAAGCTTTTGGCTAATCAGCCCTCTTCAGACTCCGCTTCTGTATGCTGACAAGATGTTAGAATACCACACACTTGAACTGAGGCACAGTCCCTAACAGAAGCCCTTCCTAAATGGTATATGTAATACCTAAAATATAACTTTTATTAATACTGATTAAAATAACAACTGGGCCACACCACCAACCTATAACATGAAAATGGAGGAGGGTTAGGAAAAAACAATTTAGATGGACTATAAGTGGACACTCTGAAAAAAATATATCACAGTGTCATGAGTACATAAATGATAGGGATGTCAAGTCAGGATAAACATCCACTATCATCAAAAGAAATTGCTGAAAGTCCATATGAAAAAGTGTTCATGCTGAAAATCCAATCCAGGTACACGTTTCCAAAATACTGGAGTATGAAGTATATCAACGTTACCAAGAAAGGACAGGCTTCAGCTAGGAGGCACAAAGGTACACCCCCCTAAAACATACACATCACCCCTTAAAAATCAACATGTTTCAACATTAACATAATCTTGTCTTCAACAGGAAAATTAAAAAGGTGCAGTGCACAACAGTGCATAATAACAGTGTAACAGCATGTAGCCCAAGTCAGAGCCATTGGCTGATGAAGACTAGATTAGGTTAATGTCGAAACATGACAAATCGATTTTTACAAGTTAGGCAATAAATGGTATCATCCCTGATCCCAGCACATTTGCAGTACTCACTTGTCACATGTCACCTAAAGCAGTTATTCTGTGCTTATACTGATGGTGATCTAAGTGCAGTGTGTGCTGGTATCTGCTGGCCGCAATAGCAGCATAGGGGGCGATATACAGGCTGGGAACGCGAAGAATCACTCGCGTTCCCATGCCTGTCGGCCGGTGACGGCCAAGCCGGAAGTGTTCGCCGCAGGGTCCTGGAGCATCACAGCGGGGCTGCGAGGGCACCGATCGGCTGCTGGGGGCTGAGGGAAGCCCCAGGTGAGTAAATCTCATTTTTTATAGTTCACTTAAGTTTTCCTTTAAAGAGAGTTTTAAAATAAAAACCCGAATTTTATGAGACTTCAGAGTCTCTTTAATTATTTATTTAATTGGAAATACAAATGTTTCTTTGGTTTGGAGCACCACCTGCTGGTCGGACTGTTGAATTACAAAATTGAGATAACTAGATGAGTATACATTTTTCTGACTCGCGATCATTTTGTAAAGCGCTTTTCTCTTATAGCACTCAAAGCGCATGCCATGCACTCTGCAACTTTACCGAACTTTAGGGCATCAGGCCCTTCGTTTATTGACTGAGAGATTATCATTATTATCATTTTTTATTTATACAGCGCCAACATCTTCCGTAGAGATGTACATGGTACATGGATTATAAGCCCCCCACTACTATACACTAAAACGTTATTTTATCTTTATTACCCAGCGTCAAAACAAGTTTTCTCCACTGAGATCAGGGTAGCCAAATCATCCTTTTAAGTACATCTAAGTTATGCTGGTTCTGGGGCTACTTACACATAAAAACTGCCTTAACTGCACCTAACTAGACAAGACACCTGTATAGGGTGACAGGGAGGGCCCAGACCTCTGGGAGGCCCATCTACTTCCCTTCCCTTCCTCCTGTACTAGGAATTATACTTCAGATCAGGAGTTTTTGTGGCTATACTTGTTATGGGTGTGAAGATCATGATGGCCACACTTGTTTAATGACTCTTATGAGATGGGCACCAAGGCCATAAAGGGCACCAAGGGGAGGCAAGGGAACATTGGGGGGGAGGGGCATCAAATTTTGCTGGGGGGGACCATGAATTGTAGTTACGCCACTGATTGATATGCGTCAGTAATTAAATGTGTGAGTCGGCAACACTGACTGTGATGACCTCCCCTCAACCCCAGTCCTGGTGAAAATCAGAAATCACTCATGAATCTGGTTGCCACCAGGACAGGAGGCCAGAGGAGAACTTAACCACCCTGGCGTTCTGATAAGATCGCCAGGGAGGCTGCGGGAGGGTTTTTTTTAAATTAAAAAAAAACTATTTCATGCAGCCAACTGAAAGTTGGCTGCATGAAAGCCCACTAGAGGGCGCTCCGGAGGCGTTCTTCCGATCGCCTCCGGCGCCCAGAATAAACAAGGAAGGCCGCAATGAGCGGCCTTCCTTGTTTTGCTTTCACCGTCGCTATAGCGACGAGCGGAGTGACGTCATGGACGTCAGCCGACGTCCTGACGTCAGCCGCCTCCGATCCAGCCCTTAGCGCTGGCCGGAACTTTTTGTTCCGGCTACGCTGGGCTCAGGCGGCTGGGGGGACCCTCTTTCGCCGCTGCTCGCGGCGGATCGCCGCAGAGCAGCGGCGATCGGGCAGCACACGCGGCTGGCAAAGTGCCGGCTGCGTGTGCTGCTCTTTATTTGGTGCAAATCGGCCCAGCAGGGCCTGAGCGGCAGCCTCCGGCGGTGATGGACGAGCTGAGCTCGTCCATACCGCCCGGCTGGTTAAAGTGAACCTCCAGACTAAAAATCGACTCAGCAGCACTGAAAAGGCTTGGTGTTTCTTGAACAGTTTCACAGCATCAGAACTTTGTTTCTCTTATACAAGCCTCATTTTTAGCTGCACATAGGAAAACTGCCAGGGCATTTTTCCCCTGATGCTGTGCAAAGCATGATGGGATTTCTGATGTTGTTGTTCTCGTTCTGCTGTTTTGGTGCAATTTTTTTTTTTTTTTACATTTTAAATTTGACATTTGAAGCCTAGTGTGTGCAGCTGGGAGAATTATCAGGACACAGGACAGTTGGAATTGTGTCTTATGCTCCCTGTCACCTCTTTTCAACCAAAAAGATGGCTGCCCCCATGACAAAGATGGCAGCCCCCATGAATCACAAACATTTGCCTGTTCTTTTAAAACAGGGTGGGTAAAAAATTATATTACCTTTCTATTCTAATTAACATAACTAATGTAACTTAATGACAGTATGTTTGTTTAGGCTGAAGTTCCCCTTTATTATACAGTCACACACACAGCAATCAGCTGTCTGTTCCAATCACAGGGGTCTCTGATTTGTTGATTGGATGCAAAAGTACATACTGTATGGTCACTTCATAAGTTCAGTTCAACAATGCTGATGTAATAATTGTGGTCGATTATTTCCTGACAGCGGCAATCCCGATATGTGGAACAACAACCTTCTGGGCAACATCAGTAAAAGTCGTTCCTTCTCCACCCCTTTTGTTGTATCTAACGTCAATCACCTGAATTCCAAGCGAAGGCAAGGTAAGCCAAACTGCAGACCCATTCTGCAAAACTGCCAGCTCTGCCAGGCTTTCAGTACTATGAGCTCTGCCAAGGTAGCTAGATAATACAGTCCTAGCTGCCAACAGTTCACAACAAATACTGTTTTTGACAAAGTTTGCTGCTTCAGTGTTTTTAGATCTTTTTGTCAGTTGGTTCTGTGGTGTACTGAATTACATTAAGTTTGTGCAGAGTCAGTATTTGCAGCGTTGGCCCTTCTTTTTGGAGACCTCTGAAATATAGCCTGGCATGCTGTCAATCAACTTCTGGGCCGAATCCTGACTGAAACCAACCCATTCTTTCATAATCAATGCTTGGAGTTTGACAGAATTTGTGGTTTTTTGTTTGTCCACCCACCTCTTGAGGATTGATTACATCTTCCTATTTGGATTAAGGTCTGAGGAGTGTCGTGGACCCTGGACCCAAAATTTCAATAATTTGTTCCCCGAGCCACTTAGTTTTCACTTTGGCCTTGTAGCTTGGTGTTCCATAATGCTAGAAAAGGCATTGTTCTTCACCAAACTGTTCTTGGATGATTGGAAGAAGTTTCTGCCGGAGGATGTTTTGGTGTCTTTATGCATGGCTGTGTTCCTAGGCAAAATTGTGAGTGAGCACACTCCTTTGGATGAGAAGCAGCCCCAAACATGAATGGTCTCAGGATGCTCTTCTTCTCCGGACAATCGTTTTGCCAGATTCCCCAAATTACTGGAAGGGGGCGTCGCCAAAGAAAAATGCTTTACCCCAGTCCTCCGTAGTCTTATCCCTGTACTTTTTTGCAGAATATCAGCCTGTCCCTGATAAGTGGCTTCTTTGCTGTCCTTTTTGACACTAGGCCATGCTCTAAAAGTCTTCACATCACTGTGCGCACTGATACACTCACACCTGCCTGCTTCCATTCCTGAGCAAGCTCTGCACTGGTGGCACCCCGATCCCGCAGCTGAATCTTCTTTAGTAGATGGTCCTTGCGCTTGCTGGACTTTTTTGAGTGCTCTAAAGCCTTCTACACAACGATTTAACCTCTCTCTTTGAAGTTCTTGATGATCTATTTAATGGTTAGTTGAGGTGCAATCTTAGAAGCTGCAATATTCTTGCCTGTTAAGCCCTTTTTATGCAACGCTATGATGACTGCACGTGTTTCCATGCAGGTAACCATGGTTAACTGAGGAAGAACAATGATTTGAAGCATAACCCTTAGTTTAAAGCATCCTGTCTGCTATTCTAACCTCAATCAGCATGACAGAATGATCTCCAGTCTTGTGCTCGTCAACACTCTCACCTGTGTTAACGAGAAGATTGCTGAAATTATCTCAGCAGTAGCGATGATGATTATTAGGGTTCCTCTAAACTGAAATTTCCGCATTGCTGATCCAAAATCTTACAGAGATGGAATTCGGTATTCGGACATCTTAGTACGTTATTTCGATTTCCTTCAAAATATGAATTTTAAGCCAATCGCAGGACTTGGTAGTGGACCAATCGGAGGATGTGGTAGTTTATAGTGGAATACAGAAAAATCCTGCAGCCGGTGATTGGTCCAATGCTTCCAACTCATAAGTATTTGGCCAATCAGAGAATTCAGTGGTGTATCAAGGATGTGAGAATAATTACATAACTTTATTAACAAAAAGGACCCAAAAAACCCTCTTTCCACAGAAATTGGTATTTGAAATCTGTGAAATCTGAGTTTGCAATTCATCTGATCACTCTTCATAAGAATCTGGAGTATACGCAAATTGCCATCATAAAAACTGAAGCAGCAAACTTTGTGAAAACCAGGACTGGCCAGGACTGTAATGAGTGTACATACTGACATGTCACAGGAGTGTGAGCTTCCCTAAATTTACTAACGCACAAATCCACCACACTTATTATATCCCACTGTACCGCTGGATTGCTGACTATTGATGGTCATGTCTGGGAGAACCAGGGCCGGCTCTTCCGTAATGGCAAGAGGGGCAATTGCCCTCACACTGCCAGACCCCCGACCTCCCCCTTAACTCTGACCTGCTCCCATCGGTAACTCACCTGTCCTGGTGGCCGGCGTGCTGTTCCAGTTGTTTCATGCTCTCCCTCTTCATGTCCTGCTGCCTGCCTCTTGTGACCACTGGTCATGTGCCAGCAGGGAGAAGACGGGAGCAGCGCGCTGCACCCCGGGACAGGTGAGATACCAATGCTGTTATAGTGCAGGGGCTCTGGGAAACACGTCAGAGGGGGGAGATCGGGAGGCAGCAGCTAGCTTGGGGACCATGGGGGCTGAGTTTGCTGGGGGGGCAGGTTACCTTTTCCCAGATCCCCATCGGGCGTGAACCGGCCCTGAGAACTGACGGAGAAGCATGTGATTTGCCTGCTCAGCTGATAGATTCGCAAAGCTCTGATTTGCTGTGATCACATCCTGCTATATCACATGATCATGACTAGCAAATCAGAGACTTGCATATCTACAACCTGACCAAACTGATCACATGCTTCTCCATGAGTGCTCCTAGACATGACCATCTCTATTGCTGACAATGTGGACCTGTTGCATCATGTGGACATTTGGTACCGCTATAGAAGCCCTCCATTCTTTATTCAGTATTTTCACTGCACAATTGTTAATGTGCAGAACTGTGCAGAGATCTTGGTGTGCGGTCCTTGAAATGTCGTCACACTGTTTATTGTAAATATTTGTCATTTTGCCACCCTCTGGTAATATCGGCACTCACAGGTCGCTGTAGCGAACCCTGAGTCAGCCAGGGGTGTCGGACTGATGGACGATGCAATAAGGCAGTCACGGCCAGGATGGTGGGCGGCGTGATCCCAGTCAGCAGTATGAAATATTTTTCTGATTAAAAAAAGGTTTGCAGCAGCAATAGAAGCTTCTGGGGTTCAGCTCTTAGCCAGCCCTGACAGATTTAACAACTTAAAGTTATATTATGAAAACTTTGCTTCCTGTTCCTATTGATCAGCTGCAGCAAGCTCTGCAAGTGTCTGGGCATGCTGTTATATGTAGTTCATTGCCAAGAAAAAAGCAACAGCATAGCAAAATACTGCCATAATATTCAAAAAAATAGACCTGTTTTATTTACCACTACAGCAAAAAAAAAAAAAGAGCCAGGTTTTGGATTAGTCCATCTCCTCATGGGGGTTTCTCAGGGTTTTCTTTGTTTTCAAACAACTGCCAAAATAGTGTGCAATAGTGCACTATTTTGGCACAGAAAATGCTTTTGAAAACAAAGAAAACCCTGAGAATCTCCTATGAGGAGATGGACTAGTCCAAAAGCTGTTGGTTCTGTCAGATTGTAACTGCTTACTTTTATCGCTGTAATTGTACTTTAATGAGAGGAGGGTCAGAACCTTTGTCAGTTATGTACAGCTGCTCATGTGCTAGAAACATTCCCTCTTATTTTCTTTGCATGGTGACAAAACAGAAAGTGTGCAAAGTTCTCTGCAGGTACAAAGACAGCAATAAAAAATCTGATGAGTTATAACTTCTGTGCTGTATCCAAATTTAAAGTAAACCCGAGATAAGAGTTTTATGAAGGCTGCCATATACGGTATATTTCCTTTTAAGCAATACCAGTTGCCTGGCTGTCTGGCTGATCCTCTGCCTCTAATACTTTCAGCCATAGACCCTGAACAAGCATGCAGCATATCAGGGGTTTCTGGCATTATTGTCAGATCTGACAAGATTAGCTGCATGCTGGTGTCTGGTATCATTCAGACACTATTGTAGCCAAATAGATCAGCAAGATTACCTGGCAACTAGTATAGTTTAAAAGGAAACAAATATGGCAGCCTCCATATGCCTTTTTACTACAGTTGTCACTCTCAACTCGGGTTCACTTTAACCACTTAACGACCAGCTAACACCGATAGGCAGCGCCTGGTCGTTAGTGGTATAGCATGGAAATGGCCGCTCGTACGAGCGGCCTTTCCATGCCAGTTCGCGGACGGTGCCGCACACGTAATGTAAACACGCGGCTCGCACATGTAATGTAAACACGCGGGGAAGAAATCAGCAGCGCCGTAAGGCAGATCGGCGATCCCCGGCCTCTGATTGGCCGGGGATCACCGGCATATGATAGGCTGAAGCCTATCCTACAATGCGCAGGACGGATATCCGTCCTGCGCCACCTAGGGAAAGGAGGGGAGGGAGGTAAGCGGAGAGAGGGCGGAAAACGCTGCGGAGGGGGGCTTTGAGGAGCCCCCCCCCGCTACTCACTAATGGCCGGCGGCGATCAGACCACCCCAGCAGGACATCCCCCTAGTGGGGAAAAAAGGGGGGAAGTCTGATCGCCCAGCCACAATCCTGATCGGTGCTGCGGGCTGTAGAGCCCACGCAGCACCGACCATTACAAACTACAGTGGTCCTTAAGTGGTTAACCTCCCTGGGGGTAGGATTATTTCTGGATTTTAGGGTCTTTTCTGGACGTTTCAGGCCCTAAAACCAGGAAAAAATCATGGTGCTAGTAAGCCAGCAGCAGCCCCTGCTCTCACTCACCTCCCTGGGCTCCAGCGCTGCAATTTTCCCTCCGTCCTCTGGGTTTCGCTGTAACTCTCCATGGAGAGGAGTAAGATTGGCTGCCTGCGTCTGGATCCCCCGGGAGATGTGTAAAAACACCCGTTGTGCTCCATTGCTCTGTATTGAGCTCCCGGCAGCTAGCCCGAGCGTAGCTCAGGATTACCGCCAGTGAGGTTAAAGCACACCTGAGAGTGAGATGGATCTGGAAGCTGACATATTTATTTCCTTTTAAACAATGCAAATTGTCTGGATGTCCTGCTGATAATCTGCGTCTAAAGGTGCCCATACATCAGATGATGTATGGGCAGATCCACCACGAGACAGATCTCTCTCTGATTGATTGAATCATTGAGAGATCTGTTGCCTGCCCATACACCACAGGCTGATACCTGATCAATTTTAGCATTAAATCTATCAGAAACCGTCCTAATGCTGCCACCTGCTGGGCTACCCCCCAAGTGTAAAATGCCCTCCCTGGTGCCTGTGCCCTGTATAATCTTACGTGTCCCACTGGCACGACTCCCACTGGCGTCCTACACTGTCACCACTGTGAGTTACCTCAAATGCCTTCCTGGGACATGTGAGACATGGGCACGGGCATCGAGGAAAGGGGGGGGGGGGACGTCACATTTTACAATTGGGGGGACTGGTGGTTGGTGGTCCGTTAGGTATGTTGGCCGCAATATCAAAGGCCACGCACCCCATCGAGCACTTTTGACTGTCATTTTCCAGCATGCGTTTGATTTTGGCCCAGAATCGATCAAATCATTGATTGGACGGACATATTACGCCACTGATTTTTATCTGATCCCATAAAATTATCAAATCGGATGGTTGATTGGATCGCAAAATCGGTAGATGTATGGCCACCTTAATACTTTTAGTCATAGACCCTGAACAAGCATGCAGATCTGACAAAAGTCCGACAAGATTAGCTGCATGCTTGTTTCAAGTGTGTGATTAAGACTGTACTGCAGCCAAAAAAATTAGCAGGACTGCTGGGAAACTGGTATAGTGTATAAAAGAAAATAAATATGGCAGCCTCGTAATCCCTCTAACTTTAGGTGTACACCTCTCAGGCCAGAGGCACCCCTCTGTAGTGTACGGATCCCAGTGATTTCTAGTACAAATTTTACAGACATCACCTTTGCTGAGACTGAGACCAGAAGTGCAGGAACAACGAGATGCTGGGAGGGGGCACTGCTGAATATGCAAATCATCCTTTGTTGTCGCTGATAGATAACCACACCTCCAGTACAGCTGGAATGCAATGATGTGTCATCTTGTTAATATCGCAGAGCCACAGTAATCCAACATGCATACAGACTGTTTCTCATTGATTGATCCTCATCAGTACATGGCATGGATAAATGTGGCACTATGGGGTAGGACTTGAAACGCCCAAAGTCACAGACTACCCAGACTACTACAATTAACAAGCTGACACATCATTGCATTCCAGCGGATCTGGAGGTGTGGTTAGCTTACAGGGACAACAAAGGATGATTTGCATATTCAGAAGTGTTGCATCGTGAAAGACATATGCTCACTTCATCCTTAACCTCCTTAGCGGTAACCCCGTGCTGGACACGGGGTAAGCCGCCGGAGGGTGCCGCTCAGGCCCTGCTGGGCCGATTTACATACATTTTTTGGCTGGACGCAGCTAGCACTTTGCTAGCTGCGCCAGTACACTGATCGCCGCCGGCCCGCGCCCGATCGCCGCAATCTGTTGCGGCACGCCCCCCCCCCCAGACCCCGTGCGCTGCCTGGCCAATCAGTGCCAGGCAGCGCCGAGGGGTGGATCGGGACTTCCTGATCGGAGATCGCCGAAGGCGATCGAAGCGGGCGGGGGGATGCCACTGAGCAGCGGCTATCATGTAGCGAGCCCTGGGCTCGCTACATGATTTAAAAAAAAATAAATTAATAAAAAAAACTGCTGCGCTGCCCCCTGGCGGAATTTTTCATACCGCCAGGGGGGTTAATTATCGCTAATATCTCCAGTTTTAAGAAGGTAATCTTTTGTTTTACACAACATTTTAGTAAGTGATTTTTTGGTCCTTTGTAGCCCCTCACACACGCCTAGAAGTTCTGGTTCACCATGAGCTTGCTGGGTAATCTGCAATGCTGGGTGGGGGGGGGGGGGGGGCGACAGCATTTTTGTTATTGTTTTCCTGTCTATATGAAGTGAAGTAATTCCTCACAATTCTCTCTCTCTTATATTACTCAACTGCATGAGAACAATCTATTTATATTGGCGGGGATGAAATCCTAAATATCGCCTCTCGTTACTAAATCTGTTTTGGACCAAACAGAAGGAATTGTGCAACCTTATGTTCTCAGTCTGACTGCTTGGATGGGGCCTTGAACAGCAGTTTTGTCACACGTCAGTACTAATTATCTTATTTGGGAACAGTCTTGGGCTGGGCATACATAGTCATCACAGCCCGATATGTTAATACATCACAGCCTGATATGCAGGGCCCTATTTACCATAAGGCACTGTAGGCGCATGCCTACAGGTGCCTTATGTGGCAGAGGCAGCTCCCCTCCCTACCCAAATGTCCCCTCTGTGAGCAGAGCCAGAGGGTGATGTCACTCACCACCGCAGGCACGTAGTGAGGGGTGGAGATCTGAGGCTTAATCAGTGCCTCCTGTGAAAGCGAGAGTAGCGTGGTGAGTGGTGTGGGTATTGCATCCGCCCCCCTCTGTCCCTGCACCGCACCAACCCCAGCGCAGATCAGCTGTACACTCTGCCATTTACCGCCTGCTCTTCTCATCTTGGTGGGCTTCCAGGCAATGTAAGGTGGTGACTCTGTTGTTTATAGCCCCAGATCGTGTGTAGCCTGTTTTGTAAGGTAACTAGGGCCACATACAGTATATCTTTATTATAATTGTTTTTACTATGATTCATTTCTGCAGAAATCTATGGACATTGATTTAACTGCTCGATTCAGAATCACCTTTATTTCTGCAATTCCGGGTACAATATGATCAGTTTGTGCAAAGTTCCAGTTCACCTTCTACAAATTCTGGTTCCAGTCGACCAAAATTTGTGTATTAATTGAAATTTCTGCTCCTCGCTACGCTTCACCAAATCTGGTCCAACTCCACCACAATGGTCAAGTGACATCAGATAGTGCTACAGAATTCACAGAGACTCTGCGTTTCCATACAAATGAATGAGCTGAAGGCTCTACTAACTGACTGACTAACTGAGCAGTCTCACTCTGTTGTGAAGACTCTTCGGGAGCTAGTATGGTTGGGGTGAGCCACCGAGAAAGTCCATAGGGAAATTCCCCTAACGTGATTGGATGGACAGCTCCCTCTCGAACCTCTAGGTTTCAGATTATTATTATTATTATTTATTGTATTTATAAAGCGCCAACATATTACGCAGCGCTGAACATTAGTTTAGGTTACAGACAATATTTAGGGGTGACATACAGCAAAATGACAATACAGGAATACAAGAAAGACCAGATCACTCAGCACAGTATGAGTACCAGGTAATGCTTAGTCAGTCACTGGATGGAGCATGGAGATTAGGCAAGTTAGGTACACTCAGATGCATAGCATGGGTTCACAGTAATGGAGGTGCATAATCAGGTAGGACACAAAAGGAGGAGGACTCTGCCCAAAGGCTCACAATCCAGAGGATAGGTTGTATAATTAGTGATGATCATACTCTGCTATTTAGGCTTACGTGAAATTTTGCATAAATGTTTGCAGTTATGGCCGTACGTAATTACGATTTGGACATTCCACGTGGAATTTTGCGTAATTTTGTGCCGCTTTTTGCAGTTAATAGCAAAGCCCCCATACATGCTGTTTTCACCAAAATTGCTATGTACTTTTTCAAAAAGGCTGTGTAGTTTTTGAGATAGTCGATTTAGAAAATGCAAAGGAAAAAAAGTTTTTTAAACTCAGAAAAATGTCAGTTTAAAAAAAAAATTCCTTTTGCGTTTTCAAAATTGACTATCTCAAAAACTACAAGGTCTTTTTGAAAATGTTTTTTGACTTGTTCCCACTCTCCTCACCTTAAAGAGGACCAGAGATGAAGCACTCTCTTTTATTTTACCTTATACATCAGTGGGAATATGACAGTGAACACCTAATCTGCTCTTTGTTTCATCGTTCTCTGTTTAATCTGGCTGTTATCACCTCTGATAAGAATCCCCGACTGAGCACTCAGTCTGGCATTGCTAAGGAAAGATTATAGCTGAGTCTGTCTTCTCTGGTGTCTTTTCAAGCCCAAGCCTGCCCCCTTGTGGCTCTGCTATAATGACTCAGCTATAATTATTCCCTGCAAAGCCAGACTGAATGCTCAGTCCGGGATTCTGATCACAGCTGCTAACAGACACTTTTAGCAGTGAAGATGAAACGGAGAGCAGGGTAAGTGTTTTCTCTAATGTTCTTACTGATATATATGGTAAAATACACAAGGGTGCTTCGTCTCTGGTTCCCTTTAACACACGTAGCAATTTTGGTGACAACAGCAAGTATGGGGGCTTTGCTCTTAACCGCCAAATTCGGGACAAAATTATGGAAAAATTATACGTAATTGTGAAATGACGTCTCCTGATTACGTTTACATACAAAAGGAATTACTATTTTTCCCAAAATTTTGCATTAACGATTTCACGTCATAATTGCAAATTACAATGCAAAATTACAATTATGAAAAATTCTTGCTCATCACTAGTAGTAATAATACACCCACACTAATCAGCCAGTTAGAATGTTTCAAGTTTTAGACTATTTGTGCAGGTCACAGGCCTTCCCAAGGGAGAAGATCGTCCTTAGCCTATAGAGAAGGTGAGACCGGGGGCCCTTATGGTGCAGGATCGTTACGATAATTGTGATAACAATTAATGTGGGTAGTGTATACTCACAAAGATGGGTTGCAATTATGCAACCACCGCAAATGCATGCAGAAAAGAACCGTTTCCACTCGGTATCCCAGAACCTTCTGGAACTGGGTGGTCGCTCTCCTCCTATAGTCCTGTCCACTGGTGGACGAAGCCGCCCAGTGGTAGGGATGTTGGGTACACAAGGAGCCACCCAAAAAATATATATTAGTGTTACAATATTGTAGTAGTAATAAAAGGAGGTATCTTACCTCCAATGAAGACTCACAAGGGTGGAAAAAAGGAGCATTTATT
Source organism: Hyperolius riggenbachi (assembly GCF_040937935.1). Taxonomy (NCBI): domain Eukaryota; kingdom Metazoa; phylum Chordata; class Amphibia; order Anura; family Hyperoliidae; genus Hyperolius; species Hyperolius riggenbachi. The sequence goes on from NC_090648.1 coordinate 471,579,929, forward strand.
AAAAGAGAAAACGGTTATACTGTAGACAACGCGTTTCACAGGACACAGCCTGCTTCCTCAGGTCAATAAAACAGATAACCTTAACCAATAGCTGTGTAGTGCGGGAGGCATAGAAAAAACTTTTTCTATGCGCCCCCGCACTACACTACACTACTTTATTGACCTGAGGAAGCGGGCTGAGTCCCATGAAACGCGTTATCTACAGTATAACCATTTTCTCTTTTAATAAAGACTTTTTTTTCCACCCTTGTGAATCCTCATTGGAGGTAAGAGACTTTTATTACTACTATAATATGGTAACACTAATATATATATATTTTGGGCGCCTCCACCCAAGGTGCTTTACCTTATCAAGTTGTAGACGTTGCTGTGATTGGAGAGTTGGAGAAACAGAGTTCCCCATGGACTTTCTCACTGGGTCACCTCAACCATATTAGCTCCACTCTTGGAAGTAGGCAGCCGTGTTGTTCTATACAGTATACTGTTGTTCGCATTTCATTCTAACAAATGTCCTCTCATTTGTCCCCTTTGTCAGGAATCCCACCCACCATCTCTCCGCTGACCTCCCCCTGTCATTCCCCCATTCACGGCACACCGGCCCCCAGCCCCACGATAAAAACTGTGCCTGTGCAGTTCACAGACTCCTCCGAGGGCAGCCGGCTGGGCCTGAACCCGCACAAAGCCTTAACGTGTTCCAAGAGTGCGCCGGACATCCCCGACCCCGTCCCTGAAGACGCCACCGCTGTATGTAGCAGGTAATCACATGTATGTATTCATCCCAGTAGCAGGTGGGGGCTAGTACGAAGCTGTGTAACCGATAGCAACTACCACCAAACACTGGGGGTGGGGGGAGGTGCCTCGGTATTGCTAAATATTATCAGGTTATACTGACTAGTAATGTGGAATTAAAGGGAATCTGAAGTGAAAATAAACTTATGGTAAAATGATTTGTATGTGTAGTACTGCTAAGAAATAAAACATTATTAGCACATATATGAGTCTCATATTGTTTCCAGTGCAGGAAGAGTTAAGAAACTTCACTTGTTATCTATGCAAAAGAGCTTCTGTGTGGACAGCACTGTCTTTGGAAGCTCTTATCTCAACTGCCTCTCATTGTTTACTTTTGTTCATGGTTTTTCTGCAGAGAAAAGTTCAAAGGGTCATTAGCCTGCTCTGTGAAATCATTTAAAATGCCGAGTGTATTGTGGAAACTGCAATTATTAGAGAATGATGCAATGTTATAAAAAAAGCAGCTATATACCTGAAAATAAAAGTATGACAGTTTTTTTTGCTACTAATGTTCTATTAATTATCTGTATTACACAATCAATTAATTATATCATTTTATTTTTTTTGCTTCAGTGTCTCTTCAAGGCTACTCTCACACTAGATATGTTGTGTTGCGCATCCTAAAAACTAGCCTAACACAAAAAATATGTAAAGTCACTACTATGCCACCGATACAGTGCAGCATACAGTCCATAGACTTTATGCTTGCACCACGGGTGTTGCCTGGCAACTCACTGCATGCTGGTGGGATTCCAATGGAAATGGTCGCACCACACCGCAAGGGTGGCAGTGTGAAAGTCCCATTGAAATATAATTGCATCACGTTACTAAACATTAAAGGAGCCTAAAGGCCGATTGACCACTAGACAGATCTCTATCTGATCGGAGAGAGATCTGTTGGCTGCTCATACACCCCAAGCCAATTCCCGATCGGTTTCAGCATTAAATCTCATGGGAATCGGCCTTGTGACGCCACATCCGCTACCTCGCCACCCCCCGCGTTGTCCCCCCATGTAAAATGTTTCCTTCTGTGTCCATACCTGCCAACTTTTTGAGATGAGAAAGAGGGACGCCTAAGCCACACCCCTGCCACGCCCCTGATCACGCCCCCATCACACCTCAAATCACACATACGATAAAGATTTCATAAGAAAAATACGTTGTTTTATAATTCAAACCACACTGGTCCTTTCTATCTTGGTTCATTTTCCTTCATAGTAACATTTTACAATTAGTAATATATCAATTTAAAGGATGGGAATAAAGTTTAGAGTCAATCAACACACATCACACATTTTTTGTAGAAAAATATATATAATTACATAGAAAGAGGGACAAATGAGGAGGAAAGAGGGACAGGGGGACAGGGCTCTCAAAGCAGGACTGTTGGCGCTTTGAGTCCGCAAGGAGAAAAGCGCAATATAAATGTTATTTGTCTTGTCTTGTCTTGTCCCTCCAAAAGAGGGACAGTTGTGAGCTATGCCTGTGTCCAGTGCTGTATACTTTACCTGCCCATGCCTGCCCCTTGCTCCATCTTCCCAGACATGCTGCCCTGCATGGTTGCCGGTATATACGTGGTATGATGTCACACATGTGCCCACTTTACGCCGGCAACCACGTGGGGCGTGTGTATGAAGATGGAGCCACAAACAGGTCAGCTCTCTTACCGCCTGCTCTTCTCATCTTGGTGGGCTTCAGGCAATGTAAGGTGGTGACTTTGTAGTTCCAGATTGCTTGTAGCCTGTTTTGTAATGTAACTAGAGCCACATATATAATTATTATAATTGTTTTTATTATTAAAGTAGAGGGGGTCCACTCACCGGTACTAGGTTCATGTACATTTAGCTCTTTATGTGATATAAGAACATTAGGGCTGGGATTGAGGGTGTGGTCTGTGTTGAGGGGCGGAGTTTAGGGCACTAGAATCTCTGTGCCTACAAGCTCCAATGTAAATCCGGCCCTGCCTATATGCCAACAAGTCCGTAGATCTCTCCTATTGAAATTCAGTCGGACAAGTACATTGAAATTCAACTGACTCCTAATGAAATTCAGCTGGCACTACATCTTGCAGCATGCCCAACTGATACATGCGACCAACATTGGTCAGAAATTGGTCACATCGTTGATGGGGCATGCTCCTGGCGGCACTGATTTTTATTGAATCGGAGATTGGCCGCCAAGTCACCTGATGTATGGCCACCTTGAGGACCTGTTTCCATTTGAGTCGCACGCGGCGGCACTTCCAGGTTTGCGGGGACGCAGACGAATCCCATCAGCCGTGCCATGCACGGCTATGGGATTCGCAGCCTTCCGCAGCATTTCGGATGGAGATGCCAGCTGAATTGCTAGCGCAAGCGATTCGGCCGGCGGAGCTATTGATCCCTATAGCAGAGTTTCCCCACGCGATTTGCCTGCGGGGGAAACTGCGGATTCGGCGCGGAAACCACGCAAATGGAAACGGGCCCTTAGTATTACACACGGCCTGGCTTGTAGTGAAAAAGGGCCCTCATTCAAACACAGAACATTTATATCGCACTTTTCTCCTGTCAGACTCAAAGCGCCAGAGCTACAGCCACTAGGACGCGCTCTATAGGCAGTAGCAGTATTAGGGAGTTTTGCCCAAGGTCTCCTAGTGAATAGATGCTGGCTTACTGAAAAGGAAAAGCTGAGATTCGAACCCTGGTATCCTGCATCAGAGGTAGAGCCCTTAACCAGTACACTATCCAGCCACACTGTATAACTTAGAGGATTGCCAAATCATCTCTTTAAATACACCTCTAAGTTATACAGGTTCCAGGACTACGTACACAAAATCAGTACCTAGACTGCATTTGATCAGCCGCAAGACCTGTATAACTCATATATGTCCATATTTAAAGGGATAAGTTGGAAACACTGTCCTCATTGAGAAAAGTGCAGTGGTGTTTTTGACGATAGCACGTTGGTTTATGGGAAATCTTTAGTGCTTTCTCACTAAAGATTACCCCATAACCACTGTGCTATTTGCAAAAATTCTGCAGCACCTTTTTTCAATGGGGTCAGAGCCTCCCAAAGGAACAGAGCCTAAGTATATTATATGCGAACTCTAGTATAATGTTATATGACTAGAGCTTCAATTTATCAAGCATTACCGCATTCGGTAATGCTGAAAAGAGCTAATTATTTCGGAGCATTTTGTAAAGTGTCAATTCATCAAGGCATGTGGTTAAGCCCGGTATCATGTTCAATAATTACCGGCAGCTGTGGTATGTCGAAAACTGCGTGGAGGCTGTAAAGGGAGCCTTGACTCACGGATGCAGAGAGGGATAACTATGATTGACAGGCGCAGAGGGAAACAGTAAATTCGGGCGCCTGAGGCTAGTGGACAAATCGGGCGCCGCCATTCACTCCTATAATAAATATCGTTTAATGGGCGCCCGATAGGAAAAAAGGGCTCCGGAGAAAACTAACGTTTTAAAAGCGGCGCCCGGAGACTTAATGTTTTATTACTGTTTCTCATGATTACACATTATTTAATGATTTATACATGTTTAAATATTATTTTTAAACGAAAACCAGTACAATATTTTTCCCAAACATTATTTTTAAACGAAAAACATTACTTTTTTTTTTTTTACATTATTTTTAAACGAAAAAAATTACAGGGGGGGTCTTAGGTTTAGGCACCAACAGGGGGGTCTTAGGTTTAGGCACCAACAGGGGGGTCTTAGGTTTAGGCACCAACAGGGGGGTCTTAGGTTTAGGCACCAACAGGGGGGTCTTAGGTTTAGGCACCAACAGGGGGTCTTAGGTTTAGGCACCAACAGGGGGGTCTTAGGTTTAGGCACCAACAGGGGGGTCTTAGGTTTAGGCACTAACAGGGGGGTCTTAGGTTTAGGCACCAACAGGGGGGTCTTAGGTTTAGGCACTAACAGGGGGGTCTAGGGGTTAGGGGTAGGTACAGGGAGGGTTACTTAGTAATTTTTTTTTTTAAAACGTTATTATGCGTTTCATTATTTAAACGAAAGATTAACGGTTTTACAATTGCCGATTTAATACACATTATTTAATGATTTATAACGTTTAAAAACATTACTTTTAAACGAAATACATTTTTAAACGTAATCCATGTTTATCGTTAAAAACCCGGCGCCCTTTTTTCCCATCGCCCCTTTTTAACGTACGCGGCGCAGAGAGCCAATAGCATCAGCCTCTGTCTCCTGCAAGTCCCTGTGATAAGACGCGAAGGTCGAGCTTTTCTACCCCACAGGCAGCGCAGGAGAGTTTCAGAAGAAAAGAGGTTCCCCCTGCAATTTCTGTTGGAAGATGCAGAGTAGCTAGTGGGGAAATTACCTAAGCATGGCATGTATAATTTCTTTCGGAAGTTCATCTAAGCTGTGGCAATTAAATAAAATGTAAGAAAGATTAATGGAGAGATTTAGAGCGAGCAGAGGCAGTATAATAAACATGTACATTCCTCTTGCTATTGTAACCTCACTGCACACAACAGAGACAGCTCCACACTTTTCTGCTGTTACCGAACAGGTTTTTGTGAATTGAAGCCATGGGTTTCTTTAAATTACTGAACTTCTGCCACACCTGTGAAAATATTGATGAATTAGCAAAAAAAAGTCTAAAATACTGAATGCGGTATTTTCCCAACTTTTTTTTTTTTCAAACAGCCTTTGATGAATTGAAGCCTAGATAGGGAAAATGTATATGACTAGGTAGGGAAACAGTATTCAGACCTCAGGTCACTTCACAGCAGGCAGCTAAAGTAACGCTGTTTGTCTCAGGTAACGCATCGCCATCTCTAGCATGCAGTAATAAATCTTAGCCTCTCTCCTCTATTGCAGCTGCGGCCGGCCGTACAGCCAGGTGAATCCAGCAGAGAGGACATCGGACAGCACGGAAGTGGTCCATTCCCAGAGCAGGGCAGGTATGGATCTGTGTCTGAGGGGTCCTGTTGGTGGCATATTTAGGGTTAGAGCAATAGAGAGACCAATGTTGGGTGGGTGAGGTTTTACTACTGCAAAACAAAATAATAGGTCACTTTTATTAAAATAAAAAGTAAGACACCCTGGGAGCCTCTTACTATAGCTAAAAGGGAGCATGATTATTTTTACTATTTAACCCTCCTGGCGGTTTATCAAAATCCGCCAGGGGGCAGCAAAGCCATTTAAATTTTTTTTTTTTTCATGTAGCGAGACAACGTCTGCTCAGCGGCATCTCCCCAGCCCCTCAAAGAACGGGATCTCCTGGAGGGCTTCCCCCGTCGCCATGGCGACGGTCGGGATGACGTCACCAACGTCGTGACGTCAAAGGGGACTCCAATTCACCCCACAGCGCTGCCTGGCACTGATTGGCCAGGCAGCGCACGGGGTCTGAGGGGGGGGGGCCGCGGCGCGACGAATAGCGGCGGAACCGCCGGCGATCACATTGCACATGCAGCTAGCAAAGTGCTAGCTGCGTGAAGCAAAAAAAAAAAAAATATGCAAATCGGCCCAGCGGGGCCTGAGCGGTGCCTTCCGGCGGCATAGCCCGAGCTCACCTCGGGCTTACCGCCAGGAAGGTTAAAGAGACACTGTAATGGAAAAAAACAGCCCCTGGGGGTAGTTATCTTGTGAGGGGGTTTCCTCTGGATCCTAAGGAGGCTTCACCCGTCCTCCTTTCTCCCTCCCTTCCAGCGCTGGCTCCTTGGAAACCGCAGCCACAGGCACATTAGTGCCTGCAATATTTAACTTCCCTGGCTCCAGCATAAGTGAAGTAGAGCGGACCTGATCGGGTTCGTCTGTTTATGCTTCAGTCCGAACGGAAAGCTACTACTGTGCCTGAGCTGTATCGCGGTAGCCAAATAATTACCTCTCCGGTGTTCATTAGGATCCAGAGGCTTGCCCCTCCCGAGGTAAGTACCCTCCAGGTGGGGGTTTTTTAATTACAGATTTTTTTTAAGACTTCTTCAATTGTACTTTATTGAAAGTATCAGTGAAGTTGACCTGTAAGGAACACCTGCAAAATGAGGGTTATTTATCTAGACCAGGGCTGTCCAACTCTGGTCCGTGTCAATGCTTAAGATGGACAGAGAAATGGAGACATTTGTTCTACCTGATGGACAGGGCCAGTTCTAGACTTTTTTGCTGCCTGGGGCAGACTTATGAGGCTGCCCTTCCGTTATCCTATTGTCACTCTTATTGTCGTGTGCCTAATTTTAATCTACCATAATACCCACTCACTTAATTTGATATTCTCTGTTCCCTCCCCACTCCTTCCTCATATTGTGCCCATATAGGGCTTGATTCACTAACCGGCGCTAATTGTTAGCGCCGGAGTAAAAAAGAGTTTTCTGGCGCTAAGCCGGTTAGTGTGCCTTATCACTTAGTAGGCACAAACTACAGCGCTAACCTTATCTGAGGTTAGTGTGCCTTATCTGAACTTAGTGCCCCTTAAGTAGCTTTGTGCACACTAAATAGCTTTGTGCACACTAAAAGATGCATAAAGCGACAGCGCACACTGCAGATAAGGCACACTAACTCAGATAAGGCACACTAACTCAGATAAGGCACACTAACCTCAGATAAGGTTAGCACTGTAGTTTGTGCCCACTAAGTGATAAGGCACACTAACCGGCTTAGCGCCGGTTAGTGAATCAAGCCCATAGTATGCTAAGTAAAATCAGTTCATTAAAAGTGTATTATTGAGCATTATGAGGCTAATTTAAAGGACCACTATCGCGAAAAAGTAGGAAGTTAAAATCTGACAAAACCGACAGGTTTTGGGCCAGTCCATCTCCTCGTGGGGGATTCTCAGGGTTTTCTTTGTGTTCAACAGCATTTCCTGAACAGCAGTTTAACTGCCAAATAGTACGATGCCAGCCTCCCTATTCACTTGCCCACTATTTTGTCAGTTAGACTTTGCAACTGCTGTTCAGGAATTGCTGTTGAAAACAACAACAAAAAACCCTGAGAATCCCCCACGTGAAGTGATGGACTGGCCCAAAACCTGTTGGTTCTGTCAGATTTTAACTTCCTACCTTTTTCGCAATAGTGGTCCTTTAATACACTTACAAGAACATGTATAATACAATGATCCCCTGGCTGGACAAGATCCTGGAGGCTGGCAGCTCATTACTGATTGCACAGAGACAGTTGATGATCAGATGTCATGTAATGAGCACCTGTCTCCAGCACAGAATCCCCATGACTTGCAGGACATTACTGACTACATGGGGTTTCTGCCCAGTCAGTGATCTGGTTAGGCCTGGTACACGCATCCAATTTTGATAGGCAAATGAATGGCCAATGTTACCACTTCCATGAAGCATGAGAGCCATACAATATGTTCATAGTATTCAAAGTCTGTTGGACCTCATACTACATGCAAGTGGTAAAATTGGCCAATCAAAATTGGATGTGTTTATGCACCTTTAAACCGACCAGGGAATCTTCCATTGAAAAAAAAATCCTCTGTTAGGAGTTCTCATACCGCCCTATTAATGTTCGCAGATCTCAGCAGATTTCTTCCAACATTCACAGTTGGCGATGGCGCTTTTGTTGTAGATGACCCGGCACACACCACCTCCGACTATGACAGCACGCACGAGACCAACAACAGCGACAGCAGCGACATTGTACAGAACGACGATGAGGGGGATGGGACACAGTCTAGAAAGGGCTCTGTCTGTCGGACGTATCGACCGGATAACATCGATCTTCACACGCTGATGACAACGACAGAGGTGAGCGGTCCTAAGGATCTTTTGCTTAACCACTCACGTTGTCAGATTGGTGTAATATGATTAGCCAGTGTATGAAGAGGGGTGTGGCTGATTGTGGGGTGTTGGATTCAGGGATGAGAATTGAGGCTTATAGTACAGTTGGGCATGTTTTGTCAAATTGGTGGAAGCTGATTGGCCTGTGTATGGACAGGGGTGTGGTGAACTGTACATCAGTGCATGGGGTGTCTGGTTTGATTTGTTTGATTAGCTGATAGCCTTTCAAAGCTCTGATTTGCTGAGATCACATCCTGCTGTAGCATGTGAAAAACAAAGAATATTGAGAGCCCCAATAGTGCAATGTGTCAATCCAACTGGTAAATTGAGTAAATATATGAGAGAACACTCACAAAGATGGGTTATCTCTGGAGATAAGACCCAACCCCACTTGGGTTTAAAATGGCACTCTCCGTAGAGGTGGAAAAATGGGGTAACACCCCTCCACCAAGTGTGCAAACACACAATCAACAAATGTTCAAACAGAGGTGCCAGGTAAGGATAAGATGATTAAAGAACATTTAAAAGGGAGGTAGTGATGGACATACCTTCCACAAGCAGACTCATGGTCAGTTTTCACTGAAAAAAATATATCTTTATTCAAACTTCGGAAGATTTGCAACACGTTTCATGGGTAGCATCCCGCTTCATTAGGCAGTACAAGGAGTTGGGAGGAACAAATATACATGCTAGGAACTTGTATATATCATAAGAATCAATATAAAAACAGTAAACTCTATAAAATTAACATTCTCTAATACATATTTTATAGAATAATGTAATTGACCGTGAGTCTACTTGTGGGAGGTACGTCCACCAGACTCCAAACCATAAGAGATTTACATATCTATCACCTGACCAAACTGATCACATGCTTCTCCAAGAGTTCTCCTAGACATGCCCATTACTAGTCATGTAGGGATAGGGTTGTAGTGGACTGTACATCAGTGTATGGGGTTTAAGATTGGTCGATGTTGATTTGTCATGTATGGATAGGGGTCTGGTGAACAGCACATCAGTGTATGGGGTGTCAGATTGGTGGATGGTGATTGGTCATGTATGGACAGGGATGTGGTGGACTGTACATCAGTGTATGGGGTGTCAGATTGGTGGATGTCGAATGGTTATGTATGGACAGAGGTGTGGTGGACTGTACATCAATGTAGAGGGTGTCAGATTGGTGGATGTTGGTTGGCCATGTATGGATAGGGGTGTGGTGGACTGTAAATCATTGTATGGGTGGTGGGTAGTGATTGGTCAGTGTTGGACAAGGGTGCTGCCGATGGTACAAGCCTGTATATTTATTTTTCTCCGGTCCACTGCACACAGGAGAAGCCCATCCTGGCTCCGGAACCCCTGGTTATGGACAATCTGGAGGATCTGTTGGGGGAGGTGAACAACTGGAACTTCCCCATCTTTGACTTAGTGGAGATGACAGGTCAGAAGACCGGCCGGATCCTCAGCCAGGTACTTTTCCTCAGGCAGAGTCCATGTAGGCGGGGCACAGACTAAATGTGAGAATATTGCAGTATATAGAACAGACAGTCTGGGAAGCAGGAATGTTTTCATATTTGGGTGAAGATTCCCCCTGGTAGATTTCTGTTGGTATTGGTTAACCTGCTTCAAGAAGAAGGAGGTTTTCAATTCCTTTGTTGGTTGAAGTAGCCTATAAGTGGGAGAAATTGGGGGAGGAGGGGGAGGTCTTCATGTTAGTGCTGTTGAACAGACAGTTACTGGTGTTCTGCAGTCATTTGACAAGCGGTGCAGGAGGAGGAGAGGTTAACCTGACAGATGTAAGTTAAATTAAGGTAGCTTAGCCATACACTGGAAGATGGCTACCTGACATGCCCAAACGATAGATCTCACCCTTCACCTATTCCTACCACAAACTGCAATTAAATTTTTAATAGATTTCGGCTTAAAATCTACTAAAAATGTATGAAGTCACTGGAGCATGGTCAGTTGACAGACCCCCCCCCCCCCCCAGGTCTCCCCCCCCCCCCATCTGGAGATCCTGCAGAGAGCACTCACCGGTCTGCAGGTGTGCTCCCTACTGTGTCCTTCTGTCTCCATACCCTGCGGGGCACCCGTTCTTTGTGACCTGGTGGTATGTGTGTAGCATGCTGTCGTGAACATGCTGCCAGTGGTGATGGAGACAAAAAGACACAGGAGGGAGTGCACCAGTGGACATGGGAGTGCACCCCACTGCCAACACTCTGCAGGGACCCCGGGGAGCACTGTGAGATGGGTGGATACCTGGGGTATCCATGAGCTTGCTGTCGATGTACCAACACTACCACTGCGCCCCCACCGCCTTTTGAGCGAGGTATTAAAAATGCATGAAACCGGTGAGGAGCAGGGTCAGCTGATAGCAAACACTCCCCCCCCCCCCTCCATCTTTACCCCTAATCAATAATAGTGCCCTTCCAGGGCCCCTGCAGAGTACTCACAGCAGTGGAATGCAGTTAAGAGCCTTACTTACGTGGGAGTTTCTTCCAGCCCCAAGAAGTCTATCCAATCCAGCAGTACAGCTCTGTTGTCATCCAGGGTACCACTGTCACTCGAAGATAGACAGATACGAAGAAGGAAGGTCTGCACCTGTCCAGGGTTCCAAATCTTTATTTAGGACGTATCCAATATAACAGACACGGGTACAGGCATCAAATAACTGACATGTTTCGAGCTACACTAGCTCTTAATCATAGCTCAGCTAGTGTAGCTCGAAACATGTCAGTTATTTGATGCCTGTACCCGTGTCTGTCATATTGGATACATCCTAAACAGGGCTGGGCCGAGGCATAGGCTGGAGAGGCTCCAGCCTCAGGGCGCAGTGTAGGAGGGGGCGCAGAATTCATTCAGCTGTCATTCCTAATTGTGTTTGAAGCAGAAAGAAATAAGAAAAGGGGATACATGGCAGTGACTGCAAGCCATATAACTAGATATTAAGTTGTTGGGGAGGTTATGGGCCCTGTGGCGCCTCTTAGTCTAATAGCAATCAGTGTGTGATGGCTGGGGTGGCAGGGATGGAGGGGCGCACTTTGGTGTCTCAGCCTTGGGTGCTGGAGGACCTTGTCCCGGCTCTGATCCTAAATAAAGATTTGGATCGCTTCTCGGCCTTTTGGCTAAGATCAAGTGTAGTATCTGTTCTTGAAATTTTTGGGGGGACCTGGAAGGATGGCACTGTGGCAGGGTGTCCTTCCTGGTCGTAATTCCCAGGGATTGATTGAATGGAGCTATACCATGGTCGAGGCTGAATGGCTGAGGGCTTTGCTTAGGCGTACTGCCCCTGGAAGTGGCGCTCCAGGTGCACCTGAAAAAACCTGAGATGTGGCAGATCTCAGGCGGAAGTAGGGTGCTTTGGTCTGTACTGCCCATATGCATCGCCAACTAACGCAGCTCCCCGGCCTTTTGGCTAGGGAGAGTGCGGAATTTTTATCACTCCGGCCGCAAGGTCGGGGCCAGCTTGCTGGCACGGGGACTTCGGTTCCCAGGGGACTTCGGTTCCCACCCGGCTCCCCCTCGGGGGAGCCACCCGGACCATGTGGGATGCCACATGGCCAGGCCCTTTGGGTAACCACTGGGCACAGTAGGGGTCCTCCTCGGAGGACTCCAGGATCCCCCAACCCCTCGGGTGTTGGAGGATGCCACCCCCTGAGCCGATGGCAAAGGGGGAAGGTTCCCTTCGGGGAACAACCGGAAGGGCCCTGCTGTATTGTGGGGTCCGTGGCTACTCGTGCACGTTTTGTGGGGGTGCTTTAGGGCACTCACGCTTTTTCCGTGCACGGGGCTAATAGCCTTGCTGACCGGGACTCCTGTTGCATGCAACAGGAGCCAAGACAAGCTAAAAAAAAAAAAAAAAAAAAAGATTTGGAACCCTGGACAGGTGCGGACCTTCCTTCTTCGTATCTCTGTGGGACTTGCTGACCTGGTCGGCCGTCTCAGGGACCGGTGGGTTGTAGCAGTGTTCACAGACAAATCTACATTACCACTGTCACTATCGTAAACGATTGCTGACCCCAACCGTGTCGCAGGCCTTCCCGCATGCATGCATGCCTCCTGTGGTTGCTCTCCCATGGCCTAGACTAGAGCATTCTCTTACGCTTCAGCAACACAAGAGAAGAATGCTCTTAGCAACAGAACAATCATGAGAGGCAAGCATGCACAGAAGCCCGCGACCTTGCTGGGGTTCAGTCATCTTACGGAGGTGACAGTGGCAGCCTGGAGGATAGCGGAATTTCAGCACTGGAGTGGATAGACGTCTAGAGGCTGGCAGACGTCCCACATAAGTAAAACTTCACTTCCCTATTTCAGCTTATGTATCCTTTAAAAAGCTTCTAAGGGTAACAATGGTTAATTTGCATATATTCAGCAGTGTTGCTCTGGGAGACATCTCAAGCTCACTTCAACCTGAATTATCGCAAATTCTTTCCGTTTTAGGAAAGCAAACTTTTGTTTTTCTTAACATCTTAGTAAGGGGGCTTTTAGGACCATTGTAGTCCCTTACACACTCCAATGAGTTCTGGGTCACCATGAGCTTGCTGGTTAGTCTGTGCCTCTCGGATTCACAAGCCCTACTCCATAGAGCCAAATTAATCCATGCCGTGCACTGATGAGGATCAAACAATCCGAAACAGTCTGTATGCATGTTGGATTATTCTGGCTCTGTACAAATTAACAAACTGACACATCATTGCATTCCAGCGGTTCTGGAGGTGTGTTTAGCTTCTAAGGGTAACAATGGTTAATTTGCATATATTTAGCAGTGTTGCTCTGGGAGACATCTCAAGCTCACTTCAACCTTAATTATCGCAAATTCTTTCCGTTTTAGGAAAGCAAACTTTTGTTTTTCTTAACATCTTAGTAAGGGGGCTTTTAGGACCATTGTAGTCCCTTACACACTCCAATGAGTTCTGGGTCACCATGAGCTTGCTGGTTAGTCTGTATCCTTTAAAGGGACTCCGAGCAGTGCAGAAACTATGGAAAGATGCATATCATTTTAAAGCTCTCTTTCTCCTCTTTCCAATGATATATAAACCGCCGCCCTGCGCCTTTTAGTTTTCGCTATTTTCGCGATCGAAATTAGATCGAAATTAGAAAACTAAAAGGCATAGGGCGACGATTTAGGTGTCGCCAGAAAGAGGAGAAAGAGAGCTTTAAAATGATATCCATCTTTCCGTAGTTACATTGTATTACACAGGGCAACTTTTTCTGCTGAATGGAGCTGCTGACTTTGAGAAAAAGTCGCCCTGTGTAATACAATATAACTATGGAAAGATGGATATCATTTTAAAGCTCTCTTTCTCCTCTTTCTGACGACCCCTAAATCGTCGCCCTACGCCTTTTAGTTTTCTCTATTTTCGCGATCGAAATCGCAGCCGCGGCAATTTCAATCGCGAAATTAGCGAAAACTAAAAGGCGTAGGGCGGTGATTTCTATATCATTGGAAAGAGGAGAAAGAGAGCTTTAAAATGATATGCATCGTTCCATAGTTTTTGCACTGCTCGGAGTCCCTTTAACCAGTACACTATTCAGCCACTGCTACGCTATTAAAGTGGCATTTACCTGTATCTGGTGGCAGTTTGTATAGTGTTGATATACTGTGCCTCATCAGTCTTTCCCTTGAATATTCCCCCTCAAACATTGAGTGCTGTTTTGTACATGAAGTGTTCTGCTTCTGAATTGGAAGACTTGGACCACAAAGGCATCTTTGTCTCTTATCTCTCTCTTATCACCATCTAAACTTTTAAAATGTCCATCTGGAAAGAAATACAGTGCTGCTGGAGGTTGAGAGGGAGGCCAGCCCTTTATAAAGAATATCTCTCTACCCACTTCAAAAGCTTTTATTTTCTGTAAACGGCAATGGGGGAAGTAGATGATTAAATCAGTGTCTTCAGACACAATCCTCTAAAATAATTATGCAAGTGATCTCCAAGAGGTACTGAAAACATTTCCATGCTAACTACCTAAGAGATGCACAATATCTTTTTCCATTGCAAGCGAATCTTTCTGTGGTAGAAAGGATAGAAATAAAAGGACGGGAGGAGACTGGGAGCCCAATCTGGTGCAGTATCATAAGGCAGTGATTGATGACAACTGTAGAAGTGTCAGATATACTCACAATGGTATAGATTGCAGAAGGCAACCACTCAGCTTCGCATGTGGGGAAGTACCATCCCCACTCGGCCTTGTGTCCGGGTATATGCGGCCGCTGCTCCTTAAAGTGAACCAGAGGCGAAGCATCCTCATGTATTTTATTATATATATCAGTGGGGACATTAGAGAAAACACCTACCCTGCTCTTTGTTTCATTCTTCACTGTTCAGCTTGCTTGTTAGCAGCCCTGATAAATCACCTACTGAGCATTCAGTCTGGCTTTGTTCAGGAATCATTATAGCTGAGTCTGTCTTCTCTGATGTCTTTTCAAGCCCAAGCCTGCCCCCTTGTGGCTCTGCTCAGGAATCATTATAGCTGAGTCATTATAGCAAAGCCAGACTGAATGCTCAGTCAGGGATTTTATCAGGGCTGAAACAAGCAAGCTGCACAGTGAAGGATGAAACAGAGAGCAGGGTAGGTGTTTTCTCTAATGTTCCAACTGATATATATGGTAAAATACATGAGGGTGCTTCATCTCTGGTTAGGATCCACCTTCCGGGGTGGTGACCGCTGAGATCGGGGTAAGGCGTAGACAGAATGGGGTAGGAGGCACCCAAGGTGCTCGTGACACCATATGTATCTTATACTCAAAGGGGATGGTTCTGTAACTTGACATATACTGATACAAATTCAAATAGTGTATAAGGTCCTACCTTAATAAGTAGACCATCGATAAGGTAAAAAAACGTAAACTTTTTATTGGCACTAGTGACAACGTGTTTTGCGGTAACCCTCTTCCTCAGGTCGAATATCGTGCCTAGTTTGAGTCCCTGTAAACTGTGGCGCGATTCTTTCAAGTCTTTCCTATCTCGTATCGTGTGACTACAGCTTGCTAAATCTGGAACTCTGAGTCCCCCTGGAAAAGTCTTGCAGAATTTTTGATTCTCACTACAAGGGATGAGCAGAAATTACGCCTATGCGTAATTACGTATCGTAATTCGCATTTACTTATCATAATTCACATTTACACATCAAAATACGCATTTACGCATCGTAATCGTAATGCAAAATTTCGAGGAAAAACATAATTTTGTATGCAATTTTAAGCACTCGTAATTACGCATGAATTTTGTGCTGACTTAACAATAAGTCCCTGTGCAACGCTATAGCCACCAAAATTGCTACATATGTTAAAGGGATACTTAAGTCTGCGGCCTTCTTGCCGCAATAGTTGCATAGGGGGTGCTATTGTGGCTGGGAACGCGAACAATCACTTGCGTTCCCATGCCTGTCGGCCGGTGACGGCGAAACCGGAAGTCGTCGCCGGCTGGTCCAGGAGCATCGGAGCGGAGCTGCGAGGGCACCGATCAGCTGCAGGGGGCTGAGGGACGCCCCAGGTGAGTTAATCTCATTTTTTTGCCCAGACTTAAGTATCCCTTTAAGGAGGATAGTGGGTACAAGTCAAAAAAAAAAAGAAAAAACTATTTCAAAAAGACCTTGAAGTTTTGGAGAAAATCAATTTTAAAAATACATAGAAAATGGTTTTCAGGCCCCCTGCACACTGCGATTCTGATTTGCGATTCCGATTTTCCCTGGATGGTATTAAAACAAAAATAAAAATGCAGCATGCAGTACCAATTAAAAATTGTAAATCGGAATCGCATGTAGTTTGCAAGAGGCCTTAAACTGTTGTTTTTTTTTTTTTTTTAGTTTAAAAAACATTTTTAACCACTTCAGCCTTCAGTCGTTTTCACTTTATGCATCCGAGCAATGTTCACATCCCATTCATTAGCCTATAACTTTATCACTTCTTATCACAATTAACTGATCTATGTCTCGTTTTTTCTGCCACCAATTAGGCTTTCTTTGGGGGGAAAAAAGGAAAAAATTCATTATTTCTCAGTTTTCGGCCATTATAGTTTTAAAATAATACATGCCTCTATAATTAAAACTCACGTATTGTATGTGCCCATTTCTCCCGGTTATTACACCGTTTAAATTATGTCCCTATCACAACGTATGGCGACAATATTTTACTTGGAAATAAAAGTGCATTTTTTATGTTTTGCATCCATCACTAATTACAAGCTTATAATTTAAAAAAAAAATAGAAATATTCCATGTTTACATAGATATTTAAAAAGTTTAGACCCTTAGGTAAATATTTATGTGTTGTTTTTTTTAATTGTAATGTTTTTTTTTTAATTATTAAACATTTTATGTGGGTATTTTTTGGAGGGTGGGATGCAAATCAATTTTTTTTGTACATATAGGTCTATTTTTTATTTATTTTTTTGCATTTTCATGCAGTTAGCTTTTTGGCCACAAGATGGCAGCCATGAGTTTGTTTACAATGACGTCACTCTAAGCATAACACGGACGCTTAGAGTGACGTCGGGAGAAATAGGAACAAAAAAACCTCAGCTTCCGTGCGAAGCTGATGGTTTTTCTCGGGGGGAGAGCAATCAGTGATCGCGCACCATAGCCCGATTCACTGATTGCCTGGCTAGCGAACGCGCGATCGGCAGCGGGGGCGCGCGGGAGCGCACATGGCCTCCTGGGCGTAGCTAGTACGAAGCTGATGGTTTTTCTCGGGGGGAGAGCAATCAGTGATCGGGCACCATAGCCCGATTCACTGATTGCCTGGCTAGCGAACGCGCGATCGGCAGCGGGGGCGCGCGGGAGCGCACATGGCCTCCTGGGCGTAGCTAGTACGTCCAGGAGGCCAAAGTAGTTAAAACTTCTTAAAAATGACAAGGGTTTTTTTTGAGAAAAAAATTGATAAACTTATTTTGACTTGTACCCACTATTCTCCTTAACATATGTAACAATTTTGGTAGCAATAGCGTGTATGGGGGCTCTGCTATTCACCGCCAAAGTCGGCACAAAATTACGTGTAAATTACACATAAATTCATGTGCAATTACGAATGCTTATACAAAGTCAATTGAATTAACAATTCGTAATTACATGTAGGCGTAAATGCGGAAATGTACGCGTGATTTCAATTACGTAATTGAATTCAATAATCGTAATTGACTCATCACTGCTCACTACTTTGTTACGCAGCACAAACAGCACTAGCTTAGTTTGCCGCCTTCCTCCGCTGGACAGTAAGTACGTTCACTGAATGAAAAAACTGATCCGTTGTACGTTTAAACGGATCAGTTTTTCACAATGATGAATACATAAGGAAAAAAGTACCCTTTTTGAAAAGCACCAAACTAATCATGTAGTATCAAAATATATAAATCTTTATTGTGCAAAACCATGAACAATCTATGAAAGCAATTAAAAAGTCCCAAAAACAAGGGTGACATGCAGTGTCTATCTCACAATACAATTGTCATACAATATTACTAAGTTACAATAATTTTGCTATACCTATTATAGGTTTTTATTAGTGACTTGTTATTTATAATTATATAGTATTCATAATTCACTATTGTTGGCATTTTTTGAGGCTGAATTGCATATTACGCATTACCACAGGGTGCGTTTTCCAGCTGGCCAGATGTAATTTATTGTAACTTAGTAATATTGTACGACAATTGTATTGTGAGATAGACACTGCATGTCACCCTTGTTTGGGGACTTTTTAATTGCTTTTATAGATTGTTTATGGTTTTGCTCAATAAAGATTTATATATTTTGATACTACATGATTAGTTTGGTGCTTTTCAAAAAGGGTACTTTTTTCTTTATGTATTCATCTTGGTAATTTGGTCCTTAGCACATTCTAATCTAGGATCTATTTACTAATGCGTGGTGCTGGCCCAAAATGTTTAGGTCAAAAATTTGATGTTTCCAGTTTTTCACAATGGCATCAGTTCTTCATCCGTTTTTTTTCTCCCGTTTCATCCGCTTTAGTTTGGTACCTGTCGCCTTCACATTTGTGTACCACCGCTAGCGCCACCCCTCGGGTCCTCTACATGGAGGAAACAATGGTATACATATCTAAAGGTGGCCACACACTATACAATTTTTTAAATATCTGTTCAATTTAAGAATTGCAATCAATTTTTCTGACTGATTGTAACATTTCAAAAATATGACCAATGTACCACACACCTATGTTCAATTTTTTTCCAATTATGATAAAAATGATTGGAAACTCTGACAAAATTGCTAGGGTGTGTATATTAATAAATTGACAATCTAACACACACCATACAATCTTTAGTAAGATTGAAGAAAAATATCTGGCAT